>NC_132923.1:134719582-135035309 GCF_047675955.1 Chlorocebus sabaeus
CAGCTGCCATCTAGCCTGCCTGGAATGAGGCCATAGGAGACACCGTCCTTCCTGGGCCACGTCTCTTGCCCATCTCAGGGTGGTGGCACGTGTGGGGGGCATGAAGACAAGACCAAGAGCAGCCCCTCCACGAAGCTCACCTGGAGGCACCTTCGTCGTCTCCTGGGGGCTGGAAGGAAGCAGGCTCCCACCCCAACGCCATTTCTCACCTAGGAGAGCGGCCGGTGGTTTTCCCACTGTGAACAGATGGGAAGGGCCAGCGTGCGGGGGCATGTGTTTCATGCCAGACTCCGGGGTCTGGAGGCCCCCCACTTCCTCAGGTCAGGATGTACAGGGCAGGCAGAGCTAGCGGGGGCTGGGGGGACACAGCCTGCACCAGGGGAGTTCGACACAGGTGGGGACGTCCTGACTCTGGTACGTCATGGGGATCTCGGGAGAGGGCTGCTGCCTCACCTGGTGGCCCTGCGGCCCAGTGGTGGCCTGAGCTTGGGTTTCCTTTGGGTGGATGGACAGAGAGGCTCAGGGCCATACACCAGGCTCCAAGTCTACGCTCGGATTTAGGACTCCAAACTCAGGGGGCAGAGTGGGCGCCATGAAGACATGGCAGCTTCCCCCTCGGGTTGCTCTCCCTGGGTCACCTGGCCTCCTGCCCTCCTGGCCCCACTGAAAAACAAACCCATCCCTGTCACTTGTCTGTGCCCTGGGGACAGACAGGGAAGGTAGGTGTAGCTGGGAGCCTCCCCCTCCAGGCTCCTCCACGGCGCACACCCAGCCCACATATCCCACAGCTCTGCTTTTAGAGCAGCACAAGCCTCCCAGCATTGCAGTTACCAAGGCAAAGAGGAGCACCGCCACCAGCGCACCGCGAGCTGGCACGGTAGGAGCCGCAGCACAGCTTCTCCAGGGAGACGGAGGTGCCGGCAGCCCGGGAGGGCCACCCACGCGGGCACACAGTCGGCAAGCTCAGTGCCTGCCGCGTGCATGGGTCTTCACAATTCGGGCCGACCCACGGCTGCCACAGTCCTTTCCTATCCCACCCAGCCTTTCCCATGAGGAGCTGCTGGGATGGGGACCTGGGGTAAAGGCTAGAATGGGTCCCACTGACATCCGATACAGCTCCAGGACGAGGACCCCGAGACTGAGGGAAGGGAGGGCGACTGTCCTGGTTTCTGGAACGGAGGGGCACAGCCACGGATGGGAGGAGAGGCTCTTCATGGACAGCACCCCGCTAAGTCTGAAGGTGGCCCCTAGGGCTCAGCTGGCAGGTGCTTCCACCCTCCAGGCCTGCCCCTAGACGCCAAGAGCAGGAGGTTGAGCCCAGCACGTGTGTGTGGACAGAACGACCTCAAAGGGGAGGCTGTAGCGTGCAGCCAGGTGGTCACTGTTTTTAACCAGAGAGCTAGAGGGGAACACAGCGAGGCGGTGCACCTCTCACCAGGCAAGGTGTGCTCCCCAACGGCACCCCTCTTCCAGGGATGGGAGTGACCGCAGGCCCAGAGGCCCCCACTCCTGACTGGGCCGTGGCCTTCCAGCTCTCCTGCCGGGGGAAACAGCCACAGAACCCCTTCCCCAACAGCCCAGGAGCCAGATGCAGGCTAGGATTAAGGATCTTCAGATTTTAGAAAAGGGAAATGGTGGACACAGAGGCTGGGGCTGGGGGCAGCCTGGAGAATTTCCCGGCAAGAAGTGTACATAAATAGGTCCAGAGGTAGGATTAACAAAGATGAGAAGAGTCTCGCGTCCGTGCAGGATGGGACTTGCCGCCAACTGAGTTCTGGTGTCAAACTTGGGCTAAAACTTTGGGGTTTCAGAGCCGTCTAGATTTCAGCCTCTTGGCTAAGTGGCTGTGGGCCTGGGCTGGCAGCTGGCCGCATGTCTCCAGCACTGCATCTACGACTGTGCCCGAGGCTTTGTCCTTCCTCTCACCTTGAAGGAGGGGAAGGACAAGGGGAGAAAGGCCCACTGGGATTGATGGAAAAACAAAGCTCTTCCCAGGACGGGGGCTGCTTAGATCCAGAGGCAGCGCTGACCCTGTGGTCTCCTGATGGGCACACGGCTGCTGCTGGACCCAAGCCTTCTGGGCTCTGTTCCCCGCACCTCCAACAGGAAAACTCTGACACACTGCCCCGTGTTGGGTGCTGCCACCTCTACTGCGGGCAGCCACCTCTATGTCTGCATCTTCACGGGCTCTGAGATCCCCAATGCTGGGGGACAGGTTCTGGCTGTTTCTTCTGCAGTCTTTGCACTGAGGTGATTTTCAAAGACGCCCCTAAACGTCCTCTCGTGACTCCTAGGGAAGGCGGCCAGGCCCAGTGGTGGGGCCAAGTTGCCTGGGTGGCTGTGGAACCCATTTCAGATCCCCAGAGAGGAGGGGGTGGAGGGACTGTAGGCCAGAGGGGGCTCCAGCCCTGGGGGACCTGCTTCTAAGCCTCTTCCTTCTCTGGGGAGCCCCTCCCAAAATAGTTAAGAAATCCACCATCTCTTTTCTGTGGCCGGGGGTACCTGGCCG
Organism: Chlorocebus sabaeus; assembly: GCF_047675955.1. Taxonomy (NCBI): domain Eukaryota; kingdom Metazoa; phylum Chordata; class Mammalia; order Primates; family Cercopithecidae; genus Chlorocebus; species Chlorocebus sabaeus. Next base: position 134,722,092 of record NC_132923.1, read on the forward strand.
CCGTCCACCTGCACACACTCAGGAGTTCTGTCCACGCCATTTGAAACGGGCTCTGAAAGGAGACCCTGGAGGCCGGGCCCACCCTCCACAGCGACACAGCCTCCTCCGTCCCTCCCAGACCCGCCGGCTGGGGAAGCCCATTCGGGGAACGGGGAACGGCTCCCCCAGCAAAGGGTGCAGCCTCTCCGCACCGAGTTCTCGGGTCTTTCCTTTCCTCAAGGCACCGGCCGGGCAGGGACCTGCGAGTGCCGCGGACCCGGGGACCCTCCACGCGCGCCACGGAGCCGGGGAAACCGGGAGGCTACGACGCTCTTGTCCCGCCCGGGTTCAGCACCAGGACGGCGGACAGCACCGGGCGGTGGCGGCCAGCGCGGGGGTCGCCGCGTCCCGAGCCCAAGGGCAGCGTCGGGGCGAGTCCAACAAGGGGCCTGGGGGCGAGACCCCGGGGAGGGAGGACGCGGGGCCCCCAGACTTGGGTTCCGGGGCCCGGGGCTCGCGCCGGCCGCTCTCCCAGCCGCTATCTCGGGCCGACGCCGGCCCCCCACCGCCCCCGACCGCGCGCCGCGGACCCCGCCCGCTCACCTGGTGCCGCGGAGCAGCTGCGCGCAGAGGAGCAGGAGCGGGGCCAGCAGCGGGGCTGGCGCGTCCATGGCCGCGGCGGGCTCGGGACGGGGTCCGCGCAAACTTGGCTCGCGGCGGCCGCACAGGCGGCACAGGCGGGCGGGAGCTGAGCGAGCGCGGCGCGGGCGCGAGGGGGCGGACGGAGCGTGGAGACCGCCCCGAGCCCGCCCCAGCCCGGCGCTCCACGCAGCCCGGCCCCGCCCGCCGCTCCCCTCCCCTCCCCCTCCCCGTCTTCTCCTCTCCCCCTCCCCTCCCCACCCCCCGCCCGCCGCTCCCCTCCCCGTTCCCCTCCCCCCGCCTCCCCCTTCCCGGTCCCCTCCGCTCTCCCCTCCTCTCCTCCCCCCGCCCAGCCGCGCCCCCTCCCTCCCGGGCCGGGGTCTGGCTCTCCGGGACCGCTGCCCTCACGCGCCGCAGACGGGACCCTCCGCGTGTCTTCATGGGAGGGGACCGTGGCACAAGCCCCGCGTGGACACCGTGGTCCACGGGCACGACAGAACCTCGTCCCGAGGCGGTTTGTGGGGGTCGCAGGTCTGCGTGGCCGGTTCCGGCTGCGCCGGCCGGGGGTAGGGAGGGGGCCAGTCCCTGCAGCTGTCAGGAGAGAGACCTCCACCAGCGGCTGCTTCCAAAACCCTCCTGCCTTCGCCAGAGCCAGGGCGAGGCGACTTTGGGAGCAAGTCCCGGTCCCTGGGGACCCTCGACGGGGGCGGGGACAGGAAAAGCAGGTGGGGGCTGTGCCGCAGGTCGCAGTTCTGACTCTCCACACCTCTCAGGGCCCCAGGCCCGCCCTCCACACCCCTAGGATCTGGGAAAGGGAAGGCCTCACGCTCTCCTGCTTTGGATCTTTTGAACATAAAGTTGCGCTGCCGTTTCCTGAAGAGGCTGCTCACAAACTTTAATCATTGTTATGTCAGTTATTCACTTCTGGGCTCGCGATGTCGCTGACAGTACAGTGAAGCCCTCGTGAAAACACTTAAACATGCCGAAGCTGTCCCTGAGGCTGCTTGCTTCTGGATGAAGGGCCCTGGTGGCACAGGGGCAGGCGGAGAAAGTGCAGAGGGATTTGCTGGGGAATTTCCAGCCCGATCCCTACTGTGGGAAATGGAAGAATGAGGCTGGTTCCAGCTTGCTTGCTTTATTTTATTTTATTTTTCGAGATGGAGTCTTGCTCTGGTGCCCAGGCTGGAGTGCAATGGCAGAGTCTCGGCTCACTGCAACCTCCACCTCCCAGATTCAAGCAAATCTCCTGCCTCAGCCTCCCAAGTAGCTGGGACTACAGGCACCTGCCATCACGCCCGGATATTTTTTGTATTTTTAGTACAGATGGGGTTTCACCATGTTGGCCAGGCTGGTCTTGAACTCCTAACCTCATGATTCACCCGCCTCGGCCCCCCAAAGTGCTGGGATTACAGGCATGAGCCACCACGCCCAGCCGCAGCCTGCTTTCTTAAATCCAGGAACGGGGCTGTAATAAGCCCAACGGGCTCAGCTCCAAGGCCCCCTTCCTGGCTGCTCACTGGTCACTGCTGAGAGGGGTCCTTTGGGTACAGAGGCACTGACCTCCCTGTGTTCCCGGGGTTCCTTTCCGAGCCTGTGCTCTGCACACAGGCAGCCTGGTTCCCACGTGCCCCTTCCCACGTGTTCCTTCCGTGGGTTAATTTAGGAGTTAATCCACGAAGAAGTGTCCAGAGCTTGGCCCGGCCCCCGGTGAGAGGCATAAGTTTTATTCTTTCCCCTCCAGGACAGGGGTCTTGTCGGTCTTCTCCTTGGTGGTGTATTGGATGAAGTAGGTGCTCAGCAAATGGAAGAGGAGGTGCGTGCTCCATATTTGCAAAGTCCACACACACAGTGTGACCAGCGCTCCATCACAGCCTCAGGACACTGCCCGGCCCTGCCTGGCTGTCATTCCTGAGCTTTGGAACTAAGCAGTGAGAGTGGTTCATGGTCGCAATCCCTTCAATATCTGTGAAGATCTTATCTGAGAATATCTTTTTTTTCTTTTTTTTCTTTTTTTTTTTTTGAGATGGGGTCTCGCTGTCACCCAGGTTGGAGCTCAGTGGCACGATCTCGGCTCACTGCAAGCTCTGCCTCCCAGGTTCATGCCATTCTCCTGCCTCAGCCTCCTGTGTAGCTGGGACTACAGGCACCCGCCACCGCACCCAGCTAATTTTTGTATTTTTAGTAGAGATGGGGTTTCACCGTGTTAGCCAGGATGGTCTGGATCTCCTGATCTTGTGATCCGCCCATCTAGGCCTCCCAAAGTGCTGGGATTACAGGCGTGAGCCACCGCGCCCAGCCTTCTTCTTTTTCTTTTAAGAGACAAGGTCGGCCGGGCGCGGTGGCTCAAGCCTGTAATCCCAGCACTTTGGGAGGCCGAGACAGGCGGATCACGAGGTCAGGAGATCGAGACCATCCTGGCTAACCCGGTGAAACCCCGTCTCTACTAAAAAATACAAAAAACTAGCTGGGCGCAGTGGTGGGCGCCTGTAGTCCCAGCTACTAAGGAGGCTGAGGCAGGAGAATGGCGGGAACCCGGGAGGCGGAGCTTGCAGTGAGCCGAGATCTGGCCACAACACTCCAGCCTGGGGGACAGAGCGAGACTCCGTCTCAAAAAAAAAAAAAAAAAAAAAGAGAGACAAGGTCTTGCTCTGTAGCCCAGGCTGGAGTGCAGTGGCATGATCTCAGCTCACTGTAGCCTCCACCTCCTGGGTTCACGGGATCCTTCCACCTCAGCTTCTGGAGGAACTGGGACCACAGAGGCACATCACTCTACCCAGATAATTTTCTATTTTTTGTAGAGATGGGGTCTCACTATGTTTTCCAGGCTGGTCTCAAACTGCTGGCCTCAAGGGATCCTCCCCCTTGGCCTCCCAAAGTGCTGGGATTGCAGGTGTGAGCCTCCTTATCCATGATGAACTTTGCTAGAAAGTTGTGCTGTTGTGTGTATGTCAGTTGAAGCTGGGCGGGCATCTTAGCCAAATATTTGGTGGTTTGGTGGCATCAATTTGTCTCCTCTTCCTTCAGTCCTAGAGGCAAATGCATGTCCCATCCATCATTCACAGGTTTCTGCAAGGTTTGAAGTCTGCACACTTCCTTTTTCTTTTCTTTTCTTTTTTTTTTTTTTTTTTTTTTTGGTTACGGAGTTTTGCTCTTGTTGCCTAGGCTGGAGTGCAGTGGTGCGATCTCAGCTCATTGCAACCTCCACCTCCTCGGTTCAAGCAATTTTCCTGCCTCAGCCTCCCAAGTAGCTGGGTTTACAGGTGCCTGCCACCACGCCCAGCTAATTTTTGTATTTTTAATAGAGACAGGGTTTTCCCATGTTGGCCAGGCTGGTCTCGAACTCCTAACCTCAAGTGATCGGCCCACCTCAGCCTCCCAAAGTGCTGGGATTACAGGCATGAGCCACCGCACCTGGCCTCCTAACTAATATTTCAGTTTGGATCTGAAGAACGAGAATTTTCATAATTTCTTATTCAAGATTTTTGAGAATTAGTTTGTTGCCATTTCTGAACTTCCGTCCCATGGTGATGTGTGTAATCAGTCGGCTTCCTTATCCTCATCCTCCACCAGAGAAGCTCCAACCACCCCAGAACCCAGAAGGCCAGCCAGGGAGCAGCCTCGCCCAGGGGTCAGGAGCCAGGGCCTGTGTGGCTGGGGCCTGCGTGGGTGGCACCTGGTGGACATGAGCCCCAGGACAGGGAGTTTCCATGCCCATGATGGAAGCAGCTCACTTCTCAGCCCCTTTCAAGAATCCGGGAAGAATGGCCAGTGCGGTGGCTCACGCCTGTAATCCCAGCACTTTGGGAGGCCGAGGCAGGCAGATCACGAGGTCAGGAGATCGAGACCATCCTGACTAACACAGTGAAACCCTGTCTCTACTAAAAATACAAAAAATTAGCCGGCATGATGGTGGCTGCCTGTAGTCCCAGCTACTCAGGAGTCCGAGGCAGGAGAATGGCGTGAACCCGGGAGGCGGAGGTTGCAGTGAGCTGAGGTCTCGCCACTGCACTCTATCCTGGGTGACACAGTGAGACTCTGTCTCGTAAAAAAAGAAAAAAATTTTTAAAAAAAGAAAGTGCATGTTGAACCCACAATGACATCCCTCTACACGGTCATAAATGGTTAAACTTAAAGATTTCCAATGTCAAGTGTTGATCAGCATTGGAGCAACTTAAACCCTCACACACTATTGCGGGGAGTACAAAGTACAGCCACTTTGGAAAGCAGATTGGAGGCCAGGCTCGGTGGCTCACGCCTGTAATCCCAGCACTTCGGGAGGCCAAGGCGGGCAGATCCCCTGAGGTCAGGAGTTCGAGACCAGCCTGGCCAACATGGTGAAACCCCATCTCTACTAAAAACACAAAAATTAGCTGGGTGTGCGCCTGTAATCCCAGCTACTGGGAGGTGGAGGTTGCAGTGAGCCAAGATCACGCCACTGCACTCTAGCCTGGGTGACACAGTGAGACTCCATCTCAAAAAATAAATACATAAAAAAAAAATAAAATAAATTACAAAAAGAAAAGAAGGGAAAGCAGATTGGCAGCTTCTTACCAACTTAAATATACAGTCCCCTTGAAACCCAGTAATCCCACACATATTTATTCAAAAGAAATGAAAACATGTGTCCATACACAGACTTGTATTTAAATGTTAAAAGCAGCTTTACTCATAATAGCCCAGAACTGCATACGTTCCAGAGCTCATCAACAGGTAGACAGTTAAACAAACTGAGGTGTGAGCATGCAATGGAATGAAATATTACTCAGCAATAAAAAATCCACTGCTAACATGCACAACGGTGTGGGCGGCTGTTCAGAGTGTGGAGCCGAGAGGAGCCAGACACGAACGACGGCTCTGCTAGAAATCCACTGCCACACGAGTCACTGCGACACACAGCTTAAAACAGCGTTTATCATCTCAGCTTTTGTAGGTCTGGGTCCCGGCTCAGTCGTCCTTACAAAGCTGCAGTCCGATGTCAGCCAGAGTCATGGTCACCTCCAGGATCAGCTGTGGCAGCGTCCCAGGGTGGCTGTTGGAGTGAGTTTCCTGCTGTCTCGGGGGTGGTGGAGGGGTCTGGCTGTCACGGCTGCCTTCAGTTCCTGGCCCATGAGCCTCCCCACCTCGGCTGGCAACCCAGCACTGGCTTCATCAAAGTGAGTAGGGGCGAGAGTGCCCTGAGACCTGAATCACGGCATTTTATAAATGAATCTCAGGATGTCTCATCACTCTTTTACTTTTATTTTTACTTTTATTTATTTATTTTTTTTGAGATGGCATCTAGCTCTGTCACCCAGGCTGGAGTGCGGTGGCACGATCTCAGCTCACTGCAATCTCTGCCTCCCAGTTCTCCTGCTTCGGCCTCCAGAATAGCTGGGATTACAAGCGTGTGCCACCATGCCCAGCTGATTCTTGTACTTTAGTAGAGACAGGGTTTTACCATGTGGGCCAGCCTGGTCTCGAACTCCTGACCTCAAGTGATCCGCCCACCTTGGCCTCCCAACATGCTGGGATTACAGATATGAGGCACTGCACCCTGCCTTTTTATCATTTTTTTTAGAAACTGGGTCTCACTCTGTTGCCCAGGTTGGAATGCAGTGGTGCCATCACAGCCCACTACAGTCCCTACCTCCTGGGTTCAAGCGATCCTCCCACCTCAACCTCCTGAATACCTGGGACCACAGGCGTGTGCCACCACCTCTGGCTTACTTTCTGTAGAGACGGAGACTCCCTATGTTATCCAGGCTGGTCTCAAACTCCTGGGCTCAGGAGATCCTCCTGCCTCAGCCTCCCACAGTGCCGGGATCACAGGTGTGGCCATCGTGCCCAGCCCATCACTCTTGATGGATGAGAACAACACGTTGCTTGATCCAGACCACATGTGAGGAGGAAGGCCACACCACACCAGGGGAGGGAGTGTGGGGAGCCCGGGGAGAAGGCTGCCAACCCACCTTCCTGCCGGACGGTCCCGTTAATGAGCTGCTGCGAGTTCTGTTCGCGGCCAGATCTTGTCTCCCCAGCAGCCCATTTTAGGCATTTTAATGTTGTCGCCTCAGTCGTGCTCGTATCTAAAGTAGGACGTGTTTGTCACTTGATCGACAGCCCTTTTGTTAGAAACGTTACTTTGTGTTTAAGGTTTTCTATCGCACGAAATAATTCAAATTGCCACTTTAAAAAACATAGAATATGAGAATAGAATACCGACTTCTCCACATTAAAAATGAGTAATGGTTCTCGGATATCTATTTAACTCAAGTATAGAAAAAATGTTCTAAGCGGCCAAGCCGGATTGTTCATTGGTTCTCAGGGCCTTGATGGCTAAAGACAGCAGCACAGCTAAGCGTGGCTTCCGACTGAACTGCTTCCTTTGTTTCAGTAGACGGCCGATCTCAGGCTGCTACACACATTTTGCATTTGGTCTTTTCTGCCAAGTTTCCTCTGCTTATCCAAATGAACGGAGTCCATCTGAAAATCACAGGATTAATAATTACTATCTAAACTCGATAACATTCTTCTCTGTGTCCCTGCCATTTTCTCTGTTTGGTGCATTTTCCCAGGAAAGTAACAGAACAACCTCACAAATACATCAAGAAGGGGGTTTAAATTTAGCGAGTGCTGTTTCCTCTCCCAGGTCCCGGTGACTCACCTCCACCTCCCAGGGCCATCCTGCTGCTGCGGAGCTGCGACAATGGACAGGGGCCAGCTCCCCGCCCACGCCTCGGACTCCAGGACGTCCCTTCCCCTATGCTGTGGGCATCCGAGCATCCGGCAAGGTGTCAGTCCAAAAGAAACCATGTAAGTGGGCTGCAGGCTGGCGTCTGAATACCCACCTCAACCTGCAGACCACACTTCCGTGGCTTTCTGTGTGCCCTGTCCAGGGAAGAACCAAGTCAGTGACTCCCAGGGCTAACTAACGGGCAAGATGTTCATTCCTTCCAGATTCAAGGGTACGCGTTCTGCTCCGTGCCATATGGGGAGAGTGCAACGCCTCCCAGCGCAGAGCAGAAGGAAGAGGCAGGCCGGGCACGGTGGCTCAAGCCTGTAATCCCAGCACTTTGGGAGGCCGAGACGGGCGGATCACGAGGTCAGGAGATCGAAACCATCCTTGCTAACCCGGTGAAACCCCGTCTCTACTAAAAAATACAAAAAAACTAGCCGGGCGAGGTGGCGGGCACCTGTAGTCCCAGCTGCTCAGGAGGCTGAGGCAGGAGAATGGCGTGAACCCAGGAGGCAGAGCTTGCAGTGAGCTGAGATCGCACCACTGCACTCCAGCCTGGGCGACAGAGCGAGACTCCGTCTCAGAAAAAAAAAAAAAAAAAAGAAGGAAGAGGCAGCAGCTATTGCCCTGAGCACCCACCCAAAGGGCTCTGGACGGATCCTCCCTGATGCAGAAGCAGTTCCACGTGTCCAGCAAGCAGGAAGAGCACTGTGAAGGAATACCCGGTGTGTTGGGATCAAGGGATCTGGGCGTGAAGTCTGAGCTGCCTTCCCATGACTGTTCTCACAATCTGGTGCCGGAGTCCCCTCAGTGGGCACTCTCAGTGGTGCCAAGACAAGGGGGTGGGCTTTGTTCAGGAGCCTGGGTGAGGAGCACGCGTCCCATCTCAAACAGGGAGGCTTCCGTCGATGGAGATCGTCCTTGTTACAGATTGTGAAAGCCTCACCAGAGCCTCGGTCAGAGGGTGGGTTCTGCCACGGAACAGGAGATGGGGCATAACCTCCAGTGTGCCCCAGAGAGCGGGCAGCCCACGCCTGTGCGAAGCAGGTGGTCGCTGTCAAATTAAACAACCTGAGCCTCTTTCTAACAGAGTTGAGCGTCCTGCACCTCTGACACCGAGGAAACAAATCACGACTCTCACCCTGTCGTTTTGTGAAAGAAGAAAACAAAGCTGGGAAATCCGTTTGGGAACTACACACGGCCAGTTTGGAGCAGAGCTGGGACTGGCACCCAGACCTCTGACTCCTGGAGCTCTTCCCTGATTCTCTTTTTTGTATTTTGTATTTTCAGTAGAGACGCGGTTTCACCATGTTGGACCAAGGTGGTCTTGAACTCCTGACCTCAGGTGATCCACCCGCCTCGGCCTCCCAAAGTGCTGGGATTACAGGCGTGAGCCACCACGCCCAGCTCTTTTACAGTTTTTATTTTATTTTATTTTGTTAAATAGAGATAGCATCTCACTATGTTGCCCAGGCTGGCCTCAAACTCCTGGGTTCAAACGACCCTCCTGCTTCAGCCTTCCAAAGTGCTGGGATTAACAGAGTCAGCCACCTGTCTGGCCAGCATGCATTTTCTGAATGACTAATAGGCATCTTTTCATGTGCTTATTTATTTGTGTATCTTTTGGTGACATACGTGTCTGTTCAAATCTTTTAAAAGCCTAATGTTTTTAAAAATGAAGTTGTCAATCTTATTATTAAGAGTTTTTTCGTTGAGCATGGTGACACGCCTGTAATCCAGCACTTTGGGAGGCTGAGGCGGGTGGATCACGAGGTCAGGAGATGGAGACCATCCCGGCTAGCATGGTGAAACACCGTCTCTACTAAAAATACAAAAAATTAGTCAGGTGTGGTGGCGGGTGCCTGTAGTCCCAGCTACTCGGGAGGCCGAGGCAGGAGAATGGCGTGAACCCTAGAGGCAGAGCTTGCAGTGAGCCGAGATTGAGCCACTGCACTCCAGGCTGGGCAACAGAGCGAGACTCAGTCTCAAAAAAAAAAAGAGTTTTTTCCTACATTTTAGGTGCATGTCTGTTGTTGGATATATGTTGCACAGATACTTTCTCCCAGCCTAGGGCCTGCGATTCATTTTCACAACAGTATCTTTTGAAGAAACAAAGTTTGCAATCCTGGCAATGTGGCCCTGTTTCTGTATGGGCCGCGCCCCCCCCCCCATCCCCTTCCACCCTGACTCCCTTTTCCTGTGTGGAGGCAGGGACGCCTTCCTAGGCAAGTAGCTGGTGTCCTCGGAGGGCTCACCTCACCCATTTCCCCCTCTCAGGATCTTGCCCGTGGCTCCCTGATGTTCCATCACTTGGGGGCTGTTGTCTCAAATATTTTGCTGAGTCTTTCAGTTGTTTCACGCATGAGGCAAACCTGTCCCTGTTACTCCATCTCGGCCAGAAGTAGAAACTTACCTTCATTTTTTTTTTTTTTTTGAGACGGAGTCTCGCTCTGTCGCCCAGGCTGGAGCGCAGTGGCCGGATCTCAGCTCACTGCAAGCTCCGCCTCCCGGGTTCCGGTCATTCTCCTGCCTCAGCCTCCCGAGTAGCTGGGACTACAGGTGCCCGCCACCTCGCTCGGCTAGTTTTTTGTATTTTTTAGTAGAGACGGGGTTTCACCCTGTTAGCCAGGATGGTCTCGATCTCCTGACCTCGTGATCCGCCCGCCTCGGCCTCCCAAAGTGCTGGGATTACAGGCTTGAGCCACCGCGCCCGGCCTCATTTTTAAAATAAAATAAAATTGGCCAGGCGTGGTGGCTCAAGCCTGGATGACAGAGCGAGACGTGGTCTAAAAAACAACAACAACAACAACAACAAAACCAGCTGTACTGAGATAGGATTCGCACAGCATAAACTTGCCTTCACTTTGCAAAGTCGTTTTCTCCCTGGGCACAGTCGCTGGGGTCCTGGCGCTGGGGCTCATCTGGCCTTCCCTTCTCTCAGCACTTCCAAGTCGCTTCTTGTCTTCTGGCTTCAGGGTTTCTCACAGGAAGTTTGCTGCCGTTTCTTTGCTGCACTTTGTGAAATGTGTGTCTTTACACTCGTTCTTGTAAAGAGTTTTTCTTTCTCGTTTTCATCAGCTTGGTTGCTGGGCATCTTGGTGTGATTTTCTTTTTCTTTTTCATATATGTGTGTATGTACATATATATATATGTACTTTTTGTTTGTTTTGTTTTGTTTTTTGAGACGGAGTCTCGCTCTGTCGCCCGGGCTGGAGTGCAGTGGCGCGATCTTGGCTCACTGCAAGCTCCACCTCCAGGGTTCACGCCATTCTCCTGCCTCAGCCTCCCGAGTAGCTGGGACTACAGGTGCCCACCACCACGCCCGGCTAAGTTTTTGTATTTTTAGTAGAGATGGGGTTTCCCCGTGTTAGCCAGGATGGTCTTGATCTCCTGACCTCGTGATCCGCCCGCCTCAGCCTCCTAAAGTGCTGGGATTACAGGTGTGAGCCACCATGCCTGGCCCACTGTCCCATTCTTAATATTGGCTGAACCGTCTTACTGTTCTTGTACCCACCCCCGGCACCCTCCCGAGCACACATCTTTCTCAAATGCCTGAACTACTGCACCAGCCGCCATCCTCCCAGGGCACTACAGGGAGAGCTCTACCTCGTGCAGGGCATCCATGTGCCACCCAGGATGGGATCCTGTTGCCAGCTGGGCAGTAAGTGATCCAGCTCCAGATCCACGGTGCCATCTGCCTTCTCAGACCATTCCTGGCACCGCCTGTGCCCCTTTGTGCCCTCCAGTAAGCAGACCATGCAATGAAATCAGGAATGCAAAAGACTTGTTGGGAGCTCACACCCATGAAAAATCAAGGCAGAGTTGGGGAGCTGGGCTGAGAAAGCCTTCAGGCCACAATACCCGTCCAACGTCTGTGAAAGAAAATCGGGAGGAAACAGAATCAGGCTGGGAGAGCCTGACTGCAATGCAAATCTCTCAACATTTTGGCCACCCCAGTGGAGGGGCACAGCAGGGCTCTGCAGCAGAGAGTGCTCAGCGTCCACCAGGAGTCCTGTGTTGGGGGCCAGGGCTGCCCAGTGCCCTGCGTGCTCAGTCATGGGCCAGGGGCCGCCTGGAGAGTGTGCTCTGCTCAAACGCTTTCGTGCGTCCCTGCGGCAGGGCCGAAGGCTGGAGGCTACCTGCACACCTCACAGCTAAATGCAAATCCATGCTCCAGTGAAGATGGAAGTGGCGCCCCTACATGGCTGCCACAACATTTCAGAATGGTAACTTAGTGTCCTAGCACCCTCCAAAGGTGGCCAATGAGGATATTTTATTTTATTTTATTTTTAGAGGCAGGGTCTCGCTCTGTTGCTCAGGCTGGAATGCAGTGGAATATCACAGCTCACTGCAGCCTTGACCTCCTGCGTTCAAGTGACCCTCCTGCCTCAGCCTCTGGAGTAGCTGGGACTACAGGCACATGCCACTACACCCAGCTAATTTTTTTGGTTGTTTTAGACGGAGTCTCTCTCTGTCACCAGGCTGGAGTGCGGTGGTACGATCTCAGCTCACTGCAACCTCCTCCTCTCGGGTTCAAGCGATTCTCCTGCCTCAGCTTCCTATGTAGCTGGAAATATAGGAGCGTACCACCACACCCAGCTAATTTTTGTATTTTTAATAGAGACAGGATTTCACCATGTTGTCCAGGATGATCTCGATCTCTTGACCTCGTGATCTGCCTACCTCAGCCTCCCAAAGTGCTGGGATTATAGGCGTGAGCCACCTGGCCCAGCATTTTTTTTTTTTTTTTTTTTTTTTTTTTGAGATGCAGTCTCACTCTGTCACCCAGCCTGGAGTGTAGTGGCACAATCTCAGCTCACTGCAACCTCCATCTCCCAGGTTCAAGTGATTCTCCTGCCTCGGCCTTCTGGGTACCTGGGACTACAGGCACCTGCTACCACGTCTGGCTAATTTTTCTATTTTTAGTAGAGATGGGGTTTCACCATGTTAGCCAGGCTGGTCTCGAACTCCTGACCTTGTCATCTGCCTGCCTCAACCTCCCAAAGTGCTGGGATGACAGGTACAAGTCACTGTGTTCAGTCTACTTATTTGTTTTATCTCCTTACAGAATTATTTCAGAACAGCAATATCAATAATATTACTGTTATCAGGATTACTACAAACTACTTAAGATTTCTTAGGCCGGGCGCGGTGGCTCAAGCCTGTAATCCCAGCACTTTGGGAGGCCGAGACGGGCGGATCACGAGGTCAGGAGATCGAGACCATCCTGGCTAACACAGTGAAACCCCGTCTCTACTAAAAAATACAAAAAAAAAAAAAAAAAAAAACTAGCCGGGCAAGGTGGCGGGCGCCTGTGGTCCCAGCTACTCGGGAGGCTAAGGCAGGAGAATGGCGTGAACCCGGGAGGCGGAGCTTGCAGTGAGCCGAGATCGCGCCACTGCACTCCAGCCTGGGCAACAGAGCGAGACTCCGTCTCAAAAATAAAATAAAATAAAATAAAAATGAATTTGCTGGGTATGGTGGTGCACACGTGTAGTCCCAGCTGCTTGGGAGGCTGAGGTGGTAGGATGGCTTGAGCCCAGGAGGTCGAGGCTGTGGTGAGCCATGATGGAGCCGCTGCACTCCAGCCTGGGGAACAGAGCAAGACATTGTCTCTTTGAAAAAAGAAAAGTCACTTTGTGAGGCCAAGGTGGGCAGATCACTTGAGCTCAGGAGTTCGAGACCAGCCTGGACAACATGGTGAAACCCCCGCTCTACTAAAAATACAAAAAAACTAGCCAGGCATTGAGGTGCATGCCTGTAATCTCAGCTACTTGGGAGGCTGAGGCAGGAGAATTGCTTGAATCCAGGAGGCGGAAGTTGCAGTGAGCCAAGATCACTCCATTGCACTCCAGCCTGGGTGACACAGCGAGACTCTGTCTAAAAATAAAAATAAAAAGTCACTCAAAATTATCCTTTTTTGTATGGCTAAACCCCCCACATGCCATACAATTAAGTTCATTTGTTTCATTCTGTCTCCAGTTTTTAGATGCTTTTCTATTTTGATTTATTTTTGGTTTTCTAATTACACAGTTCTATAGCTGAATGTAAGCACATTTAAAGAGATCTGCTTTCTATTCCTGTGCCCTTCTGCCCGGATAGTAACCTTTTTAATGTCAAAAAATACACATATATATTCTTATTGCCCCTGCTCCTTCTTACATAAATACTATACACACTTTTCTTCATCTTGATTTTTAAAATTTTTTTGAGACAGGATCTCACTTTGTCACCCAAGCTGGAGGGCAGTGGCACAATCACAGCTCAGGGCAGCATCAACCTCCCGTTCCCGGGCTCAAGAGGTCCTCCCACCTCAGCCTCCTGAGTAGCTGGGACTACAGGTGTGTGCCACCATGGCCAGCTAATTTTTTTTTGTATTTTTTTAGCATCTGGGTTTTACTATGTCGCCCAGGCTGGTCTCAAACTCCTGGACTCAAGCAATCCTCCCTGTTTGCCCCCCAAAGTGCTGGGATTAGAAGCGTGAGCCGTTATGCCTGGCCTGATTTTTTTTTTTTTTTTTTTTTTTTTTTGAGATGGGGTTTCACTATGTTGCCAGGGTTGGAGTGCAGTGCTATAATCAGAGCTCACTGCAGCCTCAGACTCCTGGGCTCGAGCAATCCATCCTGCCTCAGCTTCCCAAGTAGCTGGGACTACAGGCTCAAGCCACCATGCCTGGCTTGATTTTTTTTTACTTAACAATGTATTCTGGAGTCACTCCACGGCAGAACATAGAAATAAATGGTCCTTATGCCTTCTTTACAGCTGACCTTTACAGCTGACCTCCATCGTGTAGCTGTTCCACAGCTTCCTTAACTGACCAGTTCCATGGACACGGGGCTGTTCTCAGGCTGTCACTGTCCTTTCCTTCTTTCCTAGACAGTATATATATATACACATATATATAGTATATATATAGTATATATACACACATATATAGTATATATAGTATATATATACACACATATAGTATATATAGTATATACATACACATATATAATATATATACATATATAATATATATACACACACATATATATAGAGAAAGAGGGAGAGAGAGTTGGAGTCTCGCTCTGTTGCCCAGGCTGGAGTGCAGTAGCGTGATCTCGGCTCACTGCAACCCCTGCTTCCTGGGTTCAAGCGATTCTCCTGCCTCAGTCTCCTGAGTAGCTGGGATTCCAGGCATGCGCCACCACGCCCAGCTAATTTTTGTATTTTAGTAAACAGGGGTTTCACCATATTGGCCAGGCTCGTCTCGAACTCCTGACCTCAGGTGATCCACCTGCCTTGGCCTCCCAAAGTGCTGGGATTATAGGCGTGAGCCACCGCGCCCAGCCCTTTCCTGGAAAGTATATTAACAGTTCACTGGGAAAGGTCCAGGGAGGCAAAGCTGATAAGGAAGAAGCCCTATCATTTCCACAGAGTCAGGAAGAAGTATAATCTCTCTTATAAAAGTGAACCTGGGCTGGTAATGGTGGCTTGGTTCTATTCCTCAGATTCTGAGAAGGAAAGCGATCTGGCACTGCGGAAGGAGGATGAGTGCAGCGGTGGTGTGGCGTCACCCAGCTACTTTCCACAGCCATTCTCATGGGTGCTGGGCATTCTGCAAGGTGTCTTGCCTCTGATGGATCAGGTTATGGTCCAGGAAAAAACCAAAGGACCTCCCAGGCCTCACTGTGGCATCACGAGCAGGCCACCCTGCCAGCCCTATGCATGGCGGGCTGAAAGACTGCTGGGGTGGGGGTGCGTCCAATTCACTCATGAGCCCAGTTCTTGGCATAGAGTGGCCCAGTGAAAGAGACCACTCCCTTTCCTCACACTCCCACGTCTCCATTGCAAATGGCCCCCAAGGGCCAACTGTGCAAGAAGAGCCTCCGGTGTAACCGGATGCACAGCGAGACGGCCTGGGCAGCAGGGGGTGGGGACTGTGGGGAAGGCAGTGGGGAATGTCGGAACCGGCTTGGCATGTTGGGCCCATCTTTCATTTTGTTTTTGTTTGTTTGTTTGTCTTGAGACAGAGTCTCGCTCTGTCACTCAGGCTGGAGTGCAGTGGCACAGTCTCGACTCACTGCAACCTCCAACTCCCGGGTTCAAACGATTCTCCTGCCTCAGCCTCCGGAGTAGCTGGGACTGCAGGTGTGCGCCACCACACCCGGCTAATTTTTGTATTTTTAGTAGAGACAGGGTTTCACCATGTTGGTCAGGATAGTCTCGAACTCCTGACCTCAAGAGATCTGCCCAACTTAGCATGAGCCACCATACCCAGCCGGGTTTTTGCTGCTTTTAATTTTGAAACAGGGTCTTGATTTTGCTCCGGCCAGATGGTGATGGCACCATCATAGCTCACTGACTTTGCTATTTACTTTTACAGTTTTTCTTTTTCTTTTTTTTTTTTTTTTTTTTTTGAGAGGGAGTCTCGCTGTAGCCCAGGCTGGAGTGCAGTGGCCAGATCTCAGCTCACTGCAAGCTCCACCTCCCGGGTTTACGCCATTCTCCTGCCTCAGTCTCCGGAGTAGCTGGGACTACAGGCGCCCGCCACCTCGCCCGACTAGATTTTTGTATTTTTTTTTTTTTTTTTTTTGAGACGGAGTCTTGCTCTGTCGCCCAGGCTGGGGTGCAGTGGCCGGATCTCAGCTCACTGCAAGCTCCGCCTCCCGGGTTTACGCCATTCTCCTGCCTCAGCCTCCCGAGTAGCTGGGACTACAGGCGCCCGCCACCTCGCCCGGCTAGTTTTTTGTATTTTTTAGTAGAGATGGGGTTTCACCGTGTTAGCCAGGATGGTCTCGATCTCCTGACCTCGTGATCCACCCATCTCGGCCTCCCAAAGTGCTGGGATTACAGGCTTGAGCCACCGCGCCCGGCCTCGATTTTTGTATTTTTTAGTAGAGACGGGGTTTCACCGTGTTAGCCAGGATGGTCTCGATCTCCTGACCTCGTGATCCGCCCGTCTCGGCCTCCCAAAGTCTCACTCTGTCATCCAGGCTGGAGTGCAGTGGTGTGATCTTAGCTCACTGCAACCTCCTCCTCCTGGATTCAAGCGATTCTCCTGTCTCAGCCTCCTGAGTAGCTGGGATTACAGGCAGCTGCCACCACGCCCCGCTAATTTTTGTAGATTTAGAAAAGATGGGGGTTTCACCATGTTGGCCAGGCTGGTCTCGAACTCCTGACCTCAAGTGATCCGTCTACCTCGGCCTTCTAAAGTGCTGGGATTACAGGCGTGAGCCACCCTGCCCGGCCCGATCTTCCATTTTCAAGAGAAGAGAAAAATACCCATTTTCACGGGAAACCTCCTAGTTTTTTAGGTTGACAATGACTCCAAACCATCGTGCACCTACCCCGGACCTCTGACCCACCGCGCCCGTGCTGAGCTCCTCCAGGTCCCCCAAGCCTGTCTGTCACCTCCAAGGCTGGGCCCTGGGCCAGGCCTGGACGTCTAGGACCCCGGAGACGTCCCCCTACCCGCGGCCTGTAGCCTGCCCCTTCAGCCGTGCCTCGGGGCCCGCGACCGCCCCGCCCCGCTCCTGCCTGGAGAGCAGGCCCCGCCCCGCCCCGCGCCGCGCGGTGGGTGGTGGGTCGGACCAAGCCACCGGCTCCAGTCGGGGGAGCAGCACGGGCGAGGCTCCCGCTCCGGCCACGATGGAGTCTTCCGTTGCCATGGAGCTCCCCGCACCAAACCACGCCGCTGGCGCCGCGGAGGGCCTTCGCCAAGGACCGACGCTTCCCTGAGCAGCCCGGAGCTTCTGTGTCCCCAGACCCCGAGAACCTGGGACCCAGGCCAGCCAGAGGTGGGTGTGGGGGCGGATGCGTTTGACCGTGGGGCTGAGCTGGAAGCGTTTGACCCCCGCCCCCCAGGCAGAACTCCGTCCCATATTATACGCCTTTCCCTGAAAGCTGTGCCAGAGAAATGACTGTTAATAGTTCTAGTCCCTGGTTCGTTTCAGGGAACCCCGGCGCTGGCACAGCCTCGATTGAGGGGCCCGCACCTGACTTTGCAGCAGATGTTATAATAATGTATTATTATAACACATTTACAAAAACATTAAACAAAAATCAAGGGCCAGCCTGTCTGGTAAAAAGTTAAGACTCATGAGTGTCTGCCTAGCTAAAAAGGAGAGCATGGTCCATAGCCCCAAAGTCGTTTGGTTTTAGTATGTATAACCTGGTTTTGGAAGCTGATTTGCCTCTAGTATTTTGTTACTCCTAAAGGAATACTCCTTTTATCTGCATAAGCCAAGTATTGAGGTAGTCAGCAGGCCTGCTCTAGGGCCCACAGTTCGAAAGAAACGGACTGACAGCGATTCTCTGGGTAAAGATGATGCATAAATGCGCATGTTCAACTTAGAGATTGGTTATAAAGCGAACATCGGTAGCTACTACCCAAGTTAAGAAATAGAACATCAGCACCCCAAAGTCACTCCCCCTTGCCACTCACAGACCCGCTCTTCTTGACCATGTCTGACTTTTTCTTCAGTTTTACTTACCTATGCATGAGTCCCTAAACAATATAGTTAACTTTCGCTTATTTTAAACTATATAAACTTTATATTTATATAAAATTTTAAAGATAATATATAATTTTCTTTAGTTTTACTTAACTATGCATGCGTCCCTAAAAAATATAGTTAACTTTCACTTATTTTAAACTTTATATAAGCTTTATATAAAATTTTAAAGAATGTATGTGGTATTATATAAACAATATATAATATAAATATACTATATAAACTATATATAAAATATATATAAACTATACATAAAACCACATCTAATTTTATGTAAGTTTAATAATATATACTAAACTTTATATAATACTACATATATTCTTTAAATTTTTTTTTTTTTGAGACAGAGTCTCACTGTGTTGCCCAGGTTGGAGTACAGCAGGGCGATCTTGGCTCACTGCAACCTCCGCCTCCTGGGTTCAAGCGATTCTCCTGCCTCAGCCTCCTGAGGGCTTATAAGCGCCTGCCACCGTGTCCGGCTAATTTTTGTATTTTTAGTAGAGACGGGGTTTCTGCATGTTGGCCAGGCTGGTCTTGAACTCCTGATCTCAAGTGATCCAGCCACCTCCGCCTCCCAAAGTGCTGGGATTACAGGCGACCAGCCACCATGCCCCATTAACTTTCGCTTATTTTAAACTTTATATAAATTTATTTATATAAAATTTTAAAGAATATATGTGGTATTATATAAACTTTGTATTATATAAAGTTATTATATATATAAGGTTTATGTAATCCCACATATACTTTTATATAAGTTTAATAATACATATAAACTTTATGTAATACCACATATATTCTTTAAAATTTTTTGAAACAATCCCAAACTTGTATAAAAGTTGTAAGCTCAGCACAAAAAACTTGTCGTGAAGTATTTGAGAGTAAGTTGCCTTCATGGCGCTCTGTCGCCCCCCACCCTTGTCCAGTGTATTTTTCCACAAACAAGGACATTCTCCAACACAGCCACACAGGAGGACACAGGCCTGTTGCTGTGTTTACCCCTCAGTCTGTCAAACATGCTTTGCCAATTGATTGCATCAGACTCCCAACGTGGAAGGATCCAGCCTGGAATCACTTTACACTGAATTCTCACCATACCTCTTTATTCCCCTTCAGTCCAGAACATTCCTTGGCCTTGTTTTGGCTGTCATGACCCTGACACCTTTGAAGGTCATGGGCCAATTACTTTGTAGAAAGTCCCTCCGTTTGGTTTCGTCTTCTATGTCCTGGTGATTAGATTCCCACTGTGTATCTCAGAAAGTCACAGAGGTAACGCCATAGCCTGTTTGTTCCATCCAGTCAGCGACTCACAGTGGTCACCCTGTCATGTCACTGGTGATGTTCACTTTGAGCTCTTCATCAAGGTGGTATCTGCCAGCATCTCCACTGGGAAGTTCTTTTTTCCTTCGTAATTAACAAGCATTTTGTTGGAGGTACTCGGAAGCTATGCAAATATGTCATCACTCCCAGGCTTGGCCTGGGAGGCTCTCACGGTGGACACCTTCCTCCCCTGCCTGGGCTCTGATACACTCTGCTGGACCACACCTGGGGCTGCCCTCTTCCCTGTCAGGCTCTGCCATCCAGCTCTGAGCCTCAGCCGCACACACCGCCACCCTCCTCACCCGGCCTGGCGCCTGCATACAGCTCTGAGCTGCAGCCACACATACCGGCACCCTCCTCACCCAGCCAGGTGCCCGCATACAGCTCTGAGCCTCAGTCATACACACCGGCACCCTCCTCACCCAGTCAGGCTCTGACAGCCCAGCCTGGGCCACTGTGGATCCTGCTGCACCTGCCCCACCCAGGGAATGTACTGTGACAGTGAAGGGAAGGGGGAGAGGAAGAGTATCAGGCGTGCCTCTGTCTTTTTCTCCTCGGGGTTGTGTGAGAGATTCATTCACACAGTGGCACCACGGCCATCAGGGCTGTCTCTAAGCCTCAGGACCTGAGAATATGACTTTACTTGGACTTACGGTGATGCCTGTAAGTAGCCAAGAGGAGGACATACTAGAATAGGGTGAGTACCTCATCCAGTATGACCGGTGTCCTTATAAAAAGGAGAAATTTGGACAGAGACATGCACACAGAGAGAATGTCCTATGAAGATTGGAATTTTGCTGCCACAAGCCACAGAAGTAGCAGAAGCTACAAGAGTGGCCTGAAACAGGCCCTTTCCTCGTGCCTTCAGAGGGAGCATGGCCCTGCCAACAACTCGGTTTTAGACGATGGCTTCTAGAACCTTGAGACAACTTCTGCTGTCGAAGCCACCTAGGTTGTGGTACTCTGTTATGGCGACCCCAGGAAGCTAAGGCAACAGGTGGGATTTTCTGTAGGGCGTGCTCCTGGGAGAGGAGTCGCGGAGCTAGAGGGTGCCGTAGGCAGTCTGAGCTCCTCTTTCCCCAAAAAACCTACGTCCTGATCCTCCGAACCCGTGAGCATGTGAGGGGACACGGCACGCCCTTGACTAGGACTGTGAAGCGCCTGTTGAAGTCTTTTGCCCATTTTGGTGTGGGGCTGTCTGTCTTCTTCACCCATTCATGGGTATTCCTGACGTGGTCTTGATAGTAAACCTCCGGGTTATGTGCTGTGATTGTCTTCTACTTTCTAGGTTTTCTTTAACTTTCCCTAGGATGTCATCTGAACAAAATATTTGGTTTTGTTCGTTTGTTTGTTTGAGATAGAGTCTTGCTGTGTCGCCTGAGCTGGAGTGCAGTGGCACAATCTTGGCTCACTGCAACCTCCGCCTCCCAGGTTCAAGGGAGTCTCTTACCTCAGCCTCCCGAGTAGCTGGGGTTACAGCTGCACACCACCACGCCCGACTAATTTTTGTATTTTTTGTAGAGATGGGGTTTCGTCGTGTTGGCCAGGTGGTCTTGAACTCCTGACCTCAAGTGACCCACCTACCTCGGCCTCCCAAAGTGCTGGGATTACAGGTGTGAGCCACTGCTCCTGGCCTGAATGAAAGTTTTTAATTGAAATGTGGGCAACTCTACCAACTTTTCCCTTTGTGCCTAATGTTTTTAGTGTCTATTTAAGAAATTCTGAGGTAACAAGGCTCCGTTCCTACCCCCCATTGACTCCTCGCTAACACACACACTGTAGCAGAAATTTAATATTTCCCAAACGAGTCTCTAATCCACATGGGACTGATCTTCAGGTGGGTGCCAACAAGGACGTCCATTCCGTGGCCACTGCTCAGCAACCCTGCTTCCATCCTGCATAGCGCTGGTACTTGAGGGCCGATTTCCTTTGGTCTGTTTGTCTTGGTCAAAGCACTCTACTGTCTTAATTTTACAGCTTTAGAATCAATCTTGATATCTGGTGGGGCACCCCTTCCCCCTTCAAAACTATTGTTCCATTGTTCTTCCATATACATTTTACAGTTCACCAGACGAGATTCTCATTCTGCTGCTCTGGCATGCAGACACACACACACACATTTCCGCTGGGATTTGGGTGGGGGTTTTAGGGAATCCGCAGAGCACTTTGGAAAGGACTGACTTCCTGACAACGTTGAGTTTCTAGTGCTTGAACATGCAGCTGTTTGTTTATTTATTTATTTATTTTTATTTATTTTTTTGAGATGGAGTCTTGCTATGTCACCCAGGGTGGAGTGCAGTGGCGCGATCTCGGCTTACTGCAAGCTCCGCCTCCCGGGTTCAAGCGATCCTTCTGCCTCAGCCTCCCGAGTAGCTGGGACTACAGGCGCCCGCCACCACACCCGGCTCATTTTGTTTTTGTATTTTTAGTAGAGACGGGGTTTCACCGTGTTGGCCAGGATGGTCTTGATCTCCTGACCTCATGATCCACCCACCTCGGCCTCCCAAAGTGCTGGGATTACAGGCGTGAGCCATCACGCCCGGCCTATTTATTTATACTTTCTTTTAGAAAAAACTTTTATTATGGAAAATTGCAAAGTCAAAAAAGCCCCAGGTGTCAGCCTCACAGCGTTCCTCTCCCATTACCCCTCCCTACTTGTGGTTCTGGACCAGCGTGTTTCAAAGAAAATCCAGGCGTGATATCATTTCTCCTGGAAAAACCTTTGTAGATGCCTCTGACAGATAGAAACTTGTTTTTAGCATAACCACAAAATCATCAACCCCAATACAATTAATAAGTTCTTGTTTTTTGGGTTTTTTTTTTTTTTTTGAGACGAAGTCTCGCTCTGTCACCCAGGCTGGAGTGCAATGGCGTGATCTCGGGTCACTGCAACCTCTGCCTCCCAGATTCAAGCGATTCTCCTGCCTCAGCCTCCCAAGTAGCTGGGATTACAGCCACGCACCACCACACCCGGCTAATTTTTCGTTTTTAGTAGAGCCGGGGTTTCACCATGTTGGCCAGGATGGTCTCGAACTCCTAACCTCAAGTGATCTGCCCGCCTCGGCCTCCCAAAGTGCTGGGATTATATGCATGAACCACCACACCCGGCCCACATTAATAATTTCTTAATGGAAACTATGCCAGTTTGTGCTCATTTTCAGGAATTGTCTCAAAAATGTCTTTCACAGCTAGTTTGCTTGAATGGAGATTCGAACAAGATCCCCAGGTTGCATGTGGCCAACTTGTCTCTGGAGGCTCTTTTGACTTAAAGACCTCCCCTTCCTTATCTTCCCCCAGGCCATTTATTTGTTGAAGAAACGGGGTCATTTGTTCCATTTATTTTTACGTCCGTCTCCTTTAATGTTGCCCGAGGAGGCTCCTCATTTTCTCTGTGGAGGTCTGTGTGTCTTTTGTTGTATTTATTCTTGAGAACTTCATGGTTTTTTATGTAATTGTAAATGGTAGCTTTTCTAAATCTTATTTTCTCATTATTTCTTCTGATAAAAAGAAATATACTTGGTTTTTGTTATTGAAGTTGTACCTAGCAACATTACTAAGTTGTTTTAATTAAATAACTTATCTCTATATTTGTTTGGATTGTCTATGTATACAGTCATTTTATCTGAAATAATGACCATTTTTCCCTTCCATTCCTTATGCCTTTTCTTTCTTTCTTTTCTTTCTTTTCTTTCTTTTCTTTCTTTTCCTTTTCTTTTCCTTTTCTTTTCCTTTCCCTTTCCTTTCCCTTTCCTTTCCCTTTCCTTTCCCTTTCCTTTCCCTTTCCTTTCCCTTTCCTTTCCCTTTCCTTTCCCTTTCCTTTCCCTTTCCTTTCCCTTTCCTTTCCCTTTCCTTTCCTTTCCTTTCCTTTCTTTGAGGCAAAGTCTTGCTCTGTTGCCCAGGCTGGAGTGTAGTGGCATGGTCTTGGCTCACTGCAACCTCCACCTCCTGAGTTTCAGTTTCAGCAATTCTCCTGCTTCCGCCTGCTGAATAGCTGGGATTACAGATGCCCCCCACCACACCCGGCTAATTTTTGTATTTTTAGTAGAGCCGGGGTTTCACCATGTTGGTCAGGCTGGTCTCGAACTCCGGACCTCAAGTGATCCACCCGCCTTGGCCTCCAAAAGTGCTGGGATTACAGGCGTGAGCCACCGCACCCGGCCGATATTTCAGGAGACCTTCTTTCTGTTATTGCCAGTCCACTTAGAAACCCACATGAGATCACACGCTTAATTTGATTTTTTTCTCTATTTTTTCATATGTTTAAAGTAGCACCCATAATGAATAATTTGATCAATGAATAATCTGATCAATCAACATTAAATGCAGATTTGAAGCTGCTGAGTCTTCCTGGTGAATTGAACATGCGGTTAGAATGTGTCCCCCCCACTGCTGTTCCTGCTTTTTGCCTAAGTTTTTTTGTCTGTTTCTAGACAACTCCAGTAACTTCCTATGCATTTCTTTCTGACTTTTAAAATGCAATGCTTCTTAAGCTTGTGTTTTAGATGTCTCTCGCTCTCTTTTTTTTTAATTTTTTTATTTTTTGAGATGGAGTCTCGCTCTGTGGCCCAGGCTGGAGTGCAGTGGCACAATCTCGGCTCACTGCAAGCTCTGCCTCCTGGGTTCACGCCATTCTCCTGCCCCAGCCTCCCGAGTAGCTGGGACTACAGGCGCCCGCCACCACGCCTGGCTAATTTTTTATATTTTTAGTAGAGACGGGGTTTCACCGTGTTAGCCAGGATGGTCTCGATCTCCTGGCCTCATGATCCTCCTACATCAGCCTCCCAAAGTGCTGGGACTACAGGGGTGAGCCACTACGCCCGGCCTGGATGTCTCTTTTAAATTGTAGAGAGTTTGGCCAGGTGCAGTAGTTCACACCTGTAATCCCAGCACTTTGGAAGGCTGAGGCGGGCGGATCATCCGAGGTCAGGAGTTTGAAACCAGCCTCGCCAATATGATGAAACTCTGTCTCTACCAAAAATACAAAAATTAGCTGAGCATGGTGGCCCGTGCCGGTAATCCCAGCTGCCCAGGAGGCTGAAGCACAAGAATTGCTTGAACCCAGGAGGTGGAGGTTGCAGTGAGCCAAGATCGCACCTCTGACCTCCAACCTGGATGACACACTGAGACTTTGCCTCAAAAAAACAAAAACAAAAACAAAAAAAGTTAGTTTGATTTTTTTTTTTTTTTTGTGGTTCTTGGTTTTGTTGTTGTTGTTGTTGTTTAGTTAGTTTGTTTATTTGTTTGAGATGGAGTCTCACTCTATCCCTGAGGCTGGAGTGCAGTGACGTGGTCTCGGCTCGCTGCAAGCTCTGCCTCCTGGGTTCACACCATTCTCCTGCCTTAGCCTCCCGAGTAGCTGGGACTACAGGCACCCGCCACCATGCCCGGCTAATTTTTTGTATTTTTAGTAGAGCTGAGGTTTTACCATGTTAGCCAGGATGGTCTTGATCTCCTGACCTCGTGATCCGCCCGCTTCAGCCTCCTAGAGTGCTAGGATTACAGGCATGAGCCACCGTGCCCAGCCTGTTCTTGGTTTTTAATGCAATTTGATAATATACTTCCCTTTAGCTTGGTTATTTAATCTATATTTTTACCTTTACTTAGGTTTTAACCTGAAAGTTTCTTATTTTGTTCGTTCTTCAACTTTTTTTTTTTTTTTTGAGACTGAGTCTCATTCTGTTGCCCAGGCTGGAGTGCAGTGGCATGATTTCAGCTCACTGCAACCTCTACCTCCCGGGTTCAAATGATTCTCCTGCCTCAGCCTCCTAAGTAGCTGGGATTACAGGGACACGCCATCACGCCTGGCTAATTTTTGTATTTTTAGTAGAGATGGGGTTTCACTATGTTGGCCAGGCTGGTCTCAAACCTTAAGTGATCCACCCGCCTCGGCTTCCCAAAGTGCTGGGATTATAGGTGTGAGCCAGCTCACCTGGTTTGTTCTTCAACATTTTTATGAGAATTAAAGTACAGTCCTATCCAGCATTTCTGATGGTTTTCAGTGTGATGACGGCACACTGGCCGGCCACGTTACCGCGGTGGAACTTCCGCGCTTTCCTGGGTCTCTCGGTTCCCGATCCCACTGCTCCCACCGGAGGAGCACCCGGAGCTACCCGTTCCTGAGCCTTTCACAGCTGTGTGGCAACGTCGGGTTTGTTCTCAGCTTCCCCTGCAGAGGGTCAGCCAGCGCCTCTGTCTGCAGGGACAGCCACCCTCATCCCTCCACCTCCCGCTTCTCTTTGCTCCTGTTTCTCCCACTGGCCCTTGCCCTGGTAGGTTCATGTACTGAAAACAGTACATCTACCCCCGTTGTTAGTGAGGACTCAGGAGAGATCAGAGGTGACTGCCTGTTGGAAGTGCCGTCTTTAACGGATGCTCAGTGTATGTGGTTTCGTGTGATCATCTGAAATGGAACTGTGTGCGCAAGGACACCTTCTATAAGACTGTCACCCACTGGGTGTCCAGCAAAACGAGGTCACGGAGGCCACAGGGAATTCACGAGCACCAAGCTGAATAGGTTTGGCCATTTTCTAAATATCTTCTGAAAACCCTGCCATTCAAAGACACAAGTTAATCAGTTCCTTCAAGGGGAAAAATATTGTTGGAATTTTACAAGATACCTTAAAATTCTGCCTCTCAGGACTTTAAAATGCAATTATTTCTTTGTAAGTTTAAAAAATTGCTGGCATTGATATATTAATAATTCATCCAAGAAACAGTGCTAGGCACTGAAATATTTTTAGTGAATTATTCTGAAGCAATTGCTAAGTTAAGCAATGAAAAACAGCCCTCTACAATTTTACAGTTTTAGCATCTCATACATAATGTCAACATTTAGGTACATTTCACCTGGAATTACTCATTATTTCAATGTGAAATAGTAATGCTAATTCCCAATGTAAAATGTCTGTCTCTATGATAGATACGTTGACTTGTAAGCTTTTTTTTTTTTTTTTTTTAAACAACTTTAGAGTCAGGATCTTGCTCTGTCACCCAGGCTGGGCTGCAGTGGCACAATCACGGCTCACTACAGCCTTGACCTCCTGGGCTCAAGTGATCCTCCCACTGCAGCGTACTGAATAGGTGGAACCACAGCTATGCACCACCACACCTGGCTACATTTTTTTACTTTTTTTTTTTTTTGAGACGGAGTCTCTCTCTGTCGCCCAGGCTGCTAAGATGCAGTGATGTGATCTCAGCTCACTGCAAGCTCCGCCTCCTGGGTTCACACCATTCTCCTGCCTTAACCTCCCCAGTAGCTGGGACCACAGGTGCCCACCACCACACTGGGCTAATTTTTTGTATTTTTAATAGAGATGGGGTTTCACCATGTTAGCTAGGATGGTCTCAATCTCCTGACCTCGTGATCCACCCGCCTTGGCCTCCTGAAGTGCTGGGATAACAGGTGTGAGCCGCCGCCCCTGGGCACTATTTTTTTTTTTCTAGAGATGTAGGTCTTACTGTGTTGCCCAGGCTGGTCTCAAACTCCTGGCTTCAAGAGAGCCTCCCAGCGCAGGCTCCCATGTTGCTGGGATTACAGGCATGAGCCACTGTGCCCCGCTGATTTGTAAGCATTTGACATCAGCTCTTTTGTATATTAATCATGGTACACGCATGATGTGGTTAATAGGTGTTAAAACCAATCACATATTTAAGGTATAATAGAAAATAGCCACTGTCTGGGCGCAATGGCTCACGCCTCTAATTCCAACACTTGGGAAGGCCAAGGCAGGTGGATCACTTGATCCCAAAAGTTTGAGACCAGCCTGGGCAACACGGCAAAACCCTGTCTCTACAGAAAATACAAAAATCAGCTGGGTGTGGTGGTGCGTGCCTGTAGTCCCAGCTCCTTGGGAGGTTGAAGCAGGAGGATCGGTTGAGCCCAGGAGTTCGAGGTTGCAGTGAGCTGTGATCGCACCACTGCACTCCAGCCTGGGCAACAGAGTCAAACCCTGTCTCAAAAAAATAAAATAAAGTTAGACATTAAATTTGATTCTCACCAGAAAAAATAAGTAAAGAGTTTGTGATTTTGTGATTTTAACATTGTTTCTTTTTTTTGAGACAGTTAGAATGCAGTGGCACGATCTCAGCTCACTGCAACCTCCACCTCCTGGGCTCAAGCAATTCTCCTGCCTCAGCCTCCCGTGTAGCTGGGACTACAGGTGCCCGCCACCATACCTGGCTAGTTTTTGTATTTTTAGTAGATACGGGGTTTCACCATGTTGGCCAGGCTGGTCTCAAACTCCTGACCTCAAGTGATCCGACCACCTCAGCCTCCCAAAGTGCTGGGATTACAGACAGGAGCCACTGCGCCCGGCCTGTTTCTTAAGTGAAATTATTTAGTTCCAACATACGGACACAGAAGATTCGGTACCAAGAGTTCCACACGAGCAAGCTCCTAACATCCCCAAAGTGATAACCAAAGTGTAATGATAATTTTGAAATTACTGAAGAATTGGTTTCGGTGCCAGATGTAGTGACTCAAGCTTGTAATCCCAGCACTTTGGGATTGAGGTGGGCAAATTGTGGCTGAGACCAGGAGTTCAAGACTAGCCCGGGCGACAAAGAGAGACCCCCCCATCTCTACCAGTAATTTAAAAATTACCTGGGCATGGTGGTATATGCATGTAGTCTTAGCTACTTGCGAAGCTGAGGCAGGAAGATTGCTCGAGCCCGGAAGTTTGAGGCTGCAGTGAACTATGATTGAGTCGCTGCACTACAGCCTGGGCCACAGAGTGAGACCCTGTCACAAAAGAAAAAAGAAACTGCCCAACAGTATTCCCGAGTATCCCTTTACACTCCCACCAGCAACACGGGTGATGCCAGCCCTCCCACAGCCTTGCCAGTGCTTACTGTTGGCGTTTTGATCTCAGGCATTCTTTTTTTTTTTTTTTTTTTTGAGACGGAGTCTCGCTCTATCACCCAGGCTGGAGTGTAGTGGTGCAATCTTGGCTCACTGCAAGTTCTGCCTCCCGGGTTCACGCCATTCTCCTGCCTCAGCCTCCCGAGTAGCTGGGACCCCAGGTGCCCACCACCACGCCCGGCTAATTTTTTCTATTTTTTAGTAGAGATGGGGTTTCACCGTGTTAGCCAGGATGGTTTCAATCTCCTGACCTTGTGATCCGCCTGCCTCGGCCTCCCAAAGTGCTGGGATTACAGGCGTGAGCCACCGCGCCCGTCCGATCTCAGGCATTCTAATCAGTATGTAGTAGTATCTCATTATGGCTTGATTCATATTTCCCTAAAGATGCTGATGTCACACGGAGTTTCACATGCATATTGGCCATTTGTATATCTCTTTTCTTATGGCTATTCCAAATCTTTTGACTTTTTTTTTTTTTTCTTCTTCTTGAGACAGATTCTCGCTCTTATCCCCAGGCTGGAATGCAGTGGTGCGATCTCGGCTCACTGCAACCTCTGCCTCCTGGGTTCAAGCGGTTCTCCTGCCTCAGCCTCCCTAGTAGCTGGGATTATAGGCACCTGCCACCTCACCAGGCTAATTTTGTGTTTAATTATTTTAATTTTGTATTTGCTGGTGGGAGTGTAAAGGGATACTATGGAATACTGTTGAGCAGTTTCTTTTTTCTTTTGTGACGGGGTCTTACACTGTTGCCCAGGCTGGAGTGCAGTGGTGCAATCACAGCTCACTGTGGCCTCACCATGTTGGCCGGGCTGGTCTGGAACTCCTGACCTCAGGTAATCCACCTGCCTCGGCCTCCCGAAGTGCTGGGATTACAGGCATGAGCCACCACGCCTGGCCTCTTTTGACCTTTTAAACTGGAGTTTGGACTTGATGTGGTTGATAGGAGCTCTTCGTGTGTTCCAGATGTAAGACCTATGTCACGTATGTGTGTGCTGCAAACAATTTTTCCTAATCTGTGGTTTATTTTCTTAATGTCTTCTTTAAGAGAAACTGTTAATTCATCGTTTTTTTAATCTACGATTTTATTGATCTATATTTTGTGGTCATCTTTTGTAGCTGATTTCTACCTCGCAGCATGGAGGACGACGGCAGCCTGCTCTCCGAGGACGGGCTTTTGGACGATGCCCCCCTTTTGGAAGATGGTAATAAAGCTTCTGTCACAGTAGCACAAGTTTCAGCAACAAGAAAGACAAACGATACACTTCGTAGTCACCCTTTAATTCCGTTTATTTGTGGGAGAGGGTATCTTTTACACTCACATTTTTCTCTCAAAGAGGGAGCTTATATTATTGTCTTTATTTGAAAGAAAGATAAATTGTGGCTGAGATGTTGAAGGCAGCAGACCATAGTTTTCTAGTTTCCAACATCAGTATTGAGAAATCTGATGCCATTTTTATCCCAGTCCTTTGAATGTGACCTATTTTTGTTTTCTTTTCCTGGAAGCTTTTTTTAAAAAATCTCTGATGATCTGAAATTTTTCTGAGACGTGCGTTGATTTGGTTCTAGTTCTGGGCACAGGCAGGCCATCGCAATCTGGAAATGCATTTCCTTCCCACTCCCACCCCACTCCCCACCTCGTTTTGGGTTCTGTAGTGTGCTGAGTCAGCTGCCCGTCCCCTGGCGCTCGGTGGCCTTCTCCGCCCCGCCCCCACCACCGTCTCCTGCCCCGCTTGCGACTGTGGCTTTCTGCCTTTTCCATCATTTTGACTGAGATTGAATGAAGGGAAGAAAAGCTGTGCTCCATTTGCCGTGTTTTGCCGGAAGTCCACTGCAGTCTTCCGAGGTCGCGACCTTCAGCCTCTTTTGTCTGCGAACCGCTTTGCGTTCTTAAAAATTATTGAAGAGCCAGAGAACATTTGTTTATGTTGCCTGTAACTTTCAATACTTACTGTATCAAAAATTAAAGCCGAAACCATTTTAATACTTAGCCACTTAAAATAGTAATAACAAACCTATGGTGGTAACCTAAGAGTCCGGTGTAACAGAAGACAGCTGGCGCCTCAGAGCTGTCTGTTGTGACGTCACCTGTCACACGCGGCCTCTGGAAAACGCCACTGTCCTCTCATGCGAAGACAGTGAGGAGACAAATGGCATGCGAGTGTGATCATGAAGACAGTTTTCACCTCGCAGGCCCTGAAAGACACTCAGGGACTCTCAGGGTTCCCTGGATTTTGCTTTGAGAACCATCAAGTTAGAACTTGTCAAGATTTATCCTAAAACTGGCCGGGTGTGGTGGCCCACACCTGTCATCCCAGCACTTGGGGAGGCCGAGGCAGGTGGATCACTTGAGGTCAGGAGTTCAAGACCAGACTGGCCATGACGGGGAAAGCCTCTCTCTACTAAAAATATAAAAGTTAGCCAGGTGTGGTGGGATACTCCTGTAGCCTCAGCTACGCGGGAGGCTGAGGTGGGAGGATCCCGTGAACCTGGGAGGCGAAGGCTTCAGAGAGCCAAGATCGCACCACCGCACTCCAGCCTGGGCAACAGAGACTCCATGTCAGGTTCATGACTACACCGAATGTCATGTTGAGGTCCAAAGGGAGTGGGTGGATGAGCGGAGGGAACCCTCGGGGGGCCGTAGGCAGGTGAAAAAGGATTTTATTCAGCAGCAGCTCTCACCAGTGGCTTTCTCTCACACTGTCCACCCTGTCCTGGCTGCTTAGTCCGGTGGCTCCCACACACACAGCTGCACGGCCGGCTCTCCCTTGACTTCAGGGTCAGCAGCTTAACTCTTTCTCTGGGCACGAGCCAAGCGGTGCTGTGCCCGGGCTCCCCCATGTCAGTCTGCAAAATGGACGTCCCTGACTCTCTCTCTCGGGGCGCCAGTGCCGCAATCCCACTGAGTCACCGAGGCTGTTTACCTCCGCCTGTGCCTGCTTGGCTGGTTCCTTACACTCTGTCCCAAAAAAAGAACAAGATTTATCCCAAAACTTCAGACACAAATGTTTGATCTACTTTTTTTTTTTTAACCTCTTGCCTTGATATCTAGAAAGAGATGAATTAGAGGATCCGGAGTTTGACATCAGATATCTTCTGCAGGAAGCTGAGGATGACATGGACCCAGGACACAGCAGGTAACTCAGAGGGTAGGGGGTGAAGGGAGCAGGGCGGCTGCCTCCTCCCTCCCACAGGCTGTAGCTCCCACAGCTCCCTCCTGAAGCAGAACTGTCAGGCATCTACCCCGGCAGGCCACACGGAGGAATGAGTCCTGAGCCTGCGGCCAGGGTGGTGGTAGCTGGTGTCCTTTTCATCCTAAGCTCAGTGAAAGAACTAGATACTGATGCTGATAAATTGAAGAAGAAAACAACTGAGGACAGAATGCAGGCATTTCACCTGCGACAGAACCTGAGCGCCCTGGATAAGATGCATGAGGAGCAGGAGCTTTTCATTGAGAAGATGAGGTGAGCTGGGGCTGAGGCCACCGCACCTCCGCCTCTTGCCGCGCCCCGGGCCGTGACGCAGGTGCAGCAGGGGTGGTCCTGTGCCTGTCATCACCCTGAGGGCCTGCAAGGGAGGGTCCCACAGGGTCTCCATGGAGGAGAAGTTCTGCAAGCCCCACTCAGGAGCTGGTGCCCAGCACTCCCAGCCCCCTTCCCACAGAAAAGGTGGTAACAAGCGGCCCCGCGTCCCCCAATGCCAACCAGAGCTGCCAACTGTCAAGCTTTCACCGTAGCTTCTTTCTCTGTGTTCGTGTGTGTGTGTATTTTATATCTACGGGTTTTTTTGCTAAATTATTTTAAAGCAAATTACAGATGTGATACTTCATTCCTAAATATTTCAGTGTCTCCTAAAAAAAAAAGGCATTCCGTGAGAGTGGTGGCACACGCCTGTGGTCCCGGTTACTTGGGAGGCTGAGGCCAGAGGATCGCTTGAGCCCAGGAGGTCAAGGCTGCAGCAAGCCTGGGCGACAGAGCAAGACCCTGTCTGTAAAAATAAAAAAACTAAAAGATAAATGTTCTTCTGCATAACTTGGGCACCTGACTTGGGTACTTTGCCCAGGGAAACTACAGTTTCCCTCCTCGGCTCCTGCAGCACCTGTGTGTCTTCCAAGTGACCTTCATGGCCAGCGCAGTGGCTCAGCCTGGCATCCCAGCACTTCGGGAGGCCGAGGTGGGTGGATCACCTGAGGTCAGGAGTTTGAGACCAGCCTGGCCAACATGGTGAAACCCCATCTCTACTAAAAATACAAAAATTAGCCGGGCGTGGTGGCGCATGCCTGTAATCCCAGCTACTTGGGATGCTGAGACAAGAGAATCACTTGAACTTGGGAGGCAGAGGTTGCAGTAAGCCGAGATCCCGCCACTGCACTCCAGCCTGGGTGACAAGCAGGGCTCTGTCTCGGGGGAAAAAAAAAAAGTGACCTCCAGAGCTCATGCTCTGGGCTTTGCTCCATTGTATGTACCTGAGGCCAGAGTCGCCCCCAGGAGCTACCATGTGAACCGGATTCCGACCCAGTCCATGCCCCGCTGGTGATCTGGGCCTGCCTGGCCCACGCTCTGGAAGATGGTGGAGGAGCTCCAGCTCGTCCCCTCCCGTGGGCCCCAGACCTCCCACCACGTGCCCTTCACACGCAGGAGCACACTTGTTTAGGGACTCAGGTTCCCTCCCGCTCCTGCACTGTCCTCGGCCCCAGGAGCATGTCACCTTCGGGTGGGAGCCGCACAGTTGCCCCTGGGCAGAGTTTTCCAAAAATGGACGACAGGACCCTGCGTGTGTGGTCGGAAGGTGTTAGAGAGACCCCTGACCTGGGCGAGGGGGCTCTGGGGGTCTGGCTCTGCGTCACCCGGCCCCACTGCCACTTTGGAGGCTGGAGTTTCAGGGAACCATCATCTGACCCTTGCTTCCCTGTTCCAGAGGGGAGCTGCGCGCCTGTCGGCAGAGGCGGGACCTGATCGGCAAGCAGCAGGAGGCCGTGGCAGCCGAGATCGTCACAGAGGGAGAGGCGGGCAACATGTAGGTGGCCCTCGACAGAGGGCAGGGAATTGGGCATGAGGTCAGAGCAGAGGCTCATTCGTTCACCCACAGTGGGGTGTGAAGCACCTGCTGCGTTCAGGCCAGTGAGGAGCCCCAGTGTGAGGCCACAACACACACACAGAAGCACATGAGGTCGGCAAAGCTGGGGCCTGGAGGGCGCCAGGGCTGGATCTCTGGGAGGCAGGACTGCGTGGATCAGCAGATGGGGGAAGGCCCCTCGGGCCACTCTTGCCTGGGGCAGCAGGGTGGGGCAGCTGAGGGCAGGGTGAGAGGTGGGAAGCCCACATGGGTCCCACACTGCCAGGTGGGAGGGCCCGTGGACGCTGGAAACGCCAACACTCACCTACAGGCACTCCCAGAGCTGGCTCCACGGCTGCCGCTTCAGCCTCGCCTCACCCTCCGGGGACTGGGTGCCTGCAGGGCCTGCTGAGGTCAGCCCAGCCCTGGGAAGGCCCCAGCAGGGTGCCCGTCCTGGAGGTGCTGGTGCAGCCGTGGGGAGCAGAGGGCCAGCGGCCGGGGCAAGGGAACCAGCAGGTCCTCCCGGCCCTGGAGGGCAAGGGGCTTCTGGCCACTGTGGGCTGGGGGGGCCTGAGGGTCAAGAAGCAGACGGGGCTGCCCAGGTCTCTGCGGGGTTTTGACCTGCCTCATTCCTGGACCATGCCACCCAGGATCTAGGGGTGACTGCCGTACCTGGCCAGCTGCTCAAAGCCCACCCCTGGCACCCACACGGCCGGGACCTCCGGGCAGCATCACGCTGTGCCACTCTCGTGGGCAACCGCCCACTGCCGGGGAAGTGGTCTCCAGGAGCGTGGCTGGGCTGGGGCTGGGTGTGCACTGTGTGGATGATGCCCAGGAGGGGAGCAGGAGGGAGGAAGGGGACTTGGTGCCCCGACGCGAGGGCCTGGGGCTTGTCACGTGCTGGGTGCTTCCCAGGCCAGAGGCCTGGACGTCTGCTGCCCCCAGGGGCTTCATGCAGGGGCAACTGAGGGTCCAGGGCAGGCTCCCCAAGCCCTCACTCCTGGGGCTGTGCCATGTGGGCACTGCCTGCCCAGCAGAAAGTGGGCATGTGGAGTCCACCAGCCCCACACTCCACCAGCTAGGTAGCCCAGCACCAAGATTTCCCTCCTGAGGGAGAGGAGGCCAGGGGGTGCCAGGTGAACCTGGGTGGCCCCTGGGTGACTGAGGCCTGACACACGCCTGGCCTGTCCCTTCGCCACTGCAGGGCCACTGTGGGCCGTCTCCAGGCCGTGTCCAGACGCCTGTTTGTGGAGCTGGAGAATGAGAGAGACCTGCAGTCAAGGACTGAGGCCGTGCTGAAGGAGAGCGAGTGAGTCAGTGTGGACTGGCAGCGGGGCCTTCCCACCTGGGGGCGGAGAGCAAGATCTGGGGGGTTGCACCTGACCGGGAAACTGCCGGGAAGTGGAAAGGGGACTCGGCGAATGCAGTGGTTGGAAGGAACTGTCTTCACGTCGCCTTTTTCCGTTTCTCTGGGTTTGTTTATGTTCCTAGGAACTCCAATATCAGGTTATTTTTCCTCTTTCCTCGTTTCTCATGCTTTGCACGTCCACAGAACAGCGAGCTGGGTTTTCAGAACCCAGGAGAGAGACGCTGCCTCGTCCTAAACGCTTTCCTGTGGAGCTGGGTTGGATGCGTCGAGTTGCCTCTGGCGAGTTTGGCAAGAAGGGGTTTGGGAAGGTGCACGAATTGCTCAGAGCGACTGAAGGGACACGGAGCTGGCCTCAAGTAGGACTCCCGAACCACATGGCCCCCAGCCCCGGGAGCTGCAGCCAGGTCCGTGGCGTCCACAGCACTGACCCTGCACGTGCCCAGGATGACCTAAGCTTTCCAGCCTGGACAGGGCAGGGGGCACAGAGAGGGCTGAGCGCGGGCCTCAGGCCACCCCGCCCACAGGAGTACCCATGCCACCGGCCCTTGTGCGACCTAACATCTCGGCCCCACCCCAGTGAAGACGCCACTGGGCTTTGACCCATTCTCTGACCCGTGCTCGCTGTGATGTAGTCACGACCCAGTCTCTGACCCACACTTGCTGTGATGTAGTTTCTGACCCAGTCTCTGACCCACACTTGCTGTGATGTAGTTTCTGACCCAGTCTCTGACCCATGCTCCCTGTGATATAGTCACAACCCAAGCTGGTGTCCAGTGCCCTGCACCGTGGCCCCACCTGTGAGGGCAGCGGGAGGGGTGCAGGGGAGGACACTGAACCCAGCTACAGCTGAGCGTGGAGGAGAGCAACTGTCCCTTGTGGCTCTCCTTTGACAATGGCTCTGTCGTGCCCCTCTCACTGCTCAGCAGCACCTGTGCCAGGGCGGGAGGCTTCACAGGGCTAATGAACCCTGGCAGGCCTCACTTTACTAGGTTGCTGTGATTGTCCACTTCTTTTAAAAAAAAAAGAAAAAAGTTTTTGGTCTGGGCACAGTCACTGGTTCACGCCTATAATCCCAACACTTTGGGAGGCCAAGGCAGGTGGATCACCTGAGGTCAGGAGTTCAAGACCAGCCTGGGCAACATGGCAAAACCCTGTCTCTACTAAAAATACAAAAATTAACTGGGCTTGGTAGTGGGCACCTGTAATCGCAGCTACTCGGGAGGCTGAGGCAGGAGAATGGCATGAACCGGGAGGCAGAGCTTGCGGTGAGCCAAGATTGCGCCACTCACTCCAGCCTGGGCGACAGAGCGAGACTCTGTCTCAAAAAATAAACAAACAAAGTTTTATTTTGAAACAATTCCAAACTTACAGAAGAGCTGCAAAATGGCAGCAAGACCCCCCGTGCCCCGTGGCCCCATGCCCGGAGCCGTGCCCAGAGTCCATGTGGGCGTTGTGTCCAGGGTGGCCCCTCACCCTGCCCCAGTCAGGGGGAGCCTCGGTACCTCTGTAACAGGCGGACCTTGCAGTTCTGAGGATCGCAGGCCAGGGGCTGTCCCGCACTGTGACTGTGCTTGATGCCTCTGGGGGTGATGACCAGTCTTAACCCTGGGTGTCCTCTCGTGGGACACGTGATGGCTGCCAGCCCCGCCGTGGGGCCGCCGGCTTCTTCAGCGCAGCAACGCCATTCCCTTGGAAACTGATGTGTAGCTTGTGGGGAGAAGCTTTGAGGCTGGGAAATCCTGCTCCATGTCCCTTTTCACATGAGCACGGCATCCCTCCATGTTTCTTGCCAGAATTAATTCCTGCTGTGATGGCTTCTAAGGGGTGACTTTCCAGTTCCACCATCCCTTCCTGTTAGTTGGCTTTCCACTGTTAGGAGAGCATTCTCCCCTCCGTGTTTGCTCGCCGTGTAGGCTGGGGGTGCTGTGTCCCTGGCAGGTCTGATCTGGCCCATCAGGATTTGTCTGGGTGCTGCAGCCGCCTCGCGTCTGGCAGTGGCATCCTTCCGCATCCTGCATTCATGTCTGTCGCTTTGTGGGCCACGGGTGTGTGCGAGGGGCAGCTTGGAGAGCACGGCCCCCGCTTCCAGTGTCGGCCCCGGGAGTCCTCCATTGTGGCTCTGGGACAGGTGGCGGGCATGAGGCTGGCTGCTGCTTCGGGACCCAAACCGCGTTCTGGGAACAGCTCCTGAACTTCCCCAGCACACGTCCCTGCTGCCGCACCATGCACGTCATCCACAGCCACAGAACAAGCCACCCTAGCCCTTAGCCGCCTAAGGCAGCGGGCGTGAGGGTCTCGGTTCCTGAGGGTCTCGGTTCCTGAGGGTCTCGGTGCGTGAGGGTCTCGGTGTGTGAGGGTCTCGGTTCCTGAGGGTCTCGGTTCCTGAGGGTCTCGGTTCCTGAGGGTCTCGGTGCGTGAGGGTCTCGGTTCCTGAGGGTCTCGGTTCCTGAGGGTCTCGGTGCGTGAGGGTCTCGGTTCCTGAGGGTCTCGGTTCCTGAGGGTCTCGGTGCGTGAGGGTCTCGGTTCCTGAGGGTCTCGGTTCCTGAGGGTCTCGGTGCGTGAGGGTCTCGGTTCCTGAGGGTCTCGGTGCGTGAGGGTCTCGGTGCGTGAGGGTCTCGGTTCCTGAGAGTCTCGGTGCGTGAGGGTCTCGGTGTGTGAGGGTCTCGGTTCCTGAGGGTCTCGGTGCGTGAGGGTCTCGGTGTGTGAGGGTCTCGGTGTGTGAGGGTCTCGGTTCCTGAGGGTCTCGGTGCGTGAGGGTCTCGGTTCCTGAGGGTCTCGGTGCGTGAGGGTCTCGGTTCGTGAGGGTCTCGGTTCCTGAGGGTCTCGGTGTGTGAGGGTCTCGGTTCCTGAGGGTCTCGGTTCCTGAGGGTCTCGGTGCGTGAGGGTCTCGGTTCCTGAGGGTCTCGGCTCCTGAGGGTCTCGGTTCCTGAGGGTCTCGGTTCCTGAGGGTCTCGGTGCGTGAGGGTCTCGGTGCGTGAGGGTCTCGGTTCCTGAGGGTCTCGGTTCCTGAAGGTCTCGGTTCCTGAGGGTCTCGGTTCCTGAGGGTCTCAGTGCGTGAGGGTCTCGGTTCCTGAGGGTCTCAGTGCGTGAGGGTCTCGGTTCCTGAGGGTCTCGGTTCCTGAGGGTCTCGGTTCCTGAGGGTCTCAGTGCGTGAGGGTCTCGGTTCCTGAGGGTCTCGGTTCCTGAGGGTCTCGGTGCATGAGGGTCTCGGTTCCTGAGGGTCTCGGCTCCTGAGGGTCTCGGCTCCTGAGGGTCTCGGCTCCTGAGGGTCTCGGTGTGTGAGGGTCTCGGCTCCTGAGGGTCTCGGTTCCTGAGGGTCTCGGTGCGTGAGGGTCTCGGTTCGTGAGGGTCTCGGTGTGTGAGGGTCTCGGTGTGTGAGGGTCTCGGTGTGTGAGGGTCTCGGTTCCTGAGGGTCTCGGTGTGTGAGGGTCTCGGTGTGTGAGGGTCTCGGTTCCTGAGGGTCTTGGTTCCTGAGGGTCTCGGTGCGTGAGGGTCTCGGCTCCTGAGGGTCTCGGCTCCTGAGGGTCTCGGTTCCTGAGGGTCTCGGTTCCTGAGGGTCTCGGTGCGTGAGGGTCTCGGTGTGTGAGGGTCTCGGTGCGTGAGGGTCTCGGTTCCTGAGGGTCTCGGTGCGTGAGGGTCTCGGTTCCTGAGGGTCTCAGTGCGTGAGGGTCTCGGTTCCTGAGGGTCTCGGTTCCTGAGGGTCTCGGTTCCTGAGGGTCTCGGTGCATGAGGGTCTCGGTTCCTGAGGGTCTCGGCTCCTGAGGGTCTCGGTTCCTGAGGGTCTCGGCTCCTGAGGGTCTCGGTGCGTGAGGGTCTCGGTTCCTGAGGGTCTCGGTGCGTGAGGGTCTCGGTGTGTGAGGGTCTCGGTTCCTGAGGGTCTCGGTTCCTGAGGGTCTCGGTTCCTGAGGGTCGTGGTCTGGGTGGGGGATTGAGCTCGAGGTGTTCAGGCCAGCCCAAGACCCTGTGGAGGGGCTTCAGGCGTGAACAGCCAGGGGTCCCTGGAGTCATCTTGGAGCCGGGATGCCGCACATGTGTCTCACACTTGGCTTGACCAGGACCAGCAGCTCTGCACGCGAGGGGGCCACGGGCTGGCAGAAGCGTCTGTTGGACTGGCCTCACGGGCACTTTCTGGCCACCAGGAACCGCCAAAGGAAGCCCTGGAGACGACCCTGCCTGCTCACACCACCTCCCGGTCCTCAGTGCCTGTGCTGGGCCTGTGCGTGTCCCACCCCTGTGCCTGGGGGCTACTGCGAGGTGCCTGAATCTGTGCTGGCGGCTTAGATACACTCTCTCATCCGCCCGTCCTCCCCACGTGGTAAGAGGGCGCCCACTGCCTGCCAGACACCAGCCAAAGCCTTTGGGCCTCTCCCGTGAATGAGGCAGCAGAGCCCTGCCTGGTGGAGGCTGCTTTGGTGGGAGGCAGGCCGTGAGTTATCACACGCGTGTTCTGTGCAGCCTCGTCACGTGACACTTTCCCACGCCCAGCTCAGCACGAATAGGAGGCTTTGTGTGCCCCCCCCTTGGCCACGTGGGACCCACAGCGGGACCCTGGTGCTGCGGCCCGGCCTGCTCTGAGGCTCCTCTGACTGCACGCACGTCGCATCACTGCAGTGACAAATCCACAAACTCAAAAGCTCAGCAGGACGCGGATTTATGAGCTTGCAGTTTTAGAGGTCATTGGCCAGACACGGGTCCCACTGGGCTAAAGTCAAGGTGTGGGCAGGGCTGGTTCCCCATGGAAGCCTCCGGGGAGAATCCGTGTCCTCACCTTTTCCAGCTCCAAAGCTGCCTGCGTTCCTCCTCCATCTTCAAAACCAGCCGGGTCCCACCTCTCCAGCCTCCAACCTTCATCATTACCTCCGCGGCTGACCACACTGAATCTTCAGATAAACTGGGACCTGAGTGGGGTCCCCATCTACATCAGCCCTAGGGACCCCAAAATCAATTAACCAGTGCCCAAAACCTTTCTACCCATCCACGCTGAGACACTGCCCTGCTGCCCACCCAGGAACCAGCACGACTCCCTCCCAGGCCCAGCAGCACCCCAGGGCAACAGGGAGCCCCTCAAAGGCAGCATCCCTGCCCGGGCCCCCGCACATTCCAGAGTGCACCTCGGTGCTTTCAAAGGGCACAGGACTCTCCTCACTGAGCCGCAACGAAGAGCATGTCTTCTATATGTGGTCACACTCACCGTCACACTCGCCGTCACACTTGCCAACAGCTGGATGCAGCAGCTCACGCCTGTAATCCCAACACTTTGGGAGGCCAAGGTGGGCAGATCACTTGAGCCCAGGAGTTTGAGATCAGCCTGGGAACATGGTGAAACCCCATCTCTACAAAAGATGCCAAACTTAGCTGGGCATGGTGGCGTGCACCTGTCATCCCAGCTACTCAAGAGGCTGAGGTGGGAGGATTGATTAAGCTCAGGAGGTCAAGGCTGCAGTGAGCTGAGAATGCGCCACTGCACTCCGGCCTGGGCGACAGAGCGAGACCCCATCTCAACAACAGCAACAACAAACCTTCCAACAGGCTGTCTCTCCAAACATTGGGATTCCTTCTTCTGCATGACTTCCTGGCATCTAGCGTTCCACAGTGCAGGTCTCTCTTGGGTCCAGGTTTCCTCAACCCGCTGAGTGTGTGACGGGAGCTGCCTGTGGTGGGCAGGTAAGCTGGTGGCACGTCCACATCAGACGCCCAGGCCGGCCTCGCACAGGCTCTTCCCTCTGTGGCCTGGCAGGGTTGGAATTCATTCCCACGCACCTTCTCCCAGGTCCTGCTGTGGAGATTGGCTGCTTTCTTCCCCTCTGGGATCCTTCTCCTCTCAGGTCAGACTTTGTTCCTGCCCCTGGGAGCATCCGGGCCACAGGGGATGGCAAGGGGGTCATGAGGGGATCTGGCAGCCCCTCAGGGAGGTGTTCTGGGGCCCCAGGCAGCAGAGCCTGCCTTTGAGGGAGGGGAAAGCCGCAGAGCCCGCCTTCGAGGGAGGGGGAAGCCGCAGAGCCTGCCTTCGAAGGAGGGGAAGCTGCCTCCGTGTGGACAGATATGAAGAGGGACTTGGCGGTCTGGGGCGCTCGCTCAGACGTGTGCAGATACCCTCAAATGTCCGCACTCCCGTTCTCAAAATCCCAGTCGTTCCCAATCAGCCTCTGCTCTGCTCTGAAGGCCAGTGCCCCTGAAATTGGTGTGCTGGAACTCAACCCTAGTGTTCGTCAGTCTTTGTGTCACTGTAAAGAAATGCCTGATACTGGGCCACATAAAGAAAAGAGGTGGACAGGCGCGGTGGTTCACACCTGTAATCCCAGCACTTTGGGAGGCCGAGACGGGCGGATCACGAGGTCAGGAGATCGAGACCATCCTGGCTAACACGGTGAAACCCCGTCTCTACTAAAAAAATACAAAAAATTAGCCGGACGTGGTGGCGGGCGCCTGTAGTCCCAGCTACTCGGGAGGCTGAGGCAGGAGAATGGCGTAAACCCGGGAGGCAGAGCTTGCAGTGAGCTGAGATCGCACACTGCACTCCAGCCTGGGCGACAGAGCTAGAGTCCGTCTCAAAAAAAAAAAAAAAAAAGAGGTTTGGGCCAGACGCAGTGGCTCACGCCTGTAATCCCAGCACTTTGGGAGGCTGAGGTGGGCGGATCATCTGAGATCAGGAGTTTGAGACCAGCCTGACCAACATGGTGAAGCCCCATCTGTACTAAAAATACAAAAACTAGCCAGGCATGGTGGCGGGCGCCTGTAATCCCAGCTACTCAGGAGGCTGAGGCAGGAGAATCGCTTGAACCCACGAGGTGGAGGTTGCAGTGAGCTGAGATCATGCCACCGCACTGCAGCCTGGTGGACAGAATGATACTCATCTTAAAATAAATAAATAAAAATAAGAAGAAAAGAGGTTTGATTGGTCAGGGTTCTGCAGGCCGTATGGGGAACACGATGGCAACTGCTTCTGGGGAAGCCTCAGGAAGTCTCCAATCACAGTGGAGGGTGAAGGAACCGTGTCTCCCACGGTGGGAGGGGAAGCAAGAGGGTGGAGGTGCCACACACTTTCAAATAACCAGATCTTCCGTGAACTCGCTCGTCACCAAGGAGATGGCCCACCCCTTCATGAGGGAGCCGCCCCACGACCCCAACACCTCCCACCAGGCCCACCTCCAACACCGGGGGGGTCCAGTTCAACACGAGACCTGCGGGGGACACACGAGACTTGTGGGGGACACACGTCCAAACCGAATGGAGGTGACGGCAGGAAGAGGTGAGGTCTCTGGGAGATTCAGCCATGGGGGCTCTGCCCTCGTGGAGACGATTAGTGCCTCATAAAAGGGCTTGAGGGCCAGACGCGGTGGCTCAACCCTGTAATCCCAGCACTTTGGGAGGCCGAGGCGGGCGGATCACGAGGTCAGGAGATCGAGACCATCCTGGCTAACATGGTGAAACCCCGTCTCTACTAAAAAATACAAAAAACTAGCCAGGCGAGGTGGCGGGCGCCTGTAGTCCCAGCTACTTGGGAGGCTGAGGCAGGAGAATGGCGTGAACCCGGGAGGTGGAGCTTGCAGTGAGCTGAGATCCGGCCACTGCACTCCAGCCTGGGCGACAAAGCGAGACTCCGTCTCAAAAAAAAAAGGGCTTGAGGGAGCCCTTCTGTCCCTCTGCCACTTGACATGAGGACACAGACAGGCACCGCCTTTAAGGAACAGGCTTTCATAGGACGTCGAAGCTGCTGGCACCTTGACTGTGGACTTCCCGGCCTCCAGAACTGGGAGGAATGAATTTCTGTGGTTTGTGAAGACCCAGTCACGGGTGTTTTCCTACAGCAGCAGGAATGGGCGACGACCACGTCTGAGACAACGTCTTGCCTCTTACCTAAGAGACCCCGCAAGCTGTTAGCTCACATGGCCGCTGGAGCACTGATCACCGGGCAGGGGACGCGACATCCAGCAGAACATCATTTCCAGAGCTGGTGGGAGCATGAATCCTCAGAGTAAAGAATTTCATGAGTCATGCGAGGGAGGAATAGAAATAACCCCACACGTGGAAGCTCCACAGAGTCCCCTGAGTCGGGAAGCGATGAACGCACCGCGTGGCAGGACGCCAGCCGGAGATCCAGTGACCCATGATCCCTGGAAAGGAGCCAAATGTTTAAAATTACCCCAACAGATAACATGGTATGCCCAGTTCCTAAAATGCAGTGACACAACCGCGGTGTTGACACCAAGAGGGCGTACGAGAGAGGGAAAGTAGAACCCAATCTCAGGAGGTAAATCAGAAAACCCTAAATAAAACATTAAACATTGAAATCCAGCCATGTGTGAGACACGCACGCACACCTCCCTTGCCAAGTTGGAGTTTAGATCCTAGGAGCCCCAAAAAAGGTTCAACATTAGAAATTCTTGACATTAACACGTTAAAAGAGAAAACCATTGAGTATCTCAATTCAACATATATTCATGATTTTTTTCAAAAAGATGTAAAGCAGACTTTATTCACGGAGGGCCACGGCAGTGGGACCCCTGCCCCAGGCATTGCAGTGGGGAGAGAGACTGGACTCCGCCCCACAGGAAAAGCTTTTAATGAAAGAGGAAGTGGAAATTGGCATGATCAAGGGTGTCTAGGAAAGAACTGCGGCACACGCCGCGTGGAATATCAGAAATGCAGGGAGGATGCCGGCTAAACTCCTGTGTCTGACGTTGTCCAGGATTCCAATCCTCGCGTGGCCGGCCCCAGCCTGAGCCGCATCTCCGGGTGGCACCGTTCGCACGTCTCCAGGAGCGGCTCCTTGCATCCCTCCACCAAGTGTCTCTGGCCAGGCCGCCTCCCAGCGGCTGCATGCTCTCACCTGGCCGCTGTTAGAAGGACACTGTCCACATCCTCAGAAGGAACTTTCCCGGCCTGAGCCCCCACAGCACACACACTCCTCCAACTAAAGATTCACCGGAAATTTCCCTGAGTTGTGCCAAGAACCAAGGGGCACCGTGTCATCCGGGGCCACCACAGATGCCGTATCACTCACAGTCCAGGACAAATTCGCCCAAGACCAGGGGACAGCAGGTCCCCTGTCATCCAGGACATGTGGACCCAGCAGGGCTGGCCGAACCTGCTCCACAGCCCCCGCCCCAGGACCCAGCAGGGCTGGCCGAACCTGCTCCACAGCCCCCGCCCCAGGCACATTTGAAGACTGAGGGGTGGTCTTGGGTGCTGGTCAGTTCACACCAGGGATCCTCCAGCCCAGCCAAAGAGTCACGGCTGTCCCTTCCCAAAGGCCTCCCTCAGGCTGGGCAGGGCCCACCCCAGGCCCACTGCAGCCAACGGACACGGCCTCAGGCCGGCGGGTGGCACGCGGGAGTGCAGGCCAGGCTCTAGCTGGGTTGGATTGAACCCCTAGTGATTTTCCTGAGGTTGGAGGCAGGCAGGGCGGGCCTCAGTGTCTGGGCAACTCAGAGCGGAGATGGCCCCTAGAGGAGGGAGTGTTCGACGTCCGCCTGGTGGATTTGTCGGGAACCCCCCTCAGGATGTCTCCAGCTGCTTTGCCTCCTGCTTGAAGGAACGCCATGTGGCACATTGAGATCCAGGAGGGGCGACTCGAGGCCTTCCGGACAGCTGACCGTGAGGAGGCAGAGGCTGCGGGGCAGCGGCTCCAGGTGCGAGCAGCCCGGCAGCTGTGCAGGGAGCAGGAGGCCCTGGGGAAGATGGAGCGGAACCGGCTGCTGAGAATCCGGTAAGTGGCACCTAGGCCCACCCGTGCCCGTCCCAGCAGCTCCTGTCAGTCCGTCCGCCCTCTCCCCAGGGGTGTCCTCACCCTCCGCATCTGTCCAGCTCCACCTCCACCCTCCCTGCCTCCTCCCAGCTTGCTCCTCTGCCGGACCCTTGAGTCCTTCCCAAGTGTCAGGCGCCCCCCCGGCACCTGCCCAGAGCCCCAGCCCTCCCAAGATGCCACAGCCACGATACCGCCACTAAAGCCAGCCACTAAAGCCGCACTCCAGCGAGACTGCCCCTCCCCTTTCCCTCCGGCAGCCCCATCCTCTTCCCAGCCAGGCCATTCTCTGGGCTCTGTCCCCGCCCCTAGCTGCTCCTTTGCACCTCTCCCACAGCCCCCACCCCCTGCGGCCATGGAGCACTCAGGTCCGTTCCCCACACGTCCCCTGTCATGAGTCTCCTGCTCAGCCAGGGCCCAGCCACCTCCTAGGCCAGTCCCCAAGTGCTTCACAGGCCATCAGGCCAGCTGTCCCAACCTGCCATGAGCCTCTCTCCTCGGGACCCCCTTCTGGCCTCCATCCCCTCCCCCATCTCGTTCCCTCCCTTCAGCTGCCCAGGCCACAAACCCCTGTGGAATCCAGGCCCTGGCTGCAGACACGAGGTCCCCAGCGCCTGCCTCCTTCCTCCCCACAGCACTGCTGTGCCTGCGCCATCCTCTTCCCAGACCCCTGCCAGGCTGGGATCGAACCTTGCCTTTGGTGGTTCCCTGGCACTGGAGCTGCAGTGGCGTGGAGAGTGTGACATCTGTGTGGCCCACGGCACCAGCT
Source organism: Chlorocebus sabaeus (assembly GCF_047675955.1). Taxonomy (NCBI): domain Eukaryota; kingdom Metazoa; phylum Chordata; class Mammalia; order Primates; family Cercopithecidae; genus Chlorocebus; species Chlorocebus sabaeus. Next base: position 134,767,039 of record NC_132923.1, read on the forward strand.
CTCCAGGGACCCTTGCTCCTCCCCAAGGGAGGCTGTGCAGGGCAGAGCTGAGCGAAAGGGCCCACAGTGTCTCTGGGACACGAGCTCCAGCTGTGCAGGGCTTGGGGGCAGATGGGACGTGTGATGCCCCCTGATGGCCCCGCATCCCCACAGGAAGTCCCTGCACACCCAGAAGGAGCTCGGGCTCAGGCACCAGAAGCTGCTGGAGGATGCCCGAAAGAACCACAAGGTCGCCGTGCGGTTCCTGAAGGCCTCCCTGGGAAGGTAGGGCCTCCCTTCGATGTCCTTAGGGAGAAACCCAAGAATACACGTCACTTGCTTTTGTCTTGACATTCTCTGATTTTATTATTTATTTACTTAAGATGGAAGCTTGCTGGAGTGCAGTGGCATGATCTTGGCTCACTGCTCTGCCTCCCAGGTTCAAGTGATTCTCCTGCCTTAGCCTCCTGAGTAGCTGGGACTACAGGCATGTGCTACCACACCTGGCTAATTTTTGTATTTTTAGTAAAGACAGGGTTTTACCATGTTGATCAGGCTGGTCTCGAACTCCCAACCTCAGGTGATCTGCCCGCCTCGGCCTCCCAAAGTGCTGGGATTATAGGCATGAGCCACTGCACCCAGCCTCCTGGTTTTATTTTTATTTTTATTTTTTTATTTTTATTTTTTTTGAGACGGAGTCTCGCTCTGCCGCCCGGGCTGGAGTGCAGTGGCCGGATCTCAGCTCATTGCAAGCTCCGCCTCCCGGGTTTACGCCATTCTCCTGCCTCAGCCTCCCGAGTACCTGGGACTACAGGTGCCCGCCACCGCGCCCAGCTAGTTTTTTGTATTTTTTAGTAGAGACGAGGTTTCACCGTGTCAGCCAGGATGGTCTCGATCTCCTGACCTCGTGATCCGCCCGTCTCGGCCTCCCAAAGTGCTGGGATTACAGGCTTGAGCCACCGCGCCTGGCCTGGTTTTATTATTGAATCACCACCTTATCATCAAAAACCAAAAAACATGTATTTTTAGTGTGAGGTGCTGTTTCTTTTCAGAAGAGGCCCGTGAAATGCGCTGGGCATGTTCCTACTGTGTTCTTGTGGCCTGGCCCTCCGGGGCGTGTTCCTGCCGTGTCCTCGTGGCCTGGCCTCTACGTCAGCAGCTTTTGCCCATCCCACCTCTTGTGCTGTCCCCGTTAATCATATTCCTGGTGGAAATGACAGCACCGAGGCTCCTTTAATTACACCCCATATGGCATCGCTGTGTCTCTTCCTCAGTTAAAAATGTGGCCGTTTGTGGTGGCACACATCTGTGATTCCAGCACTTTGGGAGGCTGAGGCTGAGGCAGGAGGATCACCTGGGCCTGGGAGCTGTGATCGCACCACTGCACGCCAGCCTGGATGACAGAGCCTCAAAAATGTTTAAATGTCCTTCCTCAGAATCCGAGAGCAAGAGAAGAAGGAGGAGATGAAGTGCCAGGAGCACATGAGGCGACGCATGGACGCGGTGGTGGCGCTGAAGGGCAGCATCTCCGCGAACCGGGTAGGCCCCCGCAGCCCCACCCAGCCTCTCCCTCAGCCCCTGCCAGGGTCCGTCCCTGGTCCCCTGCTCCTTGGGTGCCAGGCCTGTGTCCTCAGGTGTCCAGGGTTGACCCACACACTTGGTGGCCCCTGGAGGCTTCCCAAGCCTGTGCCACAGATTTGCCCACGGGTTCTATGCAGGTCAGGGCCAGGCACTGGAGTCAGGCAGGAGCAGGCAGCCCAGCCCTGCTCCTATGGGGCCTGGTCTTGTTGGAGGAGACACATGGAGGGCCCGGGCGCCTCGAGGCCATGCCCTGGGCCCAAGGCTGGGGTTTCAGGCTGAGAAAATGGTGGGAAGGGTGGGAACAGAATCTGCAAAGGCTCAGAGGTGAGGGGCAGAGGCGGGCAGGTGGTGTTCGGGGACAGCCCCAGCCCCACGCTTGGGTTGTGTGGACAATTTGCCAGCTGTCTCCTGCGGGGTCTACAGACGTCAATGTTGGTTTAAGGCCCAGTGTGTGAGCATGTGTGTGTGCAGGTTTGCATGTATGTGTGCACGTGTGTGCAGGTGTGAGCATGTGTGTGCACGTGTCCAGGTGTGTGTGTGAGAGCGTATGCGTGCACATGTGTGCATGTGTGACCGTGTGTGCATGTGTGACCGTGTGTGTGCGTGTGTGTGCATGTGTGTGCACATGTGTCCAGGTGTGCCTGTGTGAGCACGTGTGTGCAGGTTTGCATGTATGAGCATAGGTGTGTGCACATGTGTGCAGGTGTGGGCATGTGTGTGTTCCCGCGTGTGCTGATATTGTCACCTCAGTGCTCTCTATTTCCAAGGACACACTGCGGAAGTTCCAAGCATGGGACCATGCCAAGGCAGAGCTGGCGGAGCAGAGGGTCCAGGCTGAGAAGAAGGCGATTCTGGCCCAGGGTGGGGATGCGTTCAGGCACCTTGTCCACCAGCGCCGGCGCCAGGAGCTGGAGGCCCAGAAGAGGTGAGGGTGGTGGCAGAGGTGCCACTGGGAGGCACCTGCCCAGTCAGTGGGTGCAGGGAGAGCCAAGGGGGCTCAGCTTACATTAAGCAAAGCTGCTCTCTCTCCCAGGGCCCCCACTCAGGCGGCTGTGGGGCACGGGAACAGGGGCTCCAGGCCACCACCCTTGCCCTGCCTGGGCCTGACTCAGCCTGCCCAGCCCTGCCCCTACTCCAGTCCATGCCCAACCCTCGGCCCCTTCTCCCCTCTGAGACTCTGAAACCCCGGCCCCTCTTGAGAGCCTCCGGCTCCTGTTCTGACTTCTCAGGAGGAGGGACTGGCGGGCTCTTTCCTGGCCCACCCAGAAGTCTCCAGGGAGCCTGTCCTGGGTTTTGCCCAAAGCTGCCCTCATCCCGGGAGCCTGGCTCTTTCTCCCCATCCCAGTCCCCCTGTCCATGGCCCTGGTCAATCACTGTTGAGGATGTGCCTGGGCGGGGGCTCCTGGCCCTCTCGCTGGGCAAGGCATCCTCCTCTGGGTGCCACAGAGCCCTGAGTGTGTCCTCCCCACCCCCGAGTCACGATCAGAGTTCTCCACCACCCATCAGCCTGCCCACCTTGTGGGGGGGTCCTGGCAGCGACGCCTACACATCCCTTAGCCTGGCGCAGGCCTGGCATGTAGGAGGCACCGGGGAGGTGCAGCTGCAGTGAGTGGATGAACGTCTTCAGCCCTGGGGCTACCCTCAGTGGCAGCCCCACGCCAGCCTAGAAACAAGGGCTGGGAAGAAGCCCTCGGGGCGGCCAAGGCTGCTGGAGGACTGGGCTGCTAAGTGGGCAGGGCCAGGCTGGGCAGGGCTGGGCTGGGCAGGGCTGGGCTTGGCAGAGCAGGGCTGGGCAGGGCTGGGGTTTAAGCCTAGAATCTCCGGCTTGGCCTCTGCCCATCTGCTCCCCACTGGAGCTTGTGTTTAGCCCCAGGACCAGGAAGTTCCCACCCCAAGAGCCCTGCTGGGCAGGATGGAGCCCCTAGGATGGCGCTAGGGAGGGGCTGCCGGGCGCTGTCTCACCTGGGGCAAGGTGGAGGCAGGGTACCTTTCACACTTGTCTGAGAAGCGACTCCACGCAGGGCCTTTGAGGAGGAGCAGAAGCTCAGAAAGCAGGAGATCGTCAGTCGGATTCTAAAAGAGGAGGCTGAGGAGGAAAAAAGAAAGAAACAGCGTCCCCCGACCAATGCCACTCACCGGCCGACCCTGAGGGACAAGACCTGGAACTACATCTCCGACTATTGTGAGGAGAAGACCACAGCCCCAACCAACATGTACACACTGGTGAGCAAACGCCACACACCTGTGGAGGGCAGGTGGCACCTCAGGGCTCGGGTGTGGTGAGACATCCTCTGAGGACCTCAGCACCACGGCCACCTGCAGGGGGTTGCTGAGCCCGCTGAGTGGCCGCCACTCAGCTCAGGGGCAAGGGGACAAGACCCACCACATGAGAGAGGCCCATGGCCGCAGCATCCCCAGCAAGGGTCCAGTGTCCTCCTGGCTTCACCCCCAGCAGTGTTGCTGCCCACCAGGCTGGGACCACCTTGCCTGGCCCTGTAGAGAGCTGGGTCAGCCGCCTTGCCAGGGAGATGTGCACAGCCGTTCAGATCACATGCCTGGGATCACCCTGCTACAAAGCCCTCCTGATAGCACCCAGGGGACAGCTTTCCTGTCACTCATTCATTCACTCATTCATTCACTCACTCATCCTTTATTCATTCATTCATTCACTTATTCATTCAGTCATTCATTCACTCATTCACTTATCCTTTACTCATTCATTCACTCACACATTCACTCATTCACTCATTCACTCACTGATTCACTCATTCACTCATTCATTTATTCACTCTCTCATTTGCTCATTCATTCACTCACACATTCACTCATTCACTCATTCACTCACTCACATCCAGGGCCTGCTTGGTGTCCACTGCTGCTGCAGGCAACTGGCTTCAGTTGGGGGAATGCATTTCTAGTTTACCTTTCCCTAAAGGTGTGGGGTAGGGACGATGGTCCTCTCCTGAGTCTGGCACAGTGCTGCAGTCTCTGCCCTTGTGTACCCAAAACCTGAAGGTCAAGGTCATTGCTCCAACAGGTGCCCTGCTGGGAAAGAGCAAGCCTTGGGCCGCCTCAGCTTTGGCCTCTGCAGGGTCTCTGTGGTGCCCCTCAGGGCACCAGAGAAGGTCCTTTCCTGTTCCCCAGGCTCCCAGTGCTCGGGCCGAGCCTTTGCCCCATCCACCCCTCACTGCCCGTCTCACGCCGGGGCCTTGGCACCTGCCGATGCCTCTGCCGCGAGCGCCCTGCTGCCCTCCTTGCTCCAGAGAAGCCTCCCCTGCCCCCAGCCCCACCCGTGAGCTGCTCCAGTGATTTTCTGCGGCACCACCTATATCACTGTGCGGGTCACAGCAGATAGCAGTGCGCTGCCCCGTCCAGACTTCCTGTCTGTTGCTCCATAAGACGGTCCCCAGGAAGAAGAACCCTGTCCACCTGGCTGAGTGTTCCCTTCTCCGGCAGGCCTGGGACAGCGCCAGAGCAGATGGGCAAGGCCCAGTCCCCAAACTCATTCTGAGGAAACCACCACAGCCATCCCCCCAGGGTCAGCCTGGGGCTTTTCCCGGGCATGGCTTATATCCCCAGAAAGGAGAATCGGGCCAGGTGCGGTGGCTCACACCTGTAATCCCAGCACTTTGGGAGGCTAGGGTGAGTGGATCATGAGATCAAGAGTTTGAGACCAGCCTGGCCAACATAGTGAAACCCTGTCTCTACTAAAAATACAAAAAATTAGCCAGGTATGGTGGCGGGCGCCTGCAATCCCAGCTACTTGGGAGGCTGAGGCGGGAGAATCATGTGAACCCAGGAGATGGAAGTTGCAGTGAACTGAGATCACGCCACTGCACTCCAGCCCAGGTGACAGTGCAAGACTGCATCTCAAAAAAAAAAAAAAAAAAAAATGAGAACAGATGAGTGCCTGAGGACCAGCGCCAGGGATTCCAGTCCGTGAATTAGAACATTTTCCTATCAAAGGACATTTTTTGCAGACTCTTCCGAGCATTGTAGAAAAATATTTAATAATGTATTAAAATACTTATATTTCAAGTAGAAAAAGTTACAAAACCATGTGTACCGCTATCTCCATGCAGAGTACACGAGGCAGAAGAACAAGGGCAGTCAGCGGGCCGTACCAGCGGGAGCTGGGACGAGTCTCTCTCCCGTTGTCTGCCATGAGCGTGTCTTTATGACGTTCCTCTCCCCGACCGCAGGACTACGAGGCTGCTGCAGGCCCTGGGCCCTCTCGGTTGGTGGACGTCATCTCCAGTGAGCTCATCCAGGGGGACCCCGGGGCCAGCTCAGAGGAGGAGACGTTAGCTGAGCCCGAGATCTCTGGGCTTTGGAACGAAGACTACAAGCCATACCAGGTACCAGCTCCTGCTCCTTTAGACGCCTGAAGATGGATCCCGGCCCTCTGTCGCCGCCAGCTCCCCACCTCCCACACCTGCCCCGCCCACACCGGCTGCTCTGAGGCTTCTCCTGGCTGTGCCCGCCATCTCCTGTCACCCCCTCCTGCTCGTCTACGCCCCCCGCCTCCCTCTCCACACTCATGCCTTTCCCTCTTCGAGGAGCCTGGAGGGCACCACACGTGCTCGACGACAGACAGCTCCGTCACCGTGGTGTAACGGGGTGGGACGGCGGGGCTCCGAGGCTGAAAGGCTGAGGGAATGACTCTGAGCTACTCCACGTACTGTTGGAGAAGCGTCTTTCTAGAAGAAGCGTGCAAACTTTCTTTGACGGCCTTTTGTAAGAAACACGCCCCATCTGGCACCAGGGTCCTTCCGCCTCTGAAAGAGCAGGTGCAGGAAGACACGGTCTCCGCAGCCTCGTGGCTCAGGCTGTGGTCCTGTCCCACGTGGGAGGGAAACACCCGCCGCCCGGTTTCTGTAAGCGTTGGCCACCTCTACTGTCAGGGCAAAGGCCACCTGGTTCTGCTGTTTCTGAGGATGCCAGGCTGACCAGGGTGGTGAACAAGACAGGCCAGGCGGAGCCACCACCCGCACACTGGGGAACCCCAAAGGAGAAGGCTGCCTCTGGACAAGAGGAGGGTCCCAGGTGGCACCCCCCAGGAAGCCAGGGAGGAGGCCGCCCAGCTGTTGGGCACAGGCACCGGCACCAGCAGGGGCAGCCCAGAGCCAGGACCCAGGCAGAGTCCACGCAGCTTCCAAAGGGACACTTCAGGACTCTTCAGTTCTGATCTTCCCGGTTGCTGGTGTTGGCCAGGGAAGCGGCTTTTCATCTTGAGAAAGCCCAGTGTGTACTGACACTGCCCGCTCGAGAAACTGCTTCCTGCAGAACCTTTCAAAACCTTCCTCTTGTCCTGATTTAGCAATCTGGAAAATTCCCCTCCACATCTTTCCCAGAAATCCACCTGAATCCGGAGCTGTCTGCTTTTCTTTGTTTCCTGGTTTCCCTTTTTTGGAAGTGAGGGCTCCCTGCCTTGTCAACGGAGCAGAAAGTCAGTCGGTCCATCGGGGCGTTTCTGAGCAACTCAGAGCAACTCCCGGGCCGTGGGGCTCTTCCCGGGGCTGGTGGAGGCTGGTGGGCCTGGGCTGTCTGTGCTCCGCTAACCGCTACCCTCGCCTCTGAGCTGCCACCAGCGCCGCCCGGATGGAGCCGCTGACAGCCCCAGCCTCTGTCTCTGTGACCCCCAGGTGCCCAAGGAGGACGTGGACCGGAAGCCTGTGGGCGGGACGAAGATGGACAAGGACATCCTGGCGCGCACAGTGGAGAGACTGCGGAGCAGGGTGGTCCACAAGCAGGTGGTGCTGGGGCGTGAGTTCCAAGGTCGCCCCTTCAACAGCAAACCAGAGCTCCTGCACTTCAAGGTGAGCCTGAGCTGGGCCAGGAGGAGCAGGGGACAGGCAGCAGCGCGGGACGGCAGGGGACAGGCAGAAGCGCGGGACAGCAGGGGACAGGCAGCAGAATGGGACGGCGGGGGACAGGCGGCAGCGCGGGACGGCAGGGGACGGGCAGCACGGGACAGCAGGGGAGCCCCACCGCAGCCCGACCCCTGGCACCTTTTGCTTTTTTTTTTTTTTTTTTTTTTTTTTTTTGAGACAGACTCTCACTGTGTTGCCCAGGCTGGAGTGCAATGGCACAATCTCAGGTCACTGCAACCTCCGTCCGCCTTCCAGGTTCAAGCGATTCTCCTGCCTCAGCCTCCCAAGTAGCTGGGATTATAGGCGCCTGCCACCACGCCCAGCTAATTTTTGTATTTTTAGTAGAGATGGGGTTTCACCATGTTGGCCAGGCTGGTCTCGAACTCCTGACCTCATGATCCATCTGCCTTGGCCTCCCAAAGTGCTGGGATTACAGGCGTGAGCCACCACACCCGGCCTGCCTTTTGCTTTTTAACGCTGGAAAACCCAGGGGCTTCCTCAGGAGACACAGGCCCAGGTGTGGACCTTCTCTCCAAGGAGGTGGAGGGAGAGAGGGCCTCATCTCCATGGAGGGCTGGACGCCAGTCTGAAGGGCAAATCCTGAGCAATGGGAGTGCCGTGGCCCCAAAAGCCCTCTGCCACTTGGGGCAGAGGGGGCCCCTGAGCCTCGGGACAGGGATGTAACAGGGACAAGGTGGGAACACGCGAGGCTGAGGTTGGTGCCTGGATGCCTCCGCCAAACTCTGCGAGACACAGCGGCCCGTGGGCTCCGGTATTTTACCCCAGTTCAGGTCCATCCATGGAGTCAGGGACCCACCTTGGAACCCACAGTGTCTGAGCGTTCTCTCTCACTCCCACCCGCTGGGCCCCAGCAAGGCCCCGTCCTGCCTCAGGTGGCGAAGGCTCTTATGAGACAGGTTCCGCCCCACACCCTGTGCCTCATGCACCCCCGAGGCCTTCTCGATTCTGGGAGAAACCTCGGACATTGTTCCCTGGGAACCTCTCCCTAGTTGGCAAACGCTCACCAGTGGTTACCCTGAGGCAAAGCTGCCTCGGGGCTCACAGCACAGCCCCCTCTGACCCGCTCTGAAGCTACTGCCTCGGCCTTTCCCAGGACTTTGATATTGGCAAAGTGTACAAGAAAAAGATCACGTTGGTAAACACCACCTACACGATCAACTACTGCAAGCTGGTGGGCGTGGAGGAGCACCTCCGGGACTTCATCCACGTTGAGTAAGAGGACGGCTCAGGTGGGGAGGGACGCGATGCAGGGACAGCAGGAGGTTCAGAGCTCCCTTCATGTTCAGAACGGCTGGAACAGGCTCTGTCTGGGCATAAGCCCTCAGATCCGATTTTCACAAAGATTTTGTAGAGGGGGCTCCTCTGTCTTCTTGTGTCAAAGTCATCTGAGACCAAGCCCATTTCCCTTCACGAATGGCTGGAGCTTTTGCCTGGCTGCCCAAGTTTCCTTTTGTTTTTCTTTGTTTTGTTTTGTTGCCCTTTTTTTTTTTTCTTTTTTTTTTTTTTTTGAGATAGAGTCTTGTTCTGTCGCCCAGGCTGGAGTGCAATGGCATGGTCTCGGCTCACTGCAACCTCTACCTCCTGGATTCAAGAGATTCTCCTGCCTCAGCATCCCCAGTAGCTGGGATTACAGGCACCTGCCACTACGCCCAACTAATTTTTATATTTTTAGTAGGGACGGGGTTTTACCATGTTGCCCAGGCTGTTCTTAAACTTCTGACCTCAGGTGATCCATCTGCCTCAGCCTCCCAAAGTACTGGGATTACAGGCATGAGCCACCATGCTCGGCCAGAGTTTCCTTCTGTATTGTTACGTTCTGATGTTGACCATTCTGATAAGTTTTCCCTGACAGCCAGTGTTTTCAGTGTCGGGGTGAAAGCTGTCTTCATTTCAGCACTGCTTCCTTGAGCTATGGTTGTGCTTTCACTCTAACAATGTTTCCATTTGCTTCCTTGCAGACTCCGCTTAGGTGTATGTTGGATCCTCCTTGCTGGTCTTTCCTGTGTACTGTTTTCCTTCTGGTTGCCTTTAATGCTTTCTGCTTTCCTTTTCTTTCTTTCCTTTTTTTTTTTTTTTTTTTTTTTTTTTCTTTTCTGGTTTTGTTTGTTTGGTTGGTTGGTTTTGTTTTGTTTTTGACAGGGTCTTGCTCTGTCAGCCAGACTGGAGTGCAGTGGCACGATCTCGGTTCACTGCAGCCTCACTTTCCCAGGCTCCAGCAACCCTCCCACGTCCATCAGCCTCCTGAGTAACTGGGACCACAGTTGTGTGCCACTATGCCTGGCTAATTTTTCTATTTTTTGTAGAGACAGGGTTTCACCGTGTTTCCCAGGCTGGTCTCAAACTCCTGCACTCAAGTGGTCCACCTGCCTCGGCCTCCCCAAGTGCTGGGATTACAGGTGTGCACCTGTGCGGCCTGCTTTCTTCTTTTCTATTTTATTTTTCTTCATTTTTCCCTCCGACGGCCTTTTCTGTGTTTTCTGCAATGTTTCTCTTTTCTTCTGCTCCTTAACAACTTACTTTTTTTTTTTTTCGAGATGGAGTTTCACTCTTGTTGCCCAGGCTGGAGTGCAGTGGTGGGGTCTTGGCTCACTGCAACCTCCACATCCCGGGTTCAAGCGATTCTCCTGCCTCAGCCTCCTGAGTAGCTCGGATAACAGGTGCCCACCACCACGCCTGGCTAATTTTTTGTGTTTTTAGTAGAGACGGGGTTTCACCATGTTGGCCAGGCTGGTCATGAACTCCTGACCTCAGGTGATCCACCCACCTCAGCCTCCCAAAGTGCTGGGATTACAGGCGTGAACCACAGCACCCAGCCTAACTTACTTTATTTTTAAGAAAGTTCTTTCTTTTCTACTTCCTGTTTCCTGCCAGTTTTCTCTGTGGACAGGTTTGTAGGTCCAGGATGGCTTTCAGATTCCCAGTTCAGGAGTTTCCACTCCTGAGAGCATTGTGAAGTGCAGCTTCTCAAATGAGGGTCAGCAAGGGCAGGATCCTAATTCCCCGCTTGCTGCCCAGGTTCCAGAGGGGCCTCCTCTTCTCCCACCAGGTGTCTTCCTGAGGCTGCCCCGGGGCGAGGGGTGCATGGCCCCTCCCTGACATCAGCACTGGCTCGCTAGGACTTGGTGTCTTCCCGTGGAGGCTGTGACGTTCTCTTTGGGGAGCTGATTTTAGGTCAGCCTTAGCGTCTTTGTTCCCACCTCCTTCCTCGCTTCCCTGCAGTTTTTCGGATCCGTGTAGCGCTCTGTGAAGGCGGGCGTGGAGAGTGCATGCTGGAGGTCGGTGTTTGCTTTTCACCTTACGGTTACTTTTAAGTCTAGGGGGTTCTGTGTCCTCTAGTCACGCTGAAGGCCTGGGATTTCTGCGGCCCACCTGTTTCTCTTATTGATCCATGTGGCTTTTGGGGGCCGCGTGCAGAGGTGGGTTTAGGTTGTTGCTGTGCTCTCAGCCACCGAGGCACTCCTCCCCGTGCTGGGATGAGAACTTCTTATGGACAGGTTGAGGCCACCAGTGTCCTGCCCTCTGTCTCTTGTTGCTGGAGTGAGAGGTGGCCTCGGTCCAGGTGCTGGTTTTTTTGAGGATACCTGGCTTTCCTCCTGCTTGCTCTGAGATTCTCTCATCCTTGACGTCCTGCAGCTCCGCTGTGCGTCTGGTGTGGGCTGATTTTTCTTAGACCTCGTTGTACTCTTGAATCTGAAGATTCAGATCTATGAACAATTTTGGGAACTTCTCAGCCCCAGCCGCAGCCCTATTCATTCTCTATTCATTCATGCCCCTCCCCTATTCATTCTCCGGCTCTGCCCTCCTGCTCCTCCTCGATTTCCTGACTTCGTGATCCGCCCGTCTCGGCCTCCCAAAGTGCTGGGATTACAGGCTTGAGCCACCGCGCCCGGCCCCCTGCTCCTCCTTTTGAAACCTCCCCATCGGGTGGGAAATTTCTTGTCTCTTTTTCACACTGGGTGGTGCTCTAGGTGCCGCTCGGTTCACCCCTTGTCCCCTTAGTGCTGCTAATCAATGGTTGAGATTGCTTAGTGAGTTTCTTACTCAGCTGCCCTGTCTCTCATTTCTAAAAATGCCAAGCTCTGTTTTGGATGAGTCTGCATTTCTTGACAGTGTCTTGTTCTTTTCTCACGTCTGGAATTCTCTATTTCTGTCTCTAACCGTTTTATCCACACGTCCTCTAACTTCTCCACTCCACACTCGTGTCGTCTGAAGCGTCTGGAGCTCGGCCCTGCACTCTGCTGTGCTGGTGTGTGTGAGGCACGCACATCCACCCTCGGATTCGCTGCTCTCCCCGGCGGCTCCGTCCCGAGCTCTGTGCTGTTGGCACCAAAGCGTTTCCCTCCCAATCGGAGGAGCTTTGGGTTTGCTTCTGCTGGTGCCGTGGGAACGTTGCCAGCCAGGGACACACTTTTACACTAAAACTGTAGCTTGCGCATTTCTAAACCAAGCACATTAGGTAAAATCCAACCTTGTGAAATCAGCCTGGCATCAGGAATTCCTTGGGGAGATGCTCCCTCACCCTGATCTGGGCCAAGACAGACCAGCTCCCTCGAAGGGCCTGTGCAGTGGGGGCTATTTTTCTGGTTCTTTCCCTGAAAGAGGCTGAGAGGGTCAAGGGTCCCGGCTGTCTCAGGGCTCCCAGTTCCAGCTCTCTTCCTGGCTCCTGCCCACAGCCCCCTGGCCCCATATTGGTATCAAAGCCCTAGAGCCCTGGTCCCAGGCCTGGCACCTGTGCCCAGGGGAACTGTGGCCCTCACCGAGCCACAGGGTCCCACTTCCTGGCAGTTGGCCTGGGGACTTGCCTCACGCCTTCATTGATTAACTCCCTCACTCCACAAATATTCACACACGCTGGAGCGTCCGCTGCCTGCCAGGTACCGGGGGCAGCAGGGAACACAGCAGACCCAGCTCTCCCCCCAGTGAAGGTGGCTGGGCAGAGGTGCGGGCCGGGGCGGGGAGGAGGCCGAGGTGCAGGGCCGGGGCGGGGAGGAGGCTGAGAGACCCAGCCTGACTGCGCTCTGGGTGGCGAGGCGAGCGTTCACCCTCTGCAGCTCTAACCCCCGTGTGCTATGGGTCATGTCCTGCAGCTTTGACCCCCCGGGCCCCCTGTCCGCCGGGATGTCCTGCGAAGTGCTTGTCACCTTCAAGCCCATGGTGAGTCAAAGGGGCCGTTCTCTCTCAAAGGAGAGGTGGCGGTGGGTGGAGCCCGTGATTGGGCGTGGTGGTGCAGACCATGACGGAGGAAGGATGCACTTGGCCTCTCAGTGAGGATCACGCAGGCCCGTTTTGCTGTTTTAGTCCCAAAAATACACTTGACATATTCCTAAAATGTTGGGCAGAACCGCAGTGCAGCTCCTCTGCATTAGTGGCCGAGGGCATGCACTCTCGGGTCTAAGTCGGGAGGGCTGGGATGTTCTAGGAAGCCCTGCCGGTGTGCGGCCCTCCTGAGATACCCTCTGCGGACTCCTTCCCCTGGGGTCACCTGAGCTGGGCGGGTGGCAGGTGGCCCCGGCCCAAGCAGCCACAGCACGTGTAACGGGCTTAAGTTACAGAAGGGCCGGGAGTGGTGGCTGATGCCTGTAATCCCAGCACTTCGGGGGCCCGAGGTGGGAGGGTTGCTTGAGCCCAGAAGCTCAAGACCAGCCTGGGCAACATGGCGAGACCCCGTCTCTACAAAAAATACAGTTAGCCAGGGGTGGTGGCGCATGTCTGCAATCCCAGCTAGTCGAGAGGCTGAGGTGGGAGGATCGCTTGGACCCCAGGTGCGGGTGGGTAGAGGGGGGTTGCGGTGAACCGAGAAGGTGCCACTGCACCCCAGCCTGGCCAGCAAAGCCAGACCCTGTCCAAAAAAAGAAAGAAAACACACAAAAGTTATAGAAGTTTATGGTGGTTGGGGTCGTTTTATTTCTTAGATAAACAAAGATCTAGAAGGAAATATCTCATTTTTGGCTCAGACGGGCGAGTTTTCAGTTCCATTGAAATGTTCAACAAAGAAATGTTCGGTGAGTTCAAAGGTGTCCGAGCCAGCATTTCTCAGGGCATCCTGGCTGGGAACCCCAGTGGGACGGCATCTCCTGGGAGGGGGTGCGGGTAGGGCGGGGACCAGGGGGAGGCTCCAATCTCCACCAGGGGCCGAGCCCCTTCTTCCAACAGCAGCTTAGGTGGGCCTGAGCCGGACCTTGGGTGGGGGTCTCGAACATGGGGCACTCGGACCAGCGCTGGAAAAATGAGACAAACCCTGCTCCGTGTGGATCCCAGACTGCAGGGCCCGTGCCTCAGAGGAAACCTTAACATCCATCTGAGAAGGCTCCAGTCCTTCCTACAGCTCTTGGAGGGGGTCACCCTTGATTCTTTTTAATTAAGAAAAATTTCAAGCATAGTGGAAAACAGACAGAACAGCAGAACGAGGCTCCACGTGCCTACAACCCAGACCCCGCATCATCCTGGACCCCGCATTGTCCCAGACCCCACATTGTCGGCCTCGGACACCTTTGCTTGGTCCAGCAACTGCTGTATCTGTTGCTGATCCATTTCAAAGTACATTAGTAAAATGTCAACGCTTCACCCTCAGAAACTTCAGCATGCATCTCCAATAAACCAGAAACCCACACACCATTGTTCACCCCCCCTCGCCCACGCCTGCTGAGTAATTAGTCAGCTCGCACTGCACCTGCTACACAGCAAACGGCTCCTGGCTCAGCTGCGAGCGTGAGGCCCCCTGCGGCCAGCCCTGTCCAGGCTGGACTCCAGGGCGGCAGCTACGGCAGCACGAGCATCTCCCAGAGGACAGTGGGGACATCATATCTCCTAAGAATTCACGGGCCAAGGCAAGTCCCACAGCCCAGGCCTGCGTCGGCGGGACAGGGAGAGGCCCATCCTTGCATTAGAGGAGGAACAAGCTGGGGCAGGTGAAGGGCAGAGGCCACGCTGTGTCCCCCTACCCCCAGCAAGATCAGCAGACGCCCTCATGGTCACCCGTGGTCCAGGCCACGCTGCCCCCAGCCACCTTTGATGAGCACCGTGTAACTTTCTCTGTCGTGTGCTTCCGCCTTCACCACGTGTCACCGTGGGGAGGGGCTGCTGCAATCAGAGTCACTGATGGTGGTGGAGAGAGAAGTGTTTTCCTCTCAGTTTCTTCGTAGATTCGCCGACATTTGCGTATTTAGTGTGTTCCAGTCACTTTAGTCTCCCTTCCTCTTGGCACTCAAGTGGCCTTGCCGTGGCCTTGGCAGCCGTGGCCCCGCTGGGGTTCATGCAGGAACCGCCACCGTCCTAGGGCACCCGAGCAGCCCCTTGCCCTGTGGCCGCCGCCTTCTCCTCAGAGCAGTCGCAGTCCAGGCGGCAACTCCGCTGTGCGGGTTCTTGGTGAACCAACACTCAGGCCCAGTACACAGAGCACCAGGGCCGGGGCAGCAGGAAGTCCCCGCCCCAGCGACGGCCGGGCTCCGGCTCTCTCCTGCTCAGCCTGGGAGCGCGGCAGGAGTCTGGTGCTGGCCGGCTCCACTCCGGATCAGCGTCATGGAGCACATGCCCAGCGTGGCCCTGGGTGTCCTGGCCAGAGCTGCCCCGGCCTCTCCCGCGTTTGGTCTCTGCAGTGTCAAGTGCTCCTCTGTGACAGGAGCACCGAGACCCTCGGCTCCCCTGAGCAGGGGCTTGCTTCTCCCAGGGGAGCGTCCAGGCTGGGGACTGTAAAAACGGTAAAGCCCTGTCTGAACGAGGGGAGAGCAGGGCCCAGGCGGCGCAGGGGGAAGGAGGTGGCCTCCCTTGGCTGGATCCCGGCCGCCCTCTGTGAACCACGTCTATTTGCGTCGGCAGCCCCTGGTCCTGCCCCTGGAGCAGGAGCACAGAGTGGGGAGCCACTGGACCTCCAAACTCAGAGCCCAGAAAAGCCTCCCAAGGAGGAGCCACTGGGCAGAGCCGAGGTGTGGCCCAGGCCTGCATCCTTAGCCAGCGCCAGAGCTTCTGTGGCCTGTGGCCCACGACGGGCATGGTGAGGCACCGCCACGGAGGGCGTGCTCCCGTTCTGGAAGGACACTCCCTGGGTCCCTGCATCCAGAGTCCGGCTGACCGCGCCCAGGAATGACACCATCCACACTCAGGAACTCCAAAGTCCCACGTCCAGGCTCCTTGTCTAGGCCCTGCGTCCTCTCACCGAACCCTTGTTACTCCTTGGCAAGGGGGTTCCTACCTTGATGTTCTTAAAACCGGACTCGCATGCCGCACCTCGTCATGAGCAATACACGCCTGATTTCCGGGTTGAATTGTGTACCTGCTTGTGCAGTGCACAACACGCACAAATGCTCACGGCAGCCCTGCCTGGAGCCACGTGCGGCCCTCGCGCTGGGCACCCTGTGGGCCTGGCACGGTGGCCCTGGGTTCACTCTGTGTCCTCTGGCAGCTGTCCCTCGACAAGGAGCTCATTGACTTCGGCAGCTACGTGGTGGGAGAGACCGCGTCTCGGACCATCACACTGACCAACACTGGGGGCTTGGGCACGAGTTTCAAGTTCCTGCCAGCTTCAGAGCCCTGCGAGACCGACGACTCCCAGTCCATCCTGAAATTAGTGAGTGTGCCGTTCAGCCATGGGGGAGTGTGGGGCCCTGCTCCCCAGATCCAGTCCCATGTGGGTGAACAGGGGTGACAATATGAGGATGTCAACAGTGGGCCTGGGAGGAGGGCAGTGTGGGGGCCTCCTCAAATCAGCCTAAGCAGAAGAGACCAGCTTCCACAGAACACCTGGTCACCTGGCCTCAGGGGCAGCAGCAGCAGGACACTCCCTTTCTCAGGCATATAGCAGCAGGGGCGCTGGCCAGCAGCTCCAGGCCTGAGGGCCCCAGGAGACCCAGCCTCCCCCGACACGTCTCTGAAGCCCCAGGCGTGGGGGTGGGAGGGCTGGACAGTCGCATTCCATGGCTGCAGCTGCACCCGTTCCAAGCGTGAGCACGTCTTGTCCTGTCCCGGGTATGGGTGTCTCAGGGCTCAGGTGGAGAGAAGGCTCAGCCTCTAGCCAACCGAGGAGGAAGGAGGATCAGACCAAGAGGAAGATGCAGCTCACACTCCCAGGCTGGGGCAGCACAGCCATGCCCACCCGGCCTAGAGCGAGGGAGGCTGAGGGGTGACCCTGAGCCTCTGGGTGAGCTGCTGCTGTGATCCCACAACCAGGACGGGTGAGACGAGAGCAGGCAGCCAAGGAGGCAGCTGAGGGGCCACGCTGGAGCCAGGGCCCAGCCCCTGACACGGCCTGTCCTCGTGGGAGTCTGGGCAGCTGACTGGGGGAAGGAGGTGGGAAACCTCCCAAGCCAGGACGTTGATTCTCCTCTCCAGAGCAGCATCCTGACCTACGAAGATAAAAGCTTGTATGACAAAGCTGCCACCAGCATATCTGAGCAGCAGCTAGAGGGCACAGAGTCCTCCCAGGCGGACATGCAGAGCCGGAAGGAGCTGGAGAAGCTAGACAAGGAGCAGGAGGAGGAGCAGCCCACAGGTGAGCCGGGTTGCCAGGCCAAGGCAGGGTGGGCGGGCAGCGAGGGCCCCAGGGCAGCATTCCAGGGGGCTGAGGGGCCCAGGGGAGGATTGGAAAGGAGAGAATTTCCCCAGGCCTTCGATGTTCAGTGACAGTTAAGCAAGAAAATATTCGTATGTGCCACTAAGTGTTGTTTTTGGAGTGCACTGAAAGGTATGCTCACGTTGACACTAACAGAAGACTTGCAGGCACCTCCAGCATTGGCCCAGCAGGCCCAGCACGGGCCACACGGGGTGGGGAAGAGGCTCTGCAGTGCCCCCTGGAGAGGCCGGGCTGCGGGGGCTTCTGTCTAGCTCCACAGCTGTGGCTGTTGTTAGATTTGCACCAGCGGGAAGAGGCGCCGAGAAAACAAGCGGGTCCTACCCTCCCCACTCCTCCCGCCCTCCACCCCGCCGGCGTCGGGAATCACTTGCGTCTCCTCCTTGCTTCTCTTGATCGTTTTCCCACATACACATCGAGATCCAGAAGCCTCTGGGCTCCTCCTGTCTGTCTTCGCGTGGTGCGAGTTCCGCGTGCCCTGCAGCGCAGCGTGGAGCTGGGCCAGTTCTCCACAGCCGGTGTGAGCCGCACTTCCGTGTGAGCCGCACTTCCGTGTGAGCCGCACTTCCGTGTGAGCCGCACTTCCGTGTGAGCCGCACTTCCGGCGAGAGCCGCACTTCCTGTCCTCGCCACTGCGTGGCGTTTCCTTTCCTGAGAGAGCTTCGGGTTCTAGATCCGTCGTCCTGCCAGCGCACGCTTGGGAGCATTTGTGGTACACACTGTTGCAAACGCGGCCACTCTGCACTTCCCCTCAGGCCTGTGTGTGAGTTCCCACAGGGCACGGGACTGGGGTTCATGCCGGCATCACAGGGCATAGCCAGCCTCACTGGCATCAGCTAATATCAAAGTGAGTTCTTTTTCTATGGAGACAGGGTCTCACTCTGTCGCCCAGGCTGGAGTGCAGTGGTGCAGTCACAGCTCACCACAGCCTCGACTTCCTGGGCTCAAGCAGTCCTCCTGCCTCAGCTCCTGAGTAGCTGGGAGTACAGGCACACACCACCACACCTGGCTAGTTTTTGTATTTTTTGTAGAGACGGTTTCACCATGTTTCCCAGGCTGATCTTGAACTCCTGAACTCATGCTATCTGCCCACCTCAGCCTCCCAAAGTGCTGGATTACAGGCATGAGTCACCTCGCCCAGCCCACCGAGTTCTTTTTCAAAGTGGTCGTGTTAAGTTTACACTCCCACCAACAGTGTACGAGACTGTGCTGTTCAGTGTGGCTGTCACTGCAATATCGGGCTGTTTAAACTTAAATTGATCCAAATTAAATAATAGTGAAAATTCAGGTCCTCCTCCACAAGGGCCACATTTCACGTGCTCCACACACGTGACCTGTGGGCAGCAGCTGCCCTACTGGACAGCCCGGAAGCCCAGCTCTGCCTGGTCACAGAGGGCTCTACAGGGCCACACTGGGCTTGAGGGCCTTGCGTCATGTCCTCAGGAGGGCGAGGTCAGACAGCCCGGGGCTGCCTGTCTGGAGGGTCTGCACCAGTCTGCCGTTGAGATGTTGCTTTGTGATTTCGCAGATCACCAATGAGATTACGTGTCTTTCCATGGGCCCATTTACAAGTTGTATTTTCTTTGGTGTGACGTCTCTGTTTAAGGCTTTCCCTCGTTCTGCTGTGGGGTTGTTTGTCTTCTTCTCATTCAATTCATAGGAGCTCTTCGTGCACCCGGGTTCCAGCCCTCGTCCCTGAGGAATGTTGCAGGTGCTGCCTCGAGTCTGTGGCTGGGCCTTCCTCTCCCTTTATGATGTCTTTTCTCAAATCAAAGTTCTTCAGTCCAGTCTTTGCATATTTACCAATCATTTCTATTGGAATTTGTTTTTTATGCTTTTTAGGCGATTGTTTCTCCTCCAGGGTCATAAAGACATAGGACATCGCTTTTGTGTTAAGGTGTACGATCCACCTCAGATTCACTCCTGCTTGTGGTGGAAGTCAGGGCTGAGGTTCATTTCCCCTGGCGCGTGTTCGTGTATTCCACGGCACAAGTGGACTCTGCTATCCATTCGATCCATTCATTGTCCGTGCCAAAAATCAATTGACTAGCCAGGCACAGTGGCTCACACCTGTAATCCCAGTACTTTGGGAGGCCGAGGCAGGCGGATCACTTGAGGTCAAGAGTTTGAGACCAGCCTGGCCAACATGCTGAAACCCCGTTTCTACTAAAAATACAAAAAATTAGCTAGGCGTGGTGGCGGGCGCCTGTAATCCCAGCTACTCAGGAGGCTGGGGCAAGAGAATTGCTTGAACCTGGGAGGTGGAGGTTGCAGTGAGCCGATATTGTGCCATTGCACTCCAGCCTCGTCTATGATAGTGAAACGCTGTCTCAAAAAAAAAAAAAAGAGGCCGGGCGCGGTGGCTCAAGCCTGTAATCCCAGCACTTTGGGAGGCCGAGGCGGGTGGGTCACGAGGTCAGGAGATCGAGACCATCCTGGCTAACATGGTGAAACCCCGCCTCTACTAAAAATACAAAAAACTAGCCGGGCGTGGTGGCGGGCGCCTGTAGTCCCAGCTACTCGGAGGCTGAGGCGGGAGAATGGCGTGAACCCGGGAGGCGGAGCTTGCAGTGAGCCGAGATCGCGCCACTGCACTCCAGCCTGGGCGACACAGCGAGACTCCGTCTAAAAAAAAAAAAAAAAAAAAAAAAAAGAAAGTCAGTTGACCATATCAGCATGAGCTTATACAGTTCTTCCCTCTTTTTTCTGATTAATTGATCCATTTAATTATTCTTATGCCAGAGCCATTGTCTTAGTTATCATGGACTCAGACAAAGCCTTGAAGCCAGGTGGTATAAGTCACCCAACTTCGTTATTTTCTTCACAATATTTGCGTTAGGGCCTCAGGATAGTTTAGGTCCTTTACATTTCCACATAAATTATAGAATCGGCTTTTTTATTTCTACCAAAAAGCATAGCATGAATCTAATTGGCATAGCATTGAATCTATAGATCAATTTGGGGAGAATTGACATCTTAACAGTATTGAGGCTGGGCGCGGCAGTTCACACCTGTAATCCCAGCACTTCGGGAGGCCAAGGCAGGAGGATCGCTTGAGCTCAGGAGTTTGAGACCAGCCTGGGAAACATAGGGAGATCCCATCTCTAATAAATTTTTTTTTAATTAGCCAGGTGTGGTGATGTGCCTTTGTAGTCCCAGCTACTTGGGGGACTAAGGCAGGAAGATGGCTTGAGCCCAGGAGGTCGAGGCTGCAGCGAGCTGTGATTGCACTACTGCACTGTAGCCTGGGCAACAGAGAGACCCTGTCTCAAAAAAAAAAAAAAAAAAAAAAAAAAATGAGTCTTTTAATTCATAACCATTATCTCCCCATTTAACTAGGTCTTTGTTTTCTTTTCTTTTCTTTTCTTTTTTTCTTCTCTCTCTCTCTCTTCCTTTTCTTTCTTTTTCTTTCTTTCATCAATATGTTATACAGTTTTGGTCTGTTTATCCAGTCTGACAGTCTTTGACTTTCTTTAGAACATTTAATCTATTTAAATGTGTTGTGATGATTGATACATGTGGATCCGTTTCTACCATCTTATTTTGTGCTTTACATTGGTCTTACTTTTTTGTTTCTTTTCTTTCTTTTTTTTTTTTTTTTTTTATTTTATACTCTGGCCTTTTATCCTCTCTCTTTATTTTCTTCTCTACTCATTACAATGACCCCTGGCCTTTGAATTGGCCTCAGAACTGGAAACACCTTGATCAGGCCCAGTGGCTCACACCTGTAATCCCAGCACTTGGGGAGGCCAAGGCAGGTGGATCGCCTCAGCTCAGGAGTTCGAGACCACCCAGGGCAACATGGTGAAACCCCATCTCTACTAAAAATACAAAATATGAGCCAGGAATGGTGGCAGGCGCCTGTAGTCTCAACTACTCTGGAGGCTGAGGCAGGAGAATCTCTTGAAGCCAGGAGGTGGAGGTTGCAGTGAGCCATGTTTCTCGTGGAATTCCCTGCATGCTGAGCCAAAGCTGTGCTCTTCTGAGGGAGGCTGCCTGTGCATTGGCCACTCACCAACACTCTTTCAGCCTGGACGGTATTCTCTGCAGTTTGCGTGAGACAGTTTGCATCACACAGGCTGGTCTCAAACTCCTGACCTCAAGTGACCCACCCATCTCAGCCTCCCAGAGTGCTAAGATTACAGGTGTAAGCCACCACACCTGGCCATCAAGCAGATTTTCTGTACTGTGGGAACTAACCATTGGAACGCTTCATTAAAATGTGAATTATCCCAGAACTATCTATGGATGAATGCAGTTCCAACCAAAATTCCAGGAAGATTTTTTAATGGAAATTGACAAGCTGATTGTAACGTTTATATGGAAATCCAAAGGACCTGAAGTGACCAAAACAATTTTGAAAAATCAAATGTCAAGGACTTACACTACCTGATTTCAAGATTAATATAAAGTACAGTAACAAGACAGTGTGGTGTTGGACAGAGACAGAGACCCAATGGAACAAGATAATCCAAAAATAGACACACAATTATAGTCAACTGGTTTTGAACAGAGGTGCAAAGGTAATTGCTTGGAGAAAGAACAGTCTTTTCAACAAGTGAGGCCATAACAATTGGATAAACACAAGCCCCCTCATATAGTCTGGCTCTGTGTCCCCACCCAGGTTTCATCTCAAATTGTAATCCCGACGTGTGGAGAGAGGAAAGTGACTGAATTATGGGAGTGATTGCCCCATGCTGTTCTCATAATAGGGAGTGAATTCTCATGAGATCTGATGCTGTTATAAACGCATTCTCACCCCTCTCTCCCCTGCCACCATGTGAGACGTGCCTGCTTCCCCTTCCAGCCCCCATGACTGTACGTTTCCTGAGGCCTCGTCAGCCAGGTGGAACTGTGAGTCAGTTAAACCTCTTTCCTTTATAAATTACGCAGTCTCGGGCAGTTCTTTAGAGCAGTATGAAACAGACTAATACGCCCCCCTCCAATTTAAATTTAACTTGTTCCTCATACTATAAACAAAAAATTATCAAAATAGATCATGTACCTAAAAGTTAAGCCTAAAAATATAAAACTCCCCCCCGAAAAAAGCACAGGAGAGAATGTGTGGCCCTAGGTGAGGCAAAGGTTCTTCTCAGACATAACATTGAAACTATGGCCCATGGTTTAAAAATTGTAAACTGGACTTCACCAAAACCAAGAACGTCTGCTCTTTGAAAGACACTATTAAGAGACTGCAGAGATAAGCCACAGACTGGCAGAAAGCATTAGCAAATCACAAATCTGATAAAGAATTTGTATTCAAGCTATGTAACTTTCAAAATTTAACTGGAAAATAACCCAGTCAAAAAATGGGCAAAAGGCTAGGCGCAGTGGCTCACACCTGTAATCCCAGCACTTTGGGAGGCCAGGGTGGGCGGATCACCTGAGGTCAGGAGTTTGAGACCAGCCTGGCCAACATGGCGAAACCCCGTCTCTACTAAAAATACAAAAACTAGCTGGACATGGAGGCAGGCGCCTGTAGTCCCAGCTACTCGGGAGGCTGAGGCAGGAGAATCGCTTGAACCTGGGAGGCGGAGTTTGCAGTGAGCTGAGACTGCGCCATTGCACTCCAGCCTGGGCAACGAGAGTGAAACTCCATCTCAAAAAAAAAAAAAAAAAAAAAAAAGGGCAAAAGACCTAAACAAATGCTTCACCAGAGAAGATATGTGGATGAGAAATTAGCACATGAAAAGATGCTCAGCACCATTAAACATGAGATGAAGAAAATGTCAATTAAAACCACAATGGGACACCACTACACACCTATATGAACAGCAAAATTATAAACAAAAAACAAAAAGTTTGACAATAGCAAGTGCCGGTGAGGAGCAGCTGGAACTCCAGTGCTGCCCCTGGGGATGCAGAATGGCACGGCCACCAGCGAAACGCTCAGCAGCAAAGCCAGACACCCACCAATGCCACTCCTAGGTATCCGCCAAGAGAAGCGAAAACTTAAACTCACGCAAAAACCTGTGTGTGAATGTTTGTAGAGAGCTTATTTGCAATTGGCAAAAACCTACGATCCTAATGTCCCACCCCTGGGGAGCAGATAGAGAAACTGTGGGGTCCCTGCCACGCAGCGCCACTGGGCAGCAAACAGACAAAACCTTTGACAGAGGCAGTGCCATGGACCAGTCTCTAATGCATCATGCTAAGGGGAAGAACTCAGTCACAAAACACTGTAAGCTCTGTGAGTCCATTTTTGTGACATTCTAGAAAAAGAATATTTTGGCTAAAAATGGCAAAACTGTAGAGACAAAATAGATACCGGTTGCTGGGGCAGGGGAAGGGGTTGACTAGAAAGGGGCAAGGGTGACACGGGCATGATGGGGCTGTTCAGTGTCTTGACTGCTGTGATGAGTGTACAACCACATGCATCTGTCAAAACTTGCAGAAAGTTCCACTAAGAAGAGTCCATTTTACTATATGCAACTTATTCCTTAAAAAAAAAAAAAAAATAGAAAAAAATCACTCACACAGGAACAACAGAAAGTACTGCCATTGACTGGGCACGGTGGCTTACACCTGTAATCCCAGCACCTTGGGAGGCCAAGTGAATCACTTGAGGTCAGGAGTTTGAGACCAGCCTGGGCAACATGGCAAAACCCCATCTCTACTAAGAATACAAAAAAAATTGCCAGGCATGGTGGCACGCATCTGTAATCCCAGCTGCTTGAGAGGCCGAGGCACTTGAATCGCTTGAACCCGGGAGGCTGAGGTTGTGGTGAGCTGAGATCGCACCATTGCACTCCAGTCTGGGTGAAGGAGCAAGACTCTGTCAAAGAAAGAAAGAAGAAAAAAGAAAGAAGGGAAGAAGGGAGGGAGGGAAAGAAAGGAAGGAGGGAGGGAAGGAGGGAAAGGAGGGAGGATGGGAGGGAGGAAGGGAGGAAGGAAGGAAAGGAAGGGAGGGAGGGAGGAAGGGAGGAAGAAAGAGAGGGAGGAAGGAAGGGAGGAAGGAAGGAAGGAATTGCAGCAGTCTTGCACGGTTCAGACATGGGTATTATTCGACATCAAAGATCAAATAAGGATGCTTAATACATTGAAAAGTACTGCATGGTGAGACTCCATCTCTACAAAGAAGAAAAATAGCCAGGCATGGTGACATGCATCTGTAGTCCCAGCTACTCAGGATGCTGAGCCGGGAGGATTGCTGGAGCCTGGGAAGGTGAAGCTGCAATGAGCCGTGATCACGCCACTGCATTGCAGCCTGGGTGACAGAGTAAGACCCTGCCAAAAAAAAAAAAAAAGAAGAAGAAAGAAAAGAAAAAATAAGGCCGGGCACGGTGGCTCACGCCTGTAATCCCAGCACTTTGGGAGGCCGAGGCGGGCGGATCACAAGGTCAGGAGATCGAGACCATGGTGAAACCCCGTCTCTACTAAAAAATAGAAAAAAATTAGCTGGGCGCAGTGGTGGGCGCCTGTAGTCCCAGCTACTCGGGAGGCTGAGGTAGGAGAATGGCGTGAACCCGGGAGGCGGAGCTTGCAGTGAGCCGAGATTGCGCCACTGCACTCCAGCCTGGGGCACAGAGCGAGACTCCGCCTCAAAAAAAAAAAAAAAAGAAAAAACTAGAATAAGGAGACCAGGCCATGGTAGCTCATGCCTGTAATCCCAATACTTTGGGAGGCCAACACAGGAGGATCGCTTAAGCCCAGATGTTTGAGATCAGCCTGGGCAACATAACAAGACCCTGTCTCTACCAAAATATATATATATACACACATATATGTATATAAAAATTAGCGAAGCATGGCGGCATGCACCTGTGGTCACTTGAAACCAGGAGGCCGAGGCTGCAGGAAGCAGTGATTGCACCACTGCACTCCAGCCTGGGCAAAGAGTGAGACCTTGTCTCTAAAAACCAAAAAGCTGCTGGACCCAGAATCTGACCACCTGGGCTCAGGTCCAGGCTCTTGTCGCCGTGGTGATCCTGAGGCAGCCAGAGTGGAGGGCAGCTGACCCAGCTGCACCCCTTCCACGTTCAGAACCGGGGGCCCTTGGCCGGGCGTGGTGGCTCACGCCTGCAATCCCATCACTTTGGGAGGCCGAGGCGGGCGGATCACAAGGTCAGGAGTTCGAGACCAACCTGGTCAGTACGCTGAAACCCCATCTCTACTAAAAATACAAAAATGAGCCAGGCATGTATCAGGTGCCTGTAGTCCCAGCTACTCGGGAGGCTGAGGCAGGAGAATGGTGGGAACCCGTGAGGCAGAGGTTGCAGTGGGTCAAGATCACACCATTGTACTCCAGCCTGGATGACAGACCGAGACTCCATCTCAAAAAAAAAAAAGAAA
This sequence comes from Chlorocebus sabaeus, assembly GCF_047675955.1. NCBI lineage: Eukaryota > Metazoa > Chordata > Mammalia > Primates > Cercopithecidae > Chlorocebus > Chlorocebus sabaeus. The sequence goes on from NC_132923.1 coordinate 134,792,347, forward strand.
AAGAACAGGGGTCCCTGCGGCCTTTACAACTCCAGACCCCAGAAATAATGTGCACAGTGTTTTGAAGTCGTCACCCGGCTCCCGAAGAACCCTGCTGTCCAGACGCCGAGCCCAGGGCAGGCTCTGGCAAGCCCACGGGGGCTCCCCATGGTGGCCTGGCCTGGCTGGCGGCCCAGCTGTTCTGACCCCACCCGGCAGCGCGACAGAGGCCAAAGGAGAACGCCAACCTGCGCGTGGCCTCTCGAATTGCATCTATTCAGGTGCAAAGTCAACAAAAAGTCCTGCTCAGACTTGCAAGAAAACAGCTCTGCTACCCGGGGCCTTGCTGACCAACTGCCGGCAGGTGCCCCCAGAACCCAGCGGCAGATGGAAACCAAGAGCCTGCCACGGGGATGTGATGACTCAAACACACCAGCAGCAGGTACCCATAGGGAACACGTACGCTACATCTGTGGGAAGTTAGGTTAGCAGATATGATGGTAAGAGAAGAAACATCCCCAAAAGATGACACTGTTTTAGAATTTTCTGGACTTAGCTGTCCATCCCACTCCAGCCTCTAATACCCTCGCCCTGGGGCTGGCAGGTCGTGAGAAAATGGAGGTCCTTGGGAGAGGGCTTCCAAAGCCCTCCAGGCACCATGGGGACTGGCTGCACACCCTCTCTGGGCCTGGGTCCCCCAAGGGGCCACTATGGCCAGAAAGGACAGAGCCCAGGATATGGGTTTGGAGGTGGTGACCACGTCCCAAGGGGCCCTGGGCCACACACCTTCACCCTGCCAACCCTCACCTCTGGATCCCCCTTTTCTTCCAGAACCGGAGAGATTAACCACAGCGATACCTCCCAGCGAAGAGCAGATGGAGATCACGCTGGGGGAGGTCAGCCAGCTCAGGCCCTAAAACAGCTGCCACGATCCGAGACACCGCCCACCTTCCCCCAGCCCCAGCCGCACCCCAACCCACTGGCCCTCACCGCCAGGTGGCCCTTGCCTTTGACTAGAGATGGGCCAGACAGTGTCCACCGGGCACTTGCAGCCTCCAGGCCTCTCGTAATCTCAGCTGGCATGGGGCCACCGCCTCCCCAAGCCGGGGCTGTGCAGGACCCACAGGTTGTTTCCTGGATATGGGGCACTGGTGAGACGTGGGGTGGACGCTGGCCGTGGCCTCCCTGGCCGGGACACGGTCCTGAGCTCATGAGCAGGGGAGGATGTGGAGGAGTTCAGGCTGCCTCCAACTCCCCTGGCTGGGATCCCACGACAGTAAGTCCTCCAAGGGCTGGGCCAGGCCCAGGACATCTGTGGCCAAGTGGCCACCCAGGGACATGGGTCCCACTACCTCCCATCCTTTCAGCAGCGCACCAGTGTGAGGGTTGGGAAGGGATCCTGAAAGCCATGAAGCCTGGCAGACCCCATGGCATCTCTTCCTGTGCAGATAACAGAGGGGGAAATTGGCCCCTTCAGCTCCATCAAGGTGCCCATTAGCTTCACCCCAGTCGTCCCAGGAAACATCCAAGCCAGGTTCAAGGTCATGTTTAAGAACCCCCAGTGCCCAATGGTGAGTATTCCTGCTGCCATGCCACACGCACGCCCTGGCCCCTGCCTCCACAGCCTCGTGCAGCAGCTGCCCTTGGCCACAAGGTCGCCATTTGCCCATGCAGGGATGGCCAGTTAGTGGCACAGATGGTTGACACCACAGTTTACAACACACATACATGCACACTGGCATACACAGGCAGACATGCCTCTATGAGACACACACGCATGCCCATGCAAAAACATGCATGTATACACACGCACACATGCAGAGCCCCGCACACACATGCACACACGCAGAGCCCCCCACAGATACATGTACACACGTGCACACACAGGGCCCCCACGCACACGCGCACACACACACAGCCATTGTTCTTTTTTCTTTTTTTTTTTTTGAGTCAGGATCTCGTTCTGTCACCCAGGCTGGAATGCAGTGGCAGGATCACAGCTCACTTCAACCTCTAATCCCTGGGCTCAAGTGATCCTCTTGCCTCAGCCTCTCGAGTAGCTGGGATTATAGCTGCACGCCACCACACTGGGCTAACTTCTGTATTTTTCATACAGATGGGGTTTCGCCATGTTGGCCAGGCTGGTCTTGATCTCCTGACCTCAAGTGATCCACTCACCTCGGCCTCCCAAAGTGCTGGGATTATAGGAGTGAACCACCGCACCCAGCCCCAGGCGACAACTTTCTATGCTTAAAAATTCCTCTGGGCCGGGCGTGGTGGCTCAAGCCTGTAATCCCAGCACTTTGGGAGGCCGAGACGGGCGGATCATGAGGTCAGGAGATCGAGACCATCCTGGCTAACACGGTGAAACCCTGTCTCTACTAAAAAAAAATACAAAACACTAGCCGGGCGAGGTGGTGGGCGCCTGTAGTCCCAGCTACTCGGGAGGCTGAGGCAGGAGAATGGCGTGAACCCGGGAGGCGGAGCTTGCAGTGAGCTGAGATCCGGCCACTGCACTTCAGCCTGGGCGACAGTGCGAGACTCCGTCTCAAAAAAAAAAAAAAAAAATTCCTCTGTACCCCCTCTGCACCCCCATGGGCTGGGGTGGTTGCCTGTCCCAGGCTGTGGCTCCTCGCATCCTCCAAAGTGTTCAGAGTCCTCGGCTCACCCCACAGCACCAGGACAGTACCACTGCCTAGGTGGCTTTGTGATGGGCTGCTGCACTTCCCCAGCCCGGGGCTTGCTGGCCCTTCCAAAACCTGACTCATCCCCTCCAACCTCCTGAGGCCCCAGGAGTCAGTGCTTGGGGAGAAGCACTATCTCGGCTCACTGCAACCTCTGCCTCTGGGGTTCAAGCGATTCTCCTGCCTCAGCCTCCCACATAGTTGGGACCACAGGCACACATCACCATGCCTGGCTAATTTTTGTATTTTTTGTAGAGATGGGGGTCTCACCATGCTGCCCAGTCTGGTCTCAAACTTGTGGGCTCAAGCAATCCTCCAAGCCTGGCCTCCAAAGTGCTGGAATTACAAGTGTGAGCCACTGTGCTTGGCCATAGAAAGGTTTTTTTAAACACCTAAATGTTAATGAGTATGAAGCTGAGTGGTAGGTACTTGGCGATCCAGTATTCTGTTCTAGTAATAGAAGAACATTTAAAAAGAATATTTGGCTGGACGCAGTGGCTGATGCCTGTAATCCCTGCACTTTGGGAGACTGAGGTGGGTGGGTCCCTGAGGTCAGGAGTTTGAGACCAGCCTGGCCAACGTGGCGAAACCCCGTCTTTACTAAAAATACAAACATTAGCCTGGCATGGTGGCGGGTGCCTATAATCCCAGCTACTAGGGAGGCTGAGGCAGGAGAATTGCTTGAACACGGGAGGCGGAGGTTGCAGTGAGCAGAGATCGCACCACTGCACTCCAGCCTGGGTGACAGGGTGAGACTCCGTCTCAAAGAAAAGAACATCTTAAATGACATGATATGAAAAGTGCCACAGCCATCCCAAAGAGTTAGAAAACTCAAGCCCATGAAACATTCCTCCTGGGAGCTGTGTCAGTGCTCACCAACATCGCCGGCTTTGCCCAAAGAACTCCTGTTGCTGAGCTCACGTGTCCATTTGCAGCTGCATTTCAGGGTCACGGGCGTGGCCATCGACGTGCCGGTCTGGGTGCCAAAGCCCAGCGTGGACCTGAAGATCTGTATGTACGACCGGCTCTACCAGGACTCCGTGCTTGTGCACACACGGTGAGCCCCCCCGTCCACGCACACGGGGTGACTCTTGCACACAGGGTGAGCCCCCCCTGTCCACGCACACGGGGTGACTCTTGCACACACGGTGAGCCCCGTCCCATCCACGCACACGGGGTGACTCTTGCACACACAGTGAGCCCCCCCATCCACGCACACGGGGTGACTTGCACACACGGTGAGCCCCTGCCCGCCTGTGCACAGTGAGCCCCCCGGTGGCCAGCGGGGACACGGCACCTGGGGCTGCCACGGCTGCTGTCCAGGCCCTGAACGTCACCCTGTGTGGCAAGGTGGGTGCTTAGCACCGTGGTTGGGGAGAGGAACCTTGGTGGGGGTGATCCAGGGTCATCTGGAAGGTGCCAGTGTCATCACGGGAGGCGTCACGGGGAGGCAGGAGGGTCAGAGTCAGGCCAATCTGAAGACACCGCGCTGCACATTCCCAGCCCGTGCTGGGCCCACAGGAGTCGGACCGCAGGAGGGCAGGCGCTGCGAGAGCCGTTCCTACCCAGGTCACCGGGTGGGAGGTGCCTGTGCCTGGGGCCAGTGCCTGGGGCCTCGGCATCCACACACCCTGCTCACAGTGGAGTCTGCCGTGACCCGGGATCCAGCTGCGTGAGTTAGCGTGGCCGCAGTGAAGTCTGCAGTGACCCGGGAGCTACGTGACTTAGCGTGGCTGCGGTGACCCAGGAGCTGCGTGAGTTAGCGTGGCCACGGTGGAGTCTGCTCACCTCCGGCATCCGTCCTACCACAGCTTCTCTATGGCCTTGGAAACGTGACAGAAAGGGCCCGGGCGTGTCTGTCGGGCACTGTGGGCTGGGCGGGGCTCAGCTCCGTGGATGGTCTCCGGCTGTGGTTGTGCGTACCTCAGTGTAGCCGTGTACTCGTTTGTATAGACTCTGGCCCCACAAGGGAACCAGAAGACAGAGCAGCATCTGCCGGACAGGGAGGGCACGGTCTCTGAGCACCCGGGCACCCACCTCGCACGGGGCCCCAGCAGTAGGGGTGCAGAGGCCGGTGTGCCCAGACACACTGCGGGTGGTCTCTGGGTAGTGGTCAGAGGTCAGAGGCAGGTCTGTGCTGGACGGAGACGGGGCTGACACAGCACGGGTGACTCGCGTGGAAGCACAGGAGGAAGGAGAGATTTCTCACTGCTACACCCTCGGGGTCCCCCCTCGTGGATTGCCTGGGGCAGCTGTGGTGGGGCGGCCACACCACTGTGTTCAGCAGAGGCCCAAAGATGGGGAGGGGAGGGGGGCTTGCTTCACTGTGGGAACAGGCGGCTCCCGGTGGTCCTGAGGAGGCTGTTGGCTTGAGGGAGCTGGAGGTGGAGACCAGACAGACGCAGCCTCCCAGGTGACTGGTGGGTACCTTGGCTCTCTCAGGCACATCTTGGGTTGGAGGCTGCAGTCATCACCGAGGCCTGTGGCTGTCCCAGGCGCCCCATGTGCCCTGTGCTTGAGCCGCAGGATGTGGGGATGCCCTGGGCAGGAGGCGGGCAGAGCCCTGGAGGGAGGGATTCCACCCCTCATGTCCCCTCCAGGGCCCCGCACCCGGGGGCTGCCTGGCAGGTGCTCTTCCCAGAAAGCGTCCGGTTCCCGAGAGCCCATTAGGACCATGCTTCCGTTTCGATGTGGTTATTTTTAAGAATCCCTCATCAGATTTCATTTCAGATAAAACAGCTCTTACAAAGCAGGGCTTTGAAGACTCTGATTGTCGAGGTGCACGTGCATGCTTGGAGTGGGTGGGCTCTGAGCACCTGTCGGGGGCTTGCGCGTTAGAAATGTTTTAATGACTCCAGGCCTTGAGCACGCACACAGTCACGGCTGTGGCACCTGACCCAGTGCCCTGCGACGCGCCCACAGGTCGAAAGCTGCCCTGCGCCTGAAGTTCGAGGTGTGCAAGGAGCTGAGGGCCCACCTGGAGCTCCTGCCTGAGACAGGCTACATCCAGGCACAGTCGTCCTACTCCGTGCAGCTCAAGTTCCTGCCTCGGTAGGTGCCAGGACGCCAGGGCTGGGGCAGGAGGACGTGGGAGGATGTGGGCTCCGAGGTGCCCCTCTCCACTGGCCGCTCCTCTGATCTCATTGCTGCTGGGATCATCACCCTGCAGGGATGTGTTCTGGGGCCGAGGCCATGACACTGGGGGGCAGTCACAGCTGGGTCGGTGGTCTGTTTTGGTTGCTTTTGTTTAAGATGTGAGCCAAGTTGAAGTTCATTTTTTTGTAGAGGTTTCCAGTTATTCCAGCCTCGTTGAAAAGATCGGGAGGCCGTGCGTCCCCCAAGCATGGCCTGCGGCTCTCACTGCCACTGAGAGTCTGCTGCCTGCCGGGATAAGGTGGCCCAGGACACGGCTCTGGCTTGTTGCGGGCACCCTGCTGTCTGTGCACTCCCACTCTGTCTTCCCTGTCTTCATCCCTTTCCCGTAACTCCCTGGGGTTCTGTTTTGAGATCAGTGCACGCCTGACATTTGCTCCTTTACCTGTGTCTTGAGGGCATCCCTGTCACCCAGTCGTCCCTTGTCCTCTCCAATCCAAGGCTCTTTCCAGGCCTCCTGGGTGTATCCCCGGGTCTCTGCTTTTGCCAGGTGGACTTTGGTTACTGCATTTCAGCGTTTGTTGTGCTTTGGAGGCTGGACGTCCTATGTCTGATCCCAGCTCCCCAGAGCTGCCCTCAGCATCCGGGCCAGGACCGAGGTCCGGACAAAGGGTGCTCAGTGGAGCTTGGTGAGGGAGGTGGGCGCAGCAGGCACGACCTGGCGGGACTTGGAGGGGAACAGGGTGGAGCTGAGCTTTAAATCGACTGTTTCCTGGACTTGCCCCTGCCGGCCACCTGTCACAGGGAAGCTGATGTTTTTCTTTCTTATTTGTACTTTTCCTGATATTTCTATAACAACACTAACTTATGTAATCAGAGATCAAACTCTGATTAAAGTGAAAATGCATTTTCAAAGGGCTTTTTAAGATTCCTTTATGATGCAAACTCCATATTAATTTGAACCTTGGCTATTGAATTTTTTTCTGTTTATTTAAACACAGCTTTTGAGCCACAGTCAGTTGTGTTGCTCCTGGGAGTGACTGGCTACTTAGACTCAGACATGCCAGAGCCCTCGCGGGCCCACAGGGGCCACGCGCTCGCAGGTTCTGTGCGCGAGCAGGAGGTCGGCACGAGGCGTATCCCAGCACCAATGTTCCAGAGGTGTCGTACCTCTCAGAGATGTAGAAGCACCACTAACAGCGGGTCCTATTGTCATTTCACAAAATGGAAAGAGGAAAGCACGTTCACCTCTCTGCCTCTTTCAGACACTCCCTCCCGGAGGATGCGGGAAGGTATTTCGACAAGGAGACGCGAGTCCTGGAAGCCCCGATGACCATATGGGTGGCTGACCAGGTTTGTGGCCCCGATGACCATATGGGTGGCTGACCAGGTCTGTGTTGGGGCACTTTCCAGGGATGCTGGGTGCTCCTGGGGAGCAGTGGCTTTCCTGGGAGGCCAGGCGAGGGCCCCCAAAAGGGCCCATCCTCACTTGCCTTCCAGTGAGGCATCCAGTGGCCAGAGGGGCTTGCCTGCTGAGAGGGTGCTCATGGGCCAGAGAGAGGCCTCCGAGGCCTGCCCAGGCCAGTAGGGCTGTGTCCCAGGCACCCTCACCTGCATGTGCACACATGAGGGGTGCCCACACAGCTGCACACGTCTACGCGCCCATGTGTGCCACACACAGGGACACATGCACCCCACTCCACCTGCAGCTGGCTCTCAGCTGCCACCCCCCCATGTCAGGGAGTGGTCACCGGGAAGTGGGTGCTATTAAAAGATGGCCTCATCGTGTCCTGGAAACCGTGGACTGTGGCCACAAGGCAGCAGCAGTGGTCACGCCTCAGAGTTTGGGGAGCACTTGGTAAGTCTCCAAGCAGCTGCAGAGCGACTGCGCTCTTTGTGCCTCAGAACAAGCCAGTGGAATTCACCGTGCACGCCATTGTCACCACCTCGGACCTGGAGCTCAGTCCCTCGGAGGTGGATTTTGGCTACTGCACCATCTACGAGGCCATCAGGACAGAAATCAGCCTCCACAACCACTCGCTCCTGCCCCAGGAGTTTGGGTTCGTCAAGCTTCCCAAGGTACCTCCTGCGGCCAGGCCTGGGGCAAGAGGGGCGAGGCTGGGAAGCCCTGGGGACGGGATGCAGCGGCCACTGCTCCAGGGTGCCCACGCGTGGGCGTGTGGCCCAACTTCCGTCTCTCAGCTGCACCCCTACGCCTGGAACTCCCCACCCTGCACACCAGCCCTGGGCGTGCAGCCCAACTTCTGCCTGTCAGCTGCACCCCTACCCTTGGTCCCATGCACGTCCTGCCCTCCAGATCCCGCTCTCTGCTCTTCCTTCTGGAACTTTCCCCTGCTGGGGCCACACAAGGTAGCTAGGACGAGGCCCAAGCCTGGGCACCCCTCACCTTTCCCTGGGCTGCCCTGCTACCAACACCACCGTCCTCACTCTCCCCCCGTCTCGCTCTCTCACACACACACACACACACACACACATGCACATGCTCACAATCGCTCACGCACTCATACACATGTGCTCACACTCACACACTTGCTGACACTCATTCACACTGCCACACTCACACACGATCACACTAATCTCTTATGCTCATTCACACTGACACTCGCTCACAATCACTCTCACACTCACACACGATCACACTGATCTCATACTCATTCACACTCACACTCATTCACAATCACACTCTCACACACACACGATCACACTAATCTCTTACACTCACACACTTGCTTACACACAATCACTCTTACACTCACAATCACACTCGCTCACACATGATCATACTAATCGCTTACACACTCACACTCACACGTGGTCACACTAATCTTACTCTCACACTCACACTTGCTCACACATGATCACACTAATCTCTTACACTGACACATACTCGCTCACACACACTAATCTCCTTCACACTCACATGCACACTTGCTCACACGATCACACTAATCTCTTACACTCACACTCAATCACACTCATATCTTACACTCACACTCGCTCACACACAATCACACTGATCTCTTACACTCACACTTGCTCACACACGATCACACTAATCTCTTACACACACTCGCTCACACACAATCACACTGATCTCTTACACTCACGCTCACACTCTCTCACACACGATCACACTAATCTCTTACACTCACACTCGCTCACACACAATCACACTGATCTCTTACACTCACACTCTCGCTCACACACGATCACACTAATCTCTTATACTCACACTCGCTCACACACAATCACATTGATCTCTTACACTCACTTGCTCACACACGATCACACTAATCTCTTACACTCACACATGATCACACTAATCTCACACACTCACACATGATCACACTAATCTTACACTCACACTCGCTCACACACAATCACACTGATCTCTTACACTCACACTCACACATGATCACACTAATCTCTTACACTCACACTCGCTCACACACAATCACACTGATCTCTTACACTCACACTCACACATGATCACACTAATCTCTTACACTCACACTCGCTCACACACAATCACACTGATCTCTTACACTCACACTCACACTTGCTCACACACGATCACACTAATCTCTTGCACTCACACTCACATGATCACACTAATCTCTTACACACACACAATCACACTAATCTCTTACACTCACACACAAGATCACACTAATCTCTTACACTGACATACACTTGCTCACACAATCACACTAATCTCTTTCACTCACACTCGCTCACACACAATCACACTGATCTCTTACACTCACACTCACACATGATCACACTAATCTCTTACACTCACACTCGCTCACACAATCACACTGATCTCTTACACTCACACTCACACTTGCTCACACACTATCACACTAATCTCTTGCACTCACACTCACATGATCACACTAATCTCTTACACTCACACTCACACAATCACACTAATCTCTTACACTCACACACAAGATCACACTAATCTCTTACACTGACATACACTTGCTCACACAATCACACTAATCTCACTCACACACACACTTGCTCACACAATCACACTGATCTCTTGCACTCACACTCGCTCACAATCACACTAATCTCTTACACTCACTCTCACTTGCTCACACAATCACACTAATCTCTTACACTCACACTCACGATCACACTAATCTCTTACACTCACACTCGCTCACACACAATCACACTGATCTCTTACACTCACACTCGTTCACACACAATCACACTAATCTCTTGCACTCACTTACACTCGCTCACACAATCACACTAATCTCTTACACTCACACTCACATGATCACACTAATCTCTTACACTCACACTCGTTCACACACAATCACACTAATCTCTTGCACTCACACTCGCTCACAATCACACTAATCTCTTACACTCACACTCACACACAATCACACTAATCTCTTACACACACACTTGCTCACACACAATCACACTGTTTCACTCACACACACACTAATCTCTTACACTCACATCTGCTCTCACACACATTAATCTCTTACACTCACACTTGCTCACACACGATCACACTAATCTCACTCTCACACAATCACACTAATCTGTCACACTCAGACTCACACTCACTCACAATCACACTAATCTCTTACACACACAATCACACTAATCTCTCACACTCTCACACTCACACTCACAGCCCTGCTGCACATATGTCCATGTGGTCTCCCCATGACATTCCCTCAGAGCACTCTTCCATTTCCAGTTTGTGGATGTGCAGCCCAACGATGGGTTTGGGACGATCCTGCCCCTGGAAACGCTGCAGTTTGATGTGATCTTCCAGCCCACCAAGGCCGAGGAACACAGCTTCAAGCTGACCTGCAAGTCTGAGATCAACCGGTGAGCCTTCCAGGGAGAGGGACGCAGTGGGCCTGGAGCACCTGCTCGGGAGGGGCCACCTTCCCAGCAGCACATCCCTGCCTCTGGCCCCACCTGCCTGGCTGACCACAGGGCTGCGCTGGGCAGCACTGCCGGCCGGCAGGAACCTCAAGCCTGGGTGCAGACAGGCCTGGGACCTGGGCAGCCTTGAGTTCTGGGCCCACTCAGCCGTGTGTGCGTGTGTGTGTCGTGGGTGTGCATGTATATGAGCGTGTGTGTGAGGACAGGCGAGTGTGCTTGTGTGAGTGTATGAACATGTGTGCGCATACAGGCGTATCACCGTAGTAGGTGTGAGTGCATATGGGTGTGTGCAAGAGTGCATGTTTGTCAGTGTGAGACTGTGTGAGCATGTGGGAGTGTATGTGTGTGAGCATATGTGATTGCATGAATGTGTGAGTGCAGGTATGTGAGCGTATGGGGGTGAGTGTGTGTGTGAGTACATGTACGTGGGTGTGTGAACTTGCATGAGTGTGAGCACGAGTGAGCATGTGTGTGTGTGAGCATGTATGTGTGTGAGCGTATGTATGTGGGTGTGTAAGGTTAGTGCGTGTATGTGTGAGCATGCATGTGAGTGTGTTTCTATGTGGGTGGACCTGTGTCCAGAGGTGGACCTGGTGTAAAGACCTGCATCCTCTGACGTCTTGTGCGATCAGCCAGTCTCTGCACCTCCCTGAGCCTGAGAGTGGGATAAGGAGGTGGTAGGGGGAGAGGTGAAACTGGACCCGAAGCAGTGGCCGTGGTCCTGCATGGGTTCTCGTTGCTGCTGGGACCATCAGTCTCCAGGGATGTGTTCTGGGACAGAGGCCAAGACACTGGGGGGCAGTCACAGCTGGGTCTGTGGTCCATTTGATCGCTTTTGTTTCAGATGTGAGCCGAGTTGAGGTTCATTTTTTTGCACAGAGGCTTCCAATTATTCCAGCCTCGTTGTTGAAAAGATTCCATCCTGCCCAGAATTCCTCTGTGCCTTCGTCAAACAATCACCCACATTTGGGTCCTACTGACTTGGGCCGTTGGGGCCTCCCTCCATCTCTGTGGGTCCTTGAAATGTATTTATTGAAGAAGCCGGGCAGGTTTGTTCTGTGGAGTTGCCACAGGTAGGATGCTGTCCCGTGGTGTCAGTTCACGTGTTCCTCTGTTCTGTGTTGCAAGTTCACTGGCAGCAGGACCTCCGGGCTAGTCAGGCAACCAGACCACTTCAAAAGCCACATTGGCTCCTTCTCCGGGGTGCGTTAACGCCCAGTCGTCTGTCCCTCAGCCGCCTTCGGTGCTCAGTGCTTTGCACCTCCCATCCGTAATCACGGCCCTGTGACTCTGACCTATCGATGTCGCAGTTTCCAGCCCTGTATCACTTTCTGAACTCTTTGAGGCGCACGTGGAGTCGTTAGGCTGCAGCGTTTGATTCCTTCACAACACCGCTTCGCAGCGTGCTTCACCGTTTACATAAATTCCACTCCTCATTCTCTCTCATCTTATAACAATGTCACCTGTGATTCGACCTTTTTCTACTGCTCATTTTCAAGTGCAATTATTTCTTTCTGAACGTTTACATTTTATTTATTTATTTATTTATTTATTTTTTTGAGACAGGGTCTTGCTCTGTCACCCAGGCTTGAGTGCAGTGGTGCAATCACGGCTCACTGCAGCCTCCACCTCCCCAGTTCAAGCAATCCTCCCACCTCAACCTCCTGAGTGTGGCTAGGACTACAGGAACACACCACCATGCCTGGCTAATTTTTATATTTTTTGTATATTTGAGACGGGGTCTCACTGTGTTGCCCAAGCTGGTCTTGAATTCATAGCGTCAAACGATCCTCCCACTTCAGCCTCCAAATGTGCTGGGATGACAGGGGTGAGCCACTGCGCCCGGCTCTCCTCCTCACTCTCAGAAAGGAGCCCAGTTCAGGCCAGGTGCAGTGGTTCATGCCTGTAATCCCAGCACTTTTGGCACCTGTAGTCCCAGTTACTTGGGAGGCTGAGGCAGGAGAATGGCGTGAACCCGGGAGGTGGAGCTTGCAGTGAGCCGAGATGGTGCCACAGCACTCCAGCCTGGGTGACAGAGCGAGACTCCATCTCAAAAAAAAATAAAAAATAAAAAATAGAAAAATAAAATAAAAGGAGCCCAGTTCAGAGAGCTTTTTTTTTTTTTTTTTTTTTTGCTTTTTTTTTTGAGACAGAGTCTCGCTCTGTCACCAGGCTGGAGTGCAGTGTCATGATCTTGGCTCACTGCAAACTTTGCCTCCCAGGTTCAGGTGATTCTCCTGCCTCAGCCTCCCGAGCAGCTGGGGCTATAGGTGTGCACCACCACGCCCAGCTAATTTTTTTATTTTTAGTAGAGACAGGGTTTCACTGTGCTAGCCAGGATGGTCTCAGTCTCTTGACCTCGTGATCCACCCGCCTCAGCCTCCCAAAGTGCTGGGATTACAGGCGTGAGCCACCGCTACCGGCCTAAGAGAGGCTTTTCTAACTCCATGGCTCCAGAGCACCCCCTGCAGTTCGTGTGTGTGTGTGACGTGCTGAAAAAAAATAGAAGGCCCCAACTTTCTTAGCCCTGCGTCCTCTGCTCTCTTCCTCCCTTCCATTTTCAGATAATCCACAAACTCAGAAAGTCAGCATCGTGTACCCTCCACCCAAAATACAGACCTTAGACTTTTATCCTACTTGCCTCCGATTTCTCTTCGTTGTTACAGAAACAAACATTCTTCCTCAAGTCGGAGGTGGCTTCATTCTCCCTCCCTGCCCAGAGCCCATCACTGTCGGGAATGCCAGGGGTCGCATTTTCATTACATACCTGTGTACCTATAACCTAACACACACATGCACACACACACGTGTGTGCAAGCGTAAACACTTCTACCCTTGCACAGATGTAGGGTGACCACCATGCTGGCGTGCCTGGCACTGAGGGGTTTCTCAGGCCACAGGACTTTGAGTGCTGAAGCTAGGAGAACCCCAAACAGACCGGGACCCCAGGTCAGCGCCTCAGGCCCCCCGCTGCTGGTCTGGATTTTGCTTGTTTCCCCTCAGCCTGGGTATTTTTGTGACTGAGCCTCATGGACACCACCAGGGGTTCCCTTTAGGACCCGTTAGGTTTGAGGCCTGTGGGCTGTCAGAGCAGCACCTCCTGGGAAGCTTCTTGTTCTAATGCAGATATCAGAAAAGAGGGTTTGAAAATCAACCATCTAAGCTTCCTTTTCAAGCATTAGGAAAAGAACACAGGAAATTAAACCCAAAGAGAGTAGAAGAAAAGACATAAAAGAGTGGAAGTCAATGCAATGGAAATGAAATGGTCGACAGAGAAAAATAACAAACTAAAAGTCTTTCTTGTACAATTTAATAAAATTCATTACCCCTAGCCAGACCAATCAGGATAAAAAGAGAAAACACAAACCATCAGTATCAGGAGTGAAAGGGAACATCACTGCAGACCTAACAGATATCAAAACGATACGAAGAGAACATGATGAACAGCTTTGCACCAGGGAACATGACAATTTCGAGGAAATGGACAAATTCCTCAAAATACACAACTGACACAAGAAAAATATAGAAATATCTGAATAGTCGGGCCAGGCGCGGTGGCTCACGCCTGTAATCCCAGCACTTTGGGAGGCCAAGGTGGGTGGATCACTTGAGATCAAGAGTTCAAGACCAGTCTGGCCAACATGGCAAAACCCCATCTCTACTAAAAATACAAAAATTAGCCAGGCATGGTGGCAGGTGCCTGTAATCCCAGTTACTTGGGAGGCTGAGGCAGGAGAATCACTTAAACCTGAGAGGCGGAGGTTCCAGTGAGCTGAGATCGCGCCACTGCACTCCAGCCTGGGCGACAGAACGAGATTCCTCCTCAAAAAAAAAAGAGAGAAAAATCGACTACTACTAATAATCAATGATATATCCACTAAAAAATAATTTTATTGAGCACTGGGTGCCACGGCCGTAATCCCAGCACTTTGGGAGGCTGAAACAGAAGGATCGCTTGAGTGCAGGAATTTGAGACCAGCAACATCTCATCACTACATTTTTATTTCCTTTCTTTTTTTTTTTTTTTTTGAGACGGAGTCTCGCTCTGTTGCCCAGGCTGGAGTGCAGTGGCATGATCTCGGCTCACTGCAAGCTCCACCTCCAGGGTTCATGCCATTCTCTTGCCTCAGCCTCCCAAGTAGCTGGGACTACAGGTGCCCGCCACCATGCCTGGCTAATTTTTTTGTATTTTTAGTAGAGACGGGGTTTCACCGTGTTAGCCAGGATGGTCTTGATCTCCTGACCTCATGATCCGGCTGCCTTGGCCTCCCAAACTGCTGGGATTACAGGCGTGAGCCACCACACTCGGCCTAAATTTTTCTTAATTTTTTAAAGATTTTTTTAAATTTTTTATTTCCTTTTTTTTTTTTTTTTTTTTTGAGACAGAGTCTCACTGTGTCGCCCAGACCAGAGTGCAGTGGTACAATGTCGGCTCACCGCAACCTCCACCGCCTCCCAGTTTCAAGCAATTCTCCTGCCTCAGCCTCCCAAGTAGCTGGGATTATAGGCACTGGCCACCACGCCCAGCTCATTTTTGCATTTTTGTCAGTAGAGATGGGCTTTCACCACGTTGGCCAGGCTGCTGGTCTTCGAACTCCTGACTGCAGGTGATCCACCCGCCTTGGCCTCCCAAAGTGCTGGGATTATAGGGATTATAGGCATGAGCCAGTGCGCCCAGCCAATTTTTTTAAGAAAAAAAATTTTTTTTTTGAGACAGAGACAGTCTTTGCTCTGTTACCCAGGCTGGAGTGCAGTGGCATGATCTCGGCTCACTGCAAGCTCCGCCTCCCAGGTTCACGCCATTCTCCTTCCTCAGCCTCCCAAGTAGCTGGGACTATAGGCGCCCGCCACCACGCCCGGCCTTTTTTTTTTTTTTTTTTTTTTTGGAGATAGAGTCTCGCTCTGTCACCCAGACTGGAGTGCAGTGGCGCAGTCTCAGCTCACTGCAAGCTCCGCCTCCCAGGTTGACGCCATTCTCCTGCCTCAGCCTCCCAAGTAGCTGGGACTACAGGCGCCTGCCACTACGCCCAGCTAATTTTTTTGTATTTTTAGTAGAGACGGGGTTTCACCGTTTTAGCCAGGATGGTCTTGATCTCCTTACCTCGTGATCCGCCCGTCTCGGCTTCCCAAAGTGCTGGGATTACAGGCATGAGCCACTGCGCCCGGCATTTTTTGTATTTTTAGTAGAGACGGGGTTTCACCATGTTAGCCAGGATGGTCTCAATCTCCTGACCTCGTGATCCGCCCATCTCAGCCTCCCAAAGTGCTGGGATTACAGGCGTGAGTCACTACGCCTGGCCTTTAAAGACTTTTGAAACATTTAGAGCCTGTGGTCACAGGACATAAAAATATGCATTTGAATATTACTACATATGAATGAAGGCTTTCTGTTACAGACAGATGTCATAGCAATATTGTCCTTTACAGCATAAAATACATACAATTAGGACAAAAACCAAAGGGGAAAGTACAGCGGAAATAGACATTCAAGGAAAACATGAAATGTGAAATTTCCAAAGGTTAAAATAACCAGGTCCCGGCCTCTTTTTAATGGATGGTGGCAGGAATCAACTTGTTCCTAACAGGCCTCGTAGACACCTGTGCTTACATTTAGAGAAAGAGATCCGTTTTTAAAACGTTTTTAAAATGTCAATAAATATTTAACAAAATAAGCTAGAAATTTCCTTTGCAACTTCCTTTGCAACTATCTAAACTTGTGATTAAATTTTTAGCTACCCATGACACAGTGGCACGCATCTGTAGTCCCAGCTACTCAGGAGGCTGAGGCAGGAGGAGCCCTTGAACCCAGGAGTTGGAGGCTACAGCGAGCTGTCATGCCACCACTGCAGTCCAGCCTAGGGCAACAGAGCGAGACTCCATCTCTATTTATAAATGAATACATATGTTTCAAAATTTTTAGCTACCCACCTAAAATGTGCACAAAGATACGCTGTATTTTCGAAATCTGTTAGCGGCACAGTGACCCCACGGGCAGTGGGGACATGCATGCCCCTGTGAGCCTCACCCAGGGCTTGTCCTCCACCCAGCGGCCCCCGCACCTGACACAGAGGGACACAGACACCCTGCACGGCTGAGGGCCTCCCATGCTGCTGCTTGCAGGTGCTTCAAGCTGTCTTGCCGGGCTGT
The DNA here is from genome assembly GCF_047675955.1 of Chlorocebus sabaeus. NCBI lineage: Eukaryota > Metazoa > Chordata > Mammalia > Primates > Cercopithecidae > Chlorocebus > Chlorocebus sabaeus. The sequence continues at coordinate 134,809,200 of NC_132923.1, forward strand.
GGGCGTCCACCCACCCCTGGAGCTGTCCCACTACCAGATCAAGTTTGCAGCCACGGCCCTATATGACACCTCCGTGGCCACAGTGTATGTCATCAACTCTCACCTGAGCATGAGCTCACGGACCCACTCCAAGCCCCGCATTGGCTCAGAGGACACCTCTCCTGTGGGGCCCACGTCTTTCGAGTTCCTGCTGCCCCCAGACTCGCCTATCACCATCTCGCCCTCGGTGGGGACCGTGTGGCCAGGAAAGGTGGGTGTGGGCCTCACACGCCGGCTGGCAGGCAGGGGCTCCACGCCACCTGCATTTGTCCCCAGGGTGTCTGTCTTTGCCCACCTTTAACCACAGGGTTTCAACCCGGAGAACAGGGGCACAAGTCAACCTGGCCCTCATCAGACCCAAGCAGGGCCGAGGAAGGCTCCATGGCCAATGTGCATGGGGCCCAGGGCCCCCCACGCCGGGGGGGCGGTCACAGTACCCTCAGTCCAGCCTGACCCCGATCCATGGCCAATGTGCATGGGGCCCAGGGCCCCCCACGCCGGGGGGGCGGTCACAGTACCCTTGGTCCAGCCTGACCCGGATCCATGGCCAATGTGCATGGGGCCTAGGGCCACCCACGCCGGGGGGGGCGGTCACAGTACCCTCAGTCCAGCCTGACCCCGATCCATGGCCAATGTGCATGGGGCCTAGGGCCCCCCACGCCGGGGGGGCGGTCACAGTACCCTTGGTCCAGCCTGACCCCGAGAGGCAGGAGCTCCCCAGGCTGCTGGCCTGGCCGGCACCCATCCAGGACTCCCAGGTTGAGATTGGGGAAGCCTGTGTAGTCCCTTGCACCAGCGGACCTCGAAGGCAGAGGGGGGAGGGCAGAGGGCGTCGGCCACTCCCACCCACACTCCACCTTTCCTGCACAGCAGAAAGCTCTGGGCCTGGCAGGGCCTTCGGGTGACCCTGAGGGCTGCTGAAGGCCTAAGTGAGGAAGGGCACGTGGGGGACCGCTGGCTCACATGGGATTGCAGTGAATGCAGTGATTCAAAATGTAGGACTCGCCCATAAAACTCAAGGATGGAAAGGGCAGGCTAGGCTGTCACTGCTGCCCCAAGGACAGGGGACCGGGTCCCGGCCTGCCCAGGACTCTACTCTCAACACCTCCAATCACAGGACCCCCACCCTTCATGGCCAGAGGGCTTGGTGCTCACGCCTGCAGCCCGCCCCCGCTTCCTGGGGGACAGAGGCCAGGGAGGGCCATCCCGAAGGGGCACACAGGCTGAAATCTCAAGGGGGAGGTGACCTTGAGAAGAGTCAACAGGCGGAGGAAGGTAGAGTGCCAGCAGGGGCTCCTGGGGGGTGGAGAGAAGTGGCAGCCCCTGTGCCCACGCCTGTCTCTCCTCAGAGGTGCCTGGTCCAGGTGGCCTTCCGGCCCGTGCTGCCTGAGAAGCTGATCCGCCAGGAAGCCCTCCCACTCCTGAACAAAGAAATGGAGACCAAATCCGTGCGTGGGGCCTGGGAAGGAGGGGTGTGGGTAGGGGAAGGGCCTGTCGCAGGAACAAACTCCACTACCCTCGAGTCCCTGGGGGCCCCCCGCCGTGTGCCAGGAGCGCAGGGTAGACCTTTCCCAAGCACTGCGCATGTCGAGCTACATCTGAGAGGTTAAAACGCTTGCTCACCGAGACCCTACCTCCTTTCTGGAGGGCACTGCCAGGCGGGAGCAGGGAAGGGTGGGCTCTGGAGGTGGGGGCAGTAGGGGCTGCGACCCAGGGGTGCAGCGGATGCAATGCAGGGCCCCTCCCACAACCTGGAGGCCCCCAGAGGCGCACCTGAAACATGGAGGGTCCTGCAGAATCTGCCTGGCAAGCGCCGGCCCTGGAGGCGGCCTCGAGAGCTCCTGCCTGCCACACTCCAGATGCGCCCTCCCTGGCCCGGCCCGGGTTCCTCCTGGGCGTGCACGAGAGGGGAAGCACTTGCCTTCAGCCTTTGGCAGTGAAGACAGGGGGGGGACCCCAGTTCTGGCTGCCTCCTCACTCCTTTGTGCCTCGGTTTATCCTCTGGTGAAGCAGACGCTGCAGTCTGTGGGCAGCTCTGTGGGGGTCCGTGTGCCCCTCTGCACTGGCTACAGTCTTCCTAGGGAGCCGGTCGGTTTTCTGGTCCCCATTCAATCCAACTGGGGCTCCCACGGTTCCTGCACTGGCCGCAGAGGAGCCACAGGGTGCAGCTGGGTGCCTCTGGGGCCCTGCGCAGCCCCACAGCCAGTCTCTTCCCCCACAGTTCCGAAAGGATATGGCCTCCCAGAAGAAGGACATGCACAGACTGTCATTCTCCGCTCTTCGAATGCAGAACCGCGACAAGCTGTTCAAAGTCTCTGTCCCCCACGTCCTGGAACTGCGGAAGCGGGAGCTGAAGCCCAGGTGGGTCCAGGAGGGGCTGCCCCACCTGCTTCCCTCCAGGCCCCTCTGGTGGGACCCACTGTGGCCCCTGTGGAGAGTCCCCTCCCCCCACAGACTGCCCAGAATGACCCGTGTGGCTGGAAGGACTGACGGCTTCAGACACAGCTGGATCCAGGTGCTGCCTTCCTGGGACCTGCCCACCCCATTCCCCCAGGCCTGACACCCCTGCCCATAGCCTCACTCCACGGGTGGGAAGCGAAGCCACCGCCCCCCACTCAGCCCCCTTGGGTGCAGAATGAGCCCTGGGAAAGCTCTGATGGGCGCCTGTGGCCCCAGAAAGGAACATGGCTGTCTATCCAGGGCCCAAAGGCACCTGCCCCAAACCCCAGACCCCAGTCACCAGCTGATGAGGACCTGAAGTGAGTGACAAGGCCCCCACAGGAGCCAGAGAAGGGTGGAAAAGCCAGCTTGTCAGACACAACTGCGACAGCCACAGCCTGGAACCCCGGGACCCTGAGGCAGAGCCGCAGGGGTCCGGCCTAGGCTGATGGTGGGTGGGGGGAGGCGGGAGTGCACACCTCCGACTTCCTTCCAGTTCCGACGAGTACCAGGCTGCCCGAGCCACTCTGGTCAGAGCGTTTCAGGCGAAGTTTGACACATTTGTAGTTCCCTGTGTTGTTGCCAGTGGTGACGTCAAAGACAGGAAAGGGTCAGAACCGCCAAGCTTCAGGTGCGAGGCGCTGTGGCCAGAATGGGGTGTGGTCAGCCGCAAACGCACCGTCCTCTGCTGCTGCCCAACCCTGGGGCCTGGGCGGGCAGGGGGCCACCCACCCTGTCCTCAGCATGCCCTTCCCATCCCAGCCCCCACAACACCCTCTACCTGGAGCTGTGGTGCCCGACGGTGGCGCCGTCTGTTGTGGTGACGTCCCACAAAGGCAAGACCATCTTTAACTTCGGCGACGTCGCCGTGGGTGAGACACTCAGCCCCACACACACCTCCACCCGGTGCCCAGGCACACCCATGCCTCCCCCAGCCCCACGGCCCACGCCTGACAGGGGTGCTCCCTGGGGCCTGGGGCTGGGGCTGGGGCCTGACGCTCCCCGCCCCATTTCAGGGCACCGCAGTATCAAGAAGGTCTCCATCCAGAACGTCTCCCCCGAGGATCTGGCCGTGTCCTTGTCCACCCAGCCCAGGCGGCCTGCGGGGTGGGAGTGGGGCCGGGGAGGGTGTGGTGGAGCCTGCAGACACCCGTGTCCCCTCCTTGACATGGACCCTCAGCTGGACTTCTCCCTGCTGAACCCCAACGGCCCCTTCGTCCTGCTGAACCACTCCAGCCTGCTGCGTGCGGGTGAGACCCAGGTCCTGGTGCTGTCCTTCTCTCCCCACGAGAGCATCCTGGTGAGTCCCAGGCCCACCCCGGCCACACTGCGGCCCAAGGCTCCCCACACCGCAGGACAAAGGCGCTGGCCGGGGCGGGCATCGCCTGTGCTCAGGCCCGGAGCTGACCACGCCTGGGTCTGTGGGCAGCCTGGCCCAGGCCCTCACGCCAGCCGGCAAGTGAGCGGAGCTGATGGAGCCCCAGCGCTGTCTCAGCTCCGGCATTGAGAACCCACTGCCCCTGAGGCAGAGCTCCCCTCGTGGCTCCAGCAGATATCTGTTCCTGACCGAGGGATGTGGTCTCTTTAGGCTCAAGAAACACTGGACATCATTACCAAGAGAAGCACGCTCACCCTCACCCTCGTGGGCACTGGCGTGGCGTCCATGATCACATGCTCCATTGAAGGCAGCATCCTCAACATGGGCTATGTGATCGCCGGAGAGTCTGTGTCCTCAGGCTTCAAGGTGAAGCACACGTGCTGGCTCCAGCCTTCCAGGAGGGGTTTCCACCAGGCAGGACTCAGGCCAGCTGTGAAAGTGACCCGTGGGTCGGGGAGCCTGTGGGGACACAGGTAGCCCCCTCTACACAGCTGTCGCCTCTGCCGCCCTCTCCTGCAGGACCTGGGCCTGTTTCTGGGGAGGCTGCAGATGTCCCCTGGTCACCCCACCTCCCTGTCCTTCCTCCTCAGCCCCTGCACAGAGCTCCCCCAACCACCCCCTGCCCTGCTGTTTGAACTCACTCCTTTGGAGCTCAACTCAGCCACCCGGGGGCAAGGGTTTGCGGCCCTCTGGGCGAGCTGCACTGCCCCGTGTGCCCTCATGCCTTCGCACCAGCATGTGCCCATGAGCGAGACTCAGGTGCCCTGGAGGACAGGTGGCACCCCAGAGCTGTCCACGCGCCCCTGGCAGGGAAGCCAAGCCCCGGCCTGGCAAAGGCTGATGAGAGGCTGGAAGAAGGGACGTTGGCACACAGCTCAGTAAACTGCCACGTGTGCCAGCGTTGTCAGGCCACTGGGGTCCCCACCTGGGTGTGGCCTCATAGCAGGAGCCAAGTCCTGGGCGCTGACCACAGGAAGGAGGCAGCCGGGCTGCGGCTGGCGGGCGGTAACAGTGGCCTCTGCTCTCCGCAGCTGCAGAACAACTCCCTGCTCCCCATCAAGTTCTCCGTGATCCTGGACAGTCTCTCCAGCGCCCGGGCCCGGGGCCAGCAGCAGCTGCCGCAGTTCCTCAGCTCGCCCGCCCAGAGGACGGAGGTGGTTGGTGAGCGGGGTGAAGGGTGGGTGGAGCGGGGGAGTGGCAGCGAATGGAGGGGGTGGGCGGTGAGCTGGGGGGTGGTCGGAGAACTGGGGGGTGGTTGGTGAGCTGGGGGGGTGGGCGGTTGGTGAGATGGGGGGTGGGCGGTGAGATGGGGGGTGGGCGGTGAGCTGGGGGGGTGGGCGGTGAGCTGGGGGTGGGCGGTGAGCTGGGGGGGTGATTGGTGAGCTGGGGGTGGTTGGTGAGCTGGGGGTGGTTGGTGAGCTGGGGGGGGTGGTTGGTGAGCTGGGGGGGTGGGCGGTGAGCTGGGGGGGTGGTTGGTGAGCTGGGGGTGGGTGGTGAGCTGGGGGGGTGGGCGGTGAGCTGGGGGTTGGGCGGTGAGCTGGGGGTGGGCGGTGAGCTGGGGGGGGTGGGCGGTGAGATGGGGGGTGGGTGGTGAGATGGGGGCGGGTGGTGAGATGGGGGGCACTTGGATCCATGGGGGTTCAGGGGGTGCAAGGCCATGGGGGGCACCCGGCAGGACAGGGGCTCTGTGGGGGGTGGGCAGGGTGCAGAGCTCTATGGAGCAGGGCTTGGAGGGCAAACAGTGATTGCAGGTGGGGAAGGCCAAACTGCACCCCACGCTACCTGCAGGGACGCAGAATCTCAACGGTCAGAGCGTGTTCAGCGTGGCCCCCGTCAAGGGCGTCATGGACCCCGGGAAGACGCAGGACTTCACTGTCACCTTCAGCCCCGACCACGAGAGCCTCTACTTCTCCGACCGGCTCCAGGTGGTGCTCTTTGAAAAGGTGTGGCTCTGGCTCTGCAAGTTCAGCTGGGCCCAGCCCTGGCCCCAGCCAGAGCCTTGCCTTTCGCTGCACTGCCCCACTTTGGAGACCCGGAGGGTACCATGGCTGGGGGACTCAGCACCACACTGAGGGTCATGGGTTGAGAGACCAGAGTCCAGGGCCCCACGGGGCCCCCAGGCCGTCCCTGCCTCCTTCCCTGAGCCAGCCCAGCTCTCACCAGCAGGGCCCCTGCTGCAGAGCTTTGGGGACAAGGCCACTCCACTTCTTTTTTTTTTTTTTTTTTTTTTTTTTTTTTTTTTTTTGAGACGGAGTCTGGCTCTGTCACCCAGGCTGGAGTGCAGTGGCCGGATCTCTGCTCACCGCAAGCTCCTCCTCCCGGGTTCCCGCCATTCTCCTGCCTCAGCCTCCCGAGTAGCTGGGACTACAGGCGCCCGCCACCTCGCCCGGCTAGTTTTTTGTACTTTTTAGTAGAGACGGGGTTTCACCGTGTTAGCCAGGATGGTCTCGATCTCCTGACCTCGTGATCCGCCCATCTCGGCCTCCCAAAGTGCTGGGATTACAGGCTTGAGCCACCGCGCCCGGCCTCGCCACTCCACTTCTTGTCCCCAGAAAATCTCCCACCAGATCCTGCTGAAAGGGGCCGCCCGTGAGCACATGATGTTCGTGGAGGGCGGGGACCCCCTGGACGTGCCCGTGGAGTCTCTGATGGTGATCCCCGTATTTGACCCCAAGCACAGAGAGGGTGAGCCCCTCCCCGGGGAGGGAACAGACACGGGGCCTCCTGGTGCCCCTGCCCTGTGCCCTGTGGACGGGGGCCCTGAGACCCAGCGGGGTGGGGCAGGGATTCAGTCTTCTACCCCAGAGCCAGGCAGGAGAGCCACTGCTAACCAGAGTTCAGGAGTCCCGCTGCAGCCCCACCCCATGCCTCAGCCTGACCCTGAGCAGCTCCCCTGGCCACACCCCTCCAGCCAGCTCCCGGCCAGGCCCTCCGTCTCCAGAGGCCGAGGAGCTGAGGCCCATCCTGGTGGCCCTGGACTACGTCCAGTTCGACACAGACACGCCAGCCCCACCTGCCACCCGAGAGCTGCAGGTGGGCTGTATCCGGACCACCCAACCATCTCCAAAGAAGGTGCCCACAGCACTGCCCCTGGGGACATGAGGCAGCCCCCTCTGCCTCCCCTGCCCTGGGCAGCCCCCCTCCTGGCCTTGCCCCTCACTGGGATTGTCCCCACAGCCGGGCTTCTCTGGGACTTCCTGTGGCAGGTGTGGGGTGGAGAGCCTGCTGGTCAGAGCTGGGAGGGTGAGTGGAGCTGGGCACCCTCAGCTCTAGTCCCACTGCTGCTGGGAGCGGTGCCTGGTCGCCAGCCTACAGGAGCCCCATACCCCACAGACCGTTGAGTTCAGCCTGGACAGTGTCACATCCCTGCAGCACAAGGGTTTCTCCATTGAGCCCTCCCGGGGCTCCGTGGAGCGCGGCCAGACGAAGACCATCAGTATCTCCTGGGTGCCGCCTGCGGACTTTGATGTAGGTGCCTTCGGGTTCCAGGCCAGCGAGCCCTGGGAACGCCAAAGGCTGGGTGGGCTGTACCCCTGCCCAATCCCAGGGGAGGAGGTGGCCGCGGAGGACCCAGGGGAGTCGGGTGGGCAGGGCAGCGGGAAGACAGCAGATCTCCCCCGGGTGCCCACTGGCTGAAGGCCTCTTCTCTCCTCCCGTCCTGTTCCAGCCAGACCACCCACTCATGGTGTCGGCCCTGCTGCAGCTAAGGGGGGATGTGAAGGAGACCTACAAGGTCATCTTTGTAGCCCAGGTGGTGACCGGCCCCTAAGCCTCTGCACAGAGCACCCTCGGGCCCTCCTGCCCACACTCAAAGCCCTCCCCAGGCTGAGGGCCAGGCCATACTATCCTGGGGCCTGGGACCTGGCCATCCTCTGCCAGGCAGATTTCAATAGGCCACCCTCCACATGGTGCCACGGCCACTTCCTGCTGCCCTGGACCCAGCAAGCCCAGGTACATCCAAGAGCGCCCACTCTTGAGATCCCAAACTCAGAACCAGCGAGAAGGCCAGGCCAGCCCACAGCCGTCCTAGCCAGAGCCCCTCAGAGCCCCCAGGAGAGCCCCCCACAGCCTGTCAATAAACTTCTTGTAGGCCAACACTTGCAGCCTGCAGTGTGGGTGACAGAGCACTGAATGGGAGGTGGGGATAGAGCCCTGGGGATGCAGCCCCTCCCCTCCCAGCCATGAAACCCGCTTTGCCTGGCAAGGGCCTCCTGGAGCGGGGCCATCCTGCAGGACACCTGTGGGGAGGCCACCCTGACGCAAATTCGAGGAGGGCCCCCAAGCCTGGCGCCCTGAGCAGCAGGCAGGCAGTCCAGAGGGCCGGGGTACTGAGCCTCAGCCGGAGCTGAGGCTGACCCAGAGCCGAGAGGCCCTGGGCGGTGGGGAGGGCAGGGCTCCAAAGCCCAGGGCAGGCCCCGGGAACCTCCAGACTTTTCCCAAGTTCCAGGACCCCAGATGACCCCAAGCAAAGGTGAGCAGATGGCGGGAACCCGGCCTACTTATGCCCTCCCCTCCGCCCAGCAGGGGCCAGGTGAGGCCCAGCTCCTGCACTTAAGTCTCTACTTTTAGTCTGAGATAAGTCTGGGCTCGGCTTTCTGAGCTCTGACCCACCCTTCAACAGAGAAGACCCCTCACAGCCCGTGAGATGCTCCCAGAGCTCAGAGTGGTGCCTCCACCCCAACCCTGCCCTCTGGAGTCTGGCTTGTTGGACACTGTCCCCACAGAGCCCACCCAACCTGGCCCTCCTGTCACAGTGCGGCACAGTCACTGTGCCACCCCAACCAGCAGCCACCAGGACAGTGTATGCAGCCTTCCCTGGCCTGGCAGGGGGGAGCAGGTGGTGCTTCGGGGAGCTTTCCTGGGTATAGGCCTCAGGGATGCTGGTCTTGAGCTGCCTGCCCTCACCCCCAGCCCCCCAGGACCCACAGTGCCTAGGAACTTGCCATTGCCCCAAACTTCAAGCCAGTGACATTGACCCTGCAGTGGCATTTTGCAGGATTTCTGTCCAATGCGTCCCTTGCTGCCCTTCCTGGGGCTGACCCACCATGGCTCAAGCTTGCGCCACACCAGATGGGAGGGGAAGGCAGGTTCCACCAGGTTCAAGCCGGCCCCAGCCGCCGGAGGAGGTGCTCCTGGAGGGCACTGTTTCCTGAGTAGGCCCCTGTCTTCTAAACTCTGACCCGACTCTCCTGCTGGCAGGCCCCTGGTACTGAGTGGTGAGGCCTGCCCAGGTCCTGTGTGGGGGCCGCACCCTCACCTTCCGGAACTTGGGGCTGTGGTCTCAGGCAGTGCGGTGCACACCCACTCCCATTCTCACCCCCGTGCTGGGCCTCCACGACCAGCGCGGTCAACGTGGCGGGAAGAATGGCCAGAGGCCAGGAGAGCTGGGCAGGCAGGAAGGGCCCTTGAGGACCATGGCACAGGCCCTGGGAGGTGAAAGGCAACTTCAGGCAGAGTCCGAAAATGGAAGGAGTGATGCAGTGAAGGGGCAGGTATGGGCAGAAGAGCCACGCAGAGGAGGCCCTGCCCTCCAGGGTCACTGCCCTTGTAGGGGTGGGGCACACTGAGCAGCGCCCACATGTGGAACAGTTCTGAGCAAGGGGTGCGTGCTCCTCCTGCAGTAAGATGGACCCTGCCCTTTGCTGTGCTGACCACCTCCCTTAGCCTGACCGCCCGGCGGACAGTGTGCTGCTGGTCGCACGGGGAGCAGAGAGCAGCAAGAGCCTAACAGGGCCCCTGGCCTGGTGCCAGAGGGATAAGGGTCAGGGGTCCCGCTGGAAGAAATGGCCCCCGCCTGCCCCTGCACGGGGACCAGCGGACATTGCAGGCTGAGGAAAGGGTGCTGGGCTCCCTGTGGCCCTCGGGAATGGAGGCCGCATTCCCCAGGTGGGGCATGGCCCCCAAGGCCAAGTGGTTTGGGAAAGTGGTCTGCACCCAGAGCCTCAAGGGCCCAGAGCCAGGGACAGGCTGCAGCCCCCTGGGCCAGTCCCCAGGCAGCACCTGCAGCTCAGGTCCACAATCAGTTCGCAAACACCACGTTCGGAACGCCCAGCATCTTGGTGGCGTGACCCTCCAGTTCACCTGGAGCCTGCCTGCAAGACTGGACCCGAGGGACCACACCCAAGGCAGCCACGACTTTCCAGGCCAGCTCCCGAGGGTTCCCGGGCCACGCCCAGATCAGCGCCAGAGCAGGCCACGCTCGGCCGGCCGGGGTGAAGGCGCCATGCCCGGGCTGAGGGCGAGACCTACCGTCGCCTCGCGACTCTGGGCCAGGTGGAGCTGCGAAGCAGGGCTTGGGACGGACAAACCCTCTGAACACGTTGGGCTTGGCCCAGTGGGAGGGGATTGCGTTGAGCGGTGTCTGGTGGGCGCGGCTTATGGCGGGCGTGGAGCCAGTGGGTGGGGTTTGCATTGAGCGGAGGTCCAGCGAGTGGGGGCGTCTCGTGGGCGAGGCCTCCTCTGGGCGGGGCCTGCGGCGAAAGAGGCCTGCTCTGGGCGGGGACCTGCGGGTGGGGTTTACGCTGCGTGGGGCGTCCTGTGGGCGTGTGCCCCTGTGGGCGGGGCCTGCGAGGAACGGGGCTTGCACTGGGCGGTGCCCGGCGGGCGGGGTTTACCCTGCGTGGGGCGTCCAGTAGGCGTGTGCGCTGGTGGGAGGGGCCTGCGGCGAGCGAGGGCTGGTGGGCGGGGTTTACGCTGAGCGGGCGTTCTGTGGGCGTGTCATGTGGTGGGTGTGTCATGTGGTGGGCGGGGCTCCATAAAGCCGCGCCGCCAGGCTCTGCTCCAACCTCCGCAGAGCATGGGCCGGGGGTCGCTGGCCGCCCGCGGGCTCCGGCTGCTGCTGCCGGTCTTGCCGCTGCCGCAGGTGGGTCGGGCCGCGTTCTCGGTTCGGCCACCGCGGGGCGGGTCCGTGCTCGGACCACGCCCCTCCCGGGCTCACCCCTGTCCCCACAGGTGGCGCTGGGCTTCGCGGACGGCAGCTGCGACCCCTCGGACCAGTAAGTCGGGGGGGAGGGACCCGGGGCCTGGCCCCGCCCTGTGGGGAGGTGCGGGCGGTGAGGTTGGCCGGCCCATGCCCCGCCTGCTCCAGGTGCCGCCGTCCCCGCAGGTGCCTGCCCCAGGCCCGCTGGAGCAGCCTGTGGCACGTGGGGTAAGTGGAGCCCGCGGCGGAGCCGTGCGTCCGACGGTTCTGGGGCGGGGGTCACCGGGGCCAGACCCGCCCGGCCCTAACCTCGCCAGGCCGCCTCTGCTGTCGCCCAGCCCCGGTCGCTGGCGGGAAGTGACCTCGAGTAAGCAGGACCTTCCCTCCCACCCCTCCCACCTGGCCTCCACGGGAAGCCCCTACGATCCCGCTCAGCAGTGGGGCAGTCGCTGAGGACAGCGAGTCCTGGGAGTGAGCCCAAGGCCACCCCTGGCCAGCCCAGGAGACACAGCCAGGGCAGGCCCAGCAGCCGGAGGCCAGGCTTTGGCCACGGCAGTCTCCAACGTGCAGAGACATTGTCTGCTTTTTATCCTGTTAACCTGTCTTCGGTGGTTGTGCCACGACATTCCCCAGGGTGCAGGTGCCCGGTGGCCGAGGGTCAGTCCAGTGGGAGGGCCTTGCTCTTCTAGGCTCATCCTGCTGGCGGTCCTCCTGTTGCTGCTGTGCGGGGTCACAGCCGGCTGTGTCCGGTTCTGCTGCCTCCGGAAGCAGGCGCAGGCTCAGCCACATCTGCCACCAGCACGGCAGCCCTGCGACCTGGCGGTCATCCCTGTGGACAGCGACAGCCCTGTACACAGCACTGTGACCTGTGAGTGCCTAGGGGCCCTCGAGTTGGGGGTGGAGATGGCGGGGGTAAATGCCAAGCCCGCCTCCACAAACCCACTCTGGTTTCCTGCAGCCTACAGCTCCGTGCAGTACCCACTGGGCATGCAGTTACCCGTACCCTTTGGGGAGCTGGACCCGGACTCCATGACTCCTCCTGCCTACAGTCTGTACGCCCCGGAGCCTCCACCCTCCTACGATGAAGCTGTCAAGATGGCCAAGCCCAGAGAGGAAGGGCCAGCACTCTCCCAGAAACCCAGTCCTCTCCTTGGGGCCTCAGGCCTAGAGACCACTCCAATGCCCCAGGAGTCGGGCCCCAATACCCAACTACCACCTTGTAGCCCTGGTGCCCCTTGAAGGAGGTAGGACAATGGACCAGAGATTCGAGAACTAGCGCTTGGAGCCAAGGGCCCCCAGCCCACCCCACCATCCCACACATTGCTGTGGCCCCAGCCTTGGTGTCATTTTACACCAGCCCCATGGCGTCACCCCCTAGGCAGGCTGCTGCTTTCAGCCTCAGCCCCTGGCCCAGTCCCAGCAGGCCCTCAGCCTGGAAGAGGCCCCTTGGGCCTGAGCCTCAGGTGGGAGCTCAGGGCCAGCTGTGACGTCTGCATCTTATTGGAGAGAGAATAAAGTTTGTATTTAAGTGATCTCTGCCTATGTGGGAAGGACTCTGGGACTCCAGGGCTATGGGAGGAACCCTCGGGCAGCCAACCCCCAGTGCAAGCAGGCAGGGTGAGCGCGTGGTCCCTGGCCTGTACCCCGTCCAGGCTTCAGGCTGGCATTCCTAGCCCTGAGCTGGGCAATGGGTGGTGTCAGGTGTCCTGGCAGAAATGACTGGGGTTGTGTTTCTGTGGCTGGGCCAGGAAAACTCTTTTCCTTCTCCAGCCCCATGCCTTTGCCCGTTGCCCCCCAACCCTGGCTGGGATAGTGAGGCACACACAAGTCAGGCTAGAACATTTATTTTGCACAGAGCTGGGGGAGTGGGTGGCAGGGGGCAGGGGCAGGGGCAGTGGCCTTCCCGGGCAGGCCTCCCATGACTGTAGCAGCTGCGCCCTACTGGATCAGCTTGAAGGACTCCCCGGTCATCATGGCCACAAACTCTGGGGACAGAGGGGCAGGTCAGCAACTTGCCCTGGCCCAGCCACTGGCTCCCAGGGCTCCAGCCCACTCACCCTCATAGTCAATGGTCCCGTCCCCGTCCTTGTCAGCCTCCTTCATCATCTGCTCCGCCTCCACCTCATTGAGGGGCTCCCCTGCATTCATGAGCACGTACCTGCGGGGCCTGGCACTGAGCCACTCCATCGGCCCTGCCCGTGCCCACCCACCGCCTGCCCCCCGCCCGGGCCCTACTTGAGCGTGTTCCAATCAATGTAGCCCTTGCCCTCTTTGTCGAAGACGCGGAATGCCGCCCTCAGCTCGCTCTCCTGGTTCTGGGCCTTCTCATGGTAAACCCCCATTAGTGCCAGGAAACCGTCGCAGTTGAAGAACCCTTTGTCTGCAAGGAGCACAGCCGGGGCGCAAGGGACAGGGGGCACAGCACTCCCCATGGGCTCTGCCTCTTCCCCCATAGACACCAAGACCTGACCCAGGGCCGCTCCCCGAGGCTACCCACCCCACTCCCGCCAGAAGCTCACTGTCTCTGTCCACGTCCTTGGCCATCGAGGCCAGCTCACTCTTGGTGGGGTTGATACCCAGCAGGCTCATGAGCCGCTCCAGCTCCCCCGTCTTCACCTCCCCGTTGCCCTCTTCATCAAACATCTCAAAGACTCCCTTGTACTCCTTGATCTGCTCAGCTGATAGGCGCTCTGTCTGCAGGGGACACCCACACCGGCCTGACCAGGAGTCCCTTCTGCACCTGTGTCCAGGGAAGGGTCGGAGATACCCCTGCACCCATCCCTCCGTTGGCAGCCTTTCAAGGTGAGTGGTAAGAGAGGAGGCCCCCAGCGCAGAGCAGTCTTCCCGGACAAGGGGTCACACGCCAGGGGTTTGCAGGGCCAGCAGGGCTCTGCCAGGCAGCTCACAGGGACAAAGGCCAGACAGGCAGGGGCCAGCATTCGAGGGAACAGTGGGAGCTGCAGGGCCAGGCGGGCCAGGCTGCAGTCCTGGAGTCTGGCAATGGACACTAGGTGAGACAGGTAAAGGAAGCTGAGAGCAGGGTGGGGAGGTGCCCAGCCCTGGCCTGGGCTTCCAGCCCAGGATTGGGATACAGCCCAGGAAGCAGAGTCCTAGGCTCCAGCCTGTGTGGCATTCTGGAGGGAGAGTCCAGCACCGGGCCACACCTGCCTGCCACCACTGCTGCTGCCCATCTGGGAGCCAGCTTCCAGAAAGGGCTGCTCCACCCTGGCCCCAGAACAAGGGCTGTGTTGGTGGCAGCAGGGCTTGGCCACTTCTTCCACCTCAGCCTCTTCCTGCCCAGGCTCCCTGGTAGGTCCTCGCACCTCCAGATTCCAGCTCAACCTACCCAACCAGCCTGCTAGAGACTCCATCGGGCACAGGGAGCAGCCTTACCATGTCAGTGGTTGTCTGACAGGATTCTGCAGGGTGGTGGCACCAGGGCTGCTGTGGGCAGAACGCTAGGGCAGTGGTGGCAGCTGAGTTTTAGCTGGGCCTGGCTGCCTGGGGTCCCCAGGGTCCAGATTCCAAGAGCCTTTTATGGGTGGGAAATCCTGCTGGCCCTATTTTGGGACAGGCTCTCAGCCTTATCCACAGGGACCCTTCCCAGCCCGCTTTGGCCTGGGCTTCCCCCGACCCTGAAGATGGGCACCGAAGGCCGAGTGCAGGGGCCAGGAAAGGGCTGAGATGTGGCGGGGCCCTCAGGAAAGGGCTGAGATGTGGTGGGACCCTCACACACACTGTTCCCCTTGCTGTTCCCTCTTCACCGGACCAAGCTCTGAGTCTACCTTTCCAGAGGTGCGGCCCTCCAGCAGGTCTTCACGGGACCCTGGTCCCATGCTGTCATCACTTACCAGTGAGATTTCTTGTTGAAGGCCCATCCTGGCCAGCTGGTGCCTGGTGGCTCAGAGACTGGCCACCCTCCCATCCTGGTGGACTCAACATTGGCCCCGTGCCAGTATGTCACAAACTCTCCGGACAGGTTGAATGAACAAATGCATTAGGCACCTCTTGACCACCTTGTACAGGAGGGGCTGAGGGTCCACCATTCAGGGAGAAGACAGCAGGACATGGGCTGGGGGTGAAGGGGGAAAGGGGGCAAGACAGACAGGGCCTGGGGGCTGGGCTGCCCGCTGGAAGTCAGGCACAGTTGGGGGCTATTTTGGGGTTTCTCAAGGAAACCTGACCTCCCTTCCACTCAGAACAGCAAAGCTGGCTCCCGAGGGGGCCTGGTGCCCAGGCTGGTCAGTATCAACACGCCACAGTGGAGCACATGCCTGCACACGTGTGTTCCCTCCTCAGACCCGCACTGACCCCTCCCTGTCTGGGTCTAATTACCCACCAGACTCCCAAAGCCAGGGTCCAGCTCCTCCCTGCCCCACCCAGGCAGGGGTGTGAGGTTTGCAGTGGCAGGGCAGGGTCCTCAGGGTCACACTCACACCTGCCCCCCAATTGGTCCCTTGGCGGCATGAAGACTCTGAGCAGGTGGGGCACTCAGTGTCCCCCGCCAGCCCAGCCCTCTGCCTGCCAAAAAGCCTGAAGCTACAGGATGCCTCCCGCTGAGACCCAGGCCAGCTGCTGAGACTGCAAGATTGATGCTGAGGAGGGCAGGCCGACGGCCTGGGACACCTCCAGCCAAACAGGGCCGGGGCTGGAGGGAAGCAGCCCTGGGTCTGGTGGGGCCAAGGGAGGCCCTAACCTTCATCCTGGCTGCTCCCTGGCCTCAGCTTTCCCCTGGGCTGGGGAGGGGACAGTTCATGCACTGAGCACCTTCCCCCAGGGGCACAGAAGGCAGGAGCCGCAGCACCCAGGCCAGGACCCATCCTGGGTTCTGGCCCGGGGTCCCGAGGTGCTGGCCAGCTGGGTACAGAGACACAGAGAACTGCACTGGCCTCGTGGCCCTGGACAAGCCCCCTCCCCGACAACTCTCACAGCCAGTGGACAGCAGGCTCTGCCTCCTCCATGCCCAGGCCTCTAGCGTCTGACATTCCTGGGCCACAGTCCTGAAGGTTCCAGACATCCTGGTGGGCTTACGAGTGAAACTCAAAGCTGTTGGAGCCCGACTTAAAGCAGAGGGCACGCCCACCCCCGGCCCCGCCCTGGCCCTGACAAAGGTCGGGAGGAGCAACATGGTCACAACCACCGTCAACCCCTCTCCTCTCCATATAGGCTTCTACCCATACCCAGGCCCAGTACAAGCAGCAGTCCAGGTCCTTGCCCTCTGTCCCGCTCTCCTGGTGCTGACCGGCCTCTGTGTGGCCTTTGGACATGCCCTGTACCCCTAGGACCTGAGAGTCATCCAATCTTTATTTTCCATCTTGTGTCTCTTCTGATCACCGAAGGGGTATTCCCTATAACAAAAATAAAAATAATACAAAAAAATAAAAAAACAGAAAAAGAGGCTGGGCTTGGTGGCTCACGCCTGTAATCCCAGCACTTTGGGAGGCTGAGGCAGGCAGATCACCGAGGTCAGGAGATCGAGACCATCCCAGCTAACACGGTGAAACTCCAACTGTACTAAAAAAAAAATACAAAAAAATTAGCCAGGCATGGTGGCGGACGCCTGTAGTCC
The DNA here is from genome assembly GCF_047675955.1 of Chlorocebus sabaeus. Classification (NCBI taxonomy): domain Eukaryota; kingdom Metazoa; phylum Chordata; class Mammalia; order Primates; family Cercopithecidae; genus Chlorocebus; species Chlorocebus sabaeus. Next base: position 134,825,544 of record NC_132923.1, read on the forward strand.
CAGCTTCTCAGGAGGCTGAGGCAGGAGAATGGCGAGAACCCGGGAGGCAGAGCTTGCAGTGAGCTGAGATCATGCCACTGCACTCCAGCCTGGGCGACAGAGTGAGACTCCATCTCAAAAAGAAAAAAAAAAAAAAAAAAAAGAAAACAGAAAAAGAGAAAAACCCTGTAACAACTAGAAAACTGCCTCAGCCACGTTCAGGTACAAGTGCAGTTGTGTTAATGGCTATACCCGGTTATGTAGCAGATCTCTAGAATCTTTCATCTTGCAAAACGGACCCTCTGCACCCATTAAACAGCAGCTCCCCTCTTCCACCTCCCCCAGCCTATGGCAATCACTACTCTACTTTGGGTTTTTTTTTTTTTTTTTTTGAGATGGAGTCTCGCTTTGTCGCCCAGGCTGGAGTGCAGTAGCTGGATCTCAGCTCACTGCAAGCTCCGCCTCCCGGGTTTACGCCATTCTCCTGCCTCAGCCTCCCGAGTACCTGGGACTACAGGCGCCTGCCACCACGCCCGGCTAGTTCTTTCTGTATTTTTTTAGTAGAGACGGGGTTTCACCAGGTTAGCCAGGATGGTCTCGATCTCCTGACCTCATGATCCACCCATCTCGACCTCCCAAAGTGCTGGGATTACAGGCTTGAGCCACTGCGCCCCGCCTTCTACTTTCTGTTTTTAAGAATTAAACTCCAGGGGCCAGGCATGGTGGCTCACCCCTGTAATCTCAGCACTTTGGGAGACCAAGGCAGGTGGATCATGAGGTCAGGAGTTCAAGACCAGCCTGGCCAAGATGGTGAAACCCTGTCTCTACTAAAAAAAAAAATACAAAAATTAGCCGGGCGTGGTGGCAGGTGCCTGTAATCTCAGCTACTCGGGAGGCTGAGGCAGAGAATTGTTTGAACCCAGGAGGTGCAGGATGCAGTGAGCCGAGATTGCACCACTGCACTCCAGCCTGGGCGACAGAGTGAGACTCCATACACACACACACAAAAAAGATTTTGACTCTGTACACCTCCTAGGAGTGGAATCATCCAGTGTTTGTGTTTCTGTGGCCAAATTAATGTCCTCGAGCTTCATTTGTGGTGTAGCATATGACAGAATAGGCTGCTGCTTCTACTTTTTTTTTTTTTTTTTTTGAGGTGGAATCTCGCTTTGTCTCCAGGCTGGAGTGCAATGGCATGATCTCAGCTTACTGCAACCTCCGCCTCCCAGGTTCACGCAATTCTCCTGCCTCAGCCTCCCGAGTAGCTGGGACTACAGGTGGGTGCCACCACACCTGGCTAATTTTTTATACTTTTAGTAGAGACAGCGTTTCACTGTGTTAGCCAGGATGGTCTCTATCTCCTGACCTCATGATCCTCCCACCTGGGCCTCCCAAAATGCTGGGATTACAGGTGTGAGCCACCGTGCTCAGGCATCTTTTTTAAGGCTGAGTGAAATGTTTTTCTCGGGATGGACCACACTTGGTTTCATCTGCTGATGAACACTTAGGTGCTCCTACCTCTTGGCTGTTGGAACTGCTACTGCAATGAACACGGGTGGGCATGAAGGTGTTTCATAGATGTGATTAGTATTTAAATCAGTAGGCCGGGCATGGTTGCTCACGCCTGTAATCTCTGCACTATGGGAGGCCGAGGTGGGCAGATCACGAGGTCAGGAGATCGAGACGATCCTGGCTAACACAGTGAAACCCTGTCTCTACTAAAAATACCAAAAAAACTTAGCCAGGCATGGTGGTGGGCGCCTGTAGTCCCAGCTACTCAGGAGGCTGAGGCAGGAGAATGGCGTAAACCCAGGAGGCGGAGCTTGCAGTGAGCCGAGATTGTGCCACTGCCCTCCAGCCTGGGCGACAGAGCGAGACTCCCATCTCAAAAAATAAAAAAAAGTATTTAAATCAGTAGACTTTGGGTAAAGCACATGACCCTCCATAATGTAGGGGGGCCTCATCCAGTTCGTTGAGGGCCTTAAGAGAAAAGATTGAGGTCCTCCAAGGAAGAAGGAATTCTGTCTCCAGACGGCTGCAACGTCAGCTCTTCCCTGGAGGCTGCCCACAGTGCAATCACACGGGCCAATTCCTCAACATCTCTCTTGTGTGTGTATATGAGAGATGTGTACATACAGACACACACACATATACACATCCCCCTGCTTCTGCCACAGAGGGCCACCGCAGACATCACCACTGCCACTGGGGGTCCCCAGTGGGAAGACACTGAGAGACCCCGCCCCACTCTGGGGTAGCAGCCTCGGCTGCAAACCCACCTCACCTGAGCCACACAGACACAAGGTGGTCATTGTGTCCACAGGCAGGACTCTGATGGTCCCTGCAGGTGGTCTGGGGCCCCTTCTATCTGGTTCTGCTTCCCCCTTCCTGTCGCAGGGGCTGACCCCTAAGAGGGAGCTCCTAGCCCAAACTCCATCTCAGGGTCAGCTTCTGGGGAACCCAAGCTGTGACATGATGGGATGTTGGCGGTGGACACCCTGCCACCAAGCTGCAACCAGGCACCAGTGTGGGACGAAGACACACGCCCCCACATAGTCACCTGTTACACTCACTGGTGGTGAGTTGGAAGGGCAGGGGGTGGACCAGGTAACTGCCGCCAATCGAGGCTACAAATGGCCGAAGGAGAGAAAGGAGCACTTGAAAGCCAGGGGTGAGCCCAAGTGTGAGTGTCGGGGGCCCTCTGTGGTTCAGGCAGCGTCTCTGCTCTCCACTCTGCAGTAGGAAGGCACCGAATTGGAGGCCCAAGCCCAGGACTTAAGTCAGAGCGGGCAGGGCCCTGGTGGGGACATCCAGGCGGGTGTCCCCTGAAGTTTGATCCCGAGGTTGCTCTGAAGCTTCTGCATTTGCAGGTTTGCTCACCGCTCCATAGGAAGAGCTGACACTCCCATCCCCAATGCTGGAAGGACCCAAACCAGAGGCAACACTAGTTTCCCCGAGCCCCACCTGCCCTGGTAGCATGAGGTTGGCACTGAGGGCAGAGCTGCAGCAGAACCAAGCTGCAGTCGAGTGGGCCTGGTGCTGCCACAGCACCTGGGGGGTGCGGACCCACAGGGCTCCCTTGGGCCTGGAGCGCGGGATCCGTAGGAAGAAGACTCCACGGCTCCTGGCTTCTCCTGCTGTTCCCTTCCCTCTGCAGCTTCTGCCTGAGGCCTCCTCGGCAGAGCACTGGGCTGGCCACAGCATTGGCCGAAGCATTGGACCGAACACTTGAGACGTGTCCCCCTGCACGGTGTCACCTGCTTAGCCCTGGGCTGGCCCCTTCCCACCCTCATCACCTCCAGCTCCCCCACGGTGGCTTCCTGGAATTCCCCCAAAAATCTGTCCCTTTGAGTCCCTGTCTCAGGATCTGCTTATGGGAGCCTGGCCTGGGCAAGGGTGAAAAAACAAAGTGAAGCCCAAACTCTGGACCCCCAGACCACACAAGGAGGAGGGGATGTGAACAGCAGGGCCCTGCACTCCCAGCATTGCACAGGAGATGGCTAGAGACAATGCCCTGGGTTTAAAATGCAACGTGAAACCTCTAGGGTAGCCATTAAAACGACTGAAACTGTATAACCTCCACACCTGCAGAGGAAAAATAATGATGAAAATGTAACAAATCTAACAGAACACAGGAGGGGAGAAAGAAGCATAAATAGAAAGTAGAAAGTCACATTATAAAAGTACATTCAGGGCCAGGCGTGGTGGCTTACACCTACAATCCTGGCACTGCGAGAGGCTGATGTGGGAAGATGGCTTGAGCCCAGGAGACCAGCCTGGGCAACAGAGCGAAACCCTGTCTCTACAAAAATATAGCCGGGCGCGGTGGCTCACGCCTGTAATCCCAGCACTTTGGGAGGCTAAGGCGGCAGATCACAAGGTCAGGAGATCGAGACCATCCTGGCTAACACGGTGAAACCCCGTCTCTACTAAAAATACAAAAAAAAAAAAAAAATAGCTGGGCGTGGTGGCATGCGTCTGTAGTTCCAGCTACCTGGGAGGCTGAGGCAGAATTGCTTGAACCCGCAAGGCGGAGCTTGCAGTGAGCTCAGATCATGCCACTGCACTCCAGCCTGGGTGACACAGAGACACTACGTCTCAAAAGAAAAAAAAAAAAAATCAGCCGGGCGTGGTCAGTGGTCCCAGCTACTCAAGAGGCTGAGGTGAGAGGGTCGCTTGAGCCAGGGAGGTGGAGGCTGCAGTGAACTATGACTGTGCCACTGGACTCCGACCTGGGTGACAAAGCCAGACCCTGTCTCAAAAACAACAACAAAACAAACAAACAGAGGAAAGAGCTCACAGAGTTGAAAGTGGTTGTTTATGGGAGAGGGCAGGCCGGCGGACGGGCTGCGGGTTAGCAGCCCTGAAAACCATGGATTATTTTGGAAAATGAACGCTTGTCTTGAAACAAAGGAGCGCCCAGCGCGCAGAGCTACCAGCTGCCCTGGACCGGCAGCGAGGGCGGCGGCGCCAGGGCTTCTCCCTCCATCCGCGGTACTCAGCCGGGTTCCGTAAAGCCGGGCTGTGCCTCAACTTCCCTATGCGAAGTGGGGGAGGAGGAGCGAAGCCCAGCGCGCCCTGAGGTGGGGCCTAGGGCTGCACTAGAGGCTTCTAGCTGGGTTTTTTTTTTTTTTTTTTTTTTGAGACAGAGTCTTGCCCTGTCGCCCAGGCTGGAGTGCAGTGGCGTGATCTCAGCTCACGGCAAGCTCTGCCTCTCGGGTTCAAGCGATTCTCCTGTCTCAGCCTCCCAAGTAGCTGGGATTACAGGCGCCCACCACCACGCCTGGCTAATTTTTGTATTTTCGGTAGAGACGGGGTTTCACCATGTTGGCCAGGCTGGTCTCGAACTCCTGACCTCTGGTGATCCGCCCGCCTCGGCCTCCCAAAGTGCTGGGATTGCAGGCGTGAGCCACCGCGCGCAGTCGTTTCTTGCTTATTGCTTGACGTTTACGTGGCACAGCCTGTGGGAGCCTGTGCTCGCCAGCGCCTTGCGTCCTGACGGCTGCGGGGAAAAGTGGGCGGTGCCCCGGTCACCCGGTCCCGCCCCGTCATCCGGCCCCGCCCCGTCAGTTCCTCCCCCCTACGGCCCGCCTTGTCGCCCGTCCCGCCCTGTCTCCGCCCCGCCCCACCTGGAAGCTCCGCCCCCGGTCGTTAGCTCCGCGCTCTCCCACCAGACGGCGCTCGGAGGCCGCGCGGAGTCGGGGCGGTCCCGGGGCCTGGGCGTCTCGGGTCACCCGGCTTGGAGTGGGAGCTGGGCCGGCCGGGGTCGCCGTCCGAGGCCGGTCGTGGGGATTTCGAGTGCTGCGAACCCGGCGCCGCCATCCGTCCTGGTTCACACCCGGCCCTGTGCGTTTCCCTTCCGGGCTCCCACAGTCGCCGGAGACGAACGGAGGCGCCGGCTGCGGCCCCGCGGGGCGTCCCGACCGCGGCTCCCGCGAGGCCCCTCGCCAGCAGCCGCCCTCGCCGCGGAGGGCCCGGCCCGGCTCCCTGCTCCACCTCGGGGCGCAGTGGCAGCCAGGTTCCGGGGCTCCTCCGTCCGCGTCCTCTTTAGCCTCGTTCGAATGTGACTGCAGCTGGGTCATGTTGTCCAAACGTACCAGGAGCCCCAGATCCTCCAGGCAGCCCGGGCCCCAGCGCACCCGGTGGCCCAGGAGCCCCTGCACCCCCGCAGCGGCGCTGTCCCGCCTCCTTCCAGCTTCCAGAGGGAACCGCAAATGGGGACGTGCGGGCCTGGGGGCAACACCCAGGCTGAGGCGGGCAGGCCCTGGGCGCGGGTGGGCATGGATCTGGCCTTAGCAGGGCCCCAGGAGTCAGGTTGACTCAGCCGCTCCACCCTCCTCCACCCTCTGCAGGGATGGGCGCTTCCTCCCCATGGTCACTCCCAGAGGTCCCAGCTCAGTGCTGGACCAAGGCCTGACACCTGGTCCCCAGGGGCTGCTGGAGAGGCCGCAGGGCAGGACAGACAGACCCTTCGAAGTCTGACGGGGGCGGGCCCGGTAGCTCACTCCTGTAATCCCAATACTTTGGGAGGCGGAGGCAGGCGGATCACTTGAGGTCAGGAGTTTAAGACCAGCCTGGCCAACATGGCGAACCCCCCACCCCCAACTCTACAAAAAAATACAAAAATTAGCCGGGCGTGGTGGCACGTGCCTGTAATCCCAGTAACTTGGGAGGCTGAGGAAGGAGAATTGCTTGGGGTGATTGAGAGGCGAGGTTGCAGTGAGCCCATGTGGCACTGGCCACTGCACTCTAGCCCGAGCCACACAGGGAGACTCCATCAAAAAAAAAAAAAGAAAGAAAGAAAGAAAGAAAGAAAGTCTGATGGGCAGGCTGGGCCCACCCCCAGGGGACTGCAGGGCAGGCCTACAGGCCTGGGCAGAGCTCCAGGAGGCGTGCAGCAGCACCCAGCCTGTCTCAGACATGCGTCAGCCACAGGCTCCAGGGGCCACGTGCCTGGCCACACCTGCTGATTTCCAAAACACCCAGCACCTGCAGGCCCAGCCACCCCAGGAGGGGCAGCACCCCTGCTGGAGGACTCCTGGTTCCACCCAAATCCCTGCTGCTTGGGGTCCTCTTCCACCCGTGGGCAGCGCCCATGCCCTCAGACCTCCCAGACCACCGCCTTGGTCTGTGCCCCCTCCAGGACCTCACTGGTCCCCACACCACACCCCACCCCTTATTGCCTCCTTCAAGCAAACCTTGCATCAGCTCCCAGGGGACACACGCTGGAGCCTCAGCACAACATTCTAGACAAACAGCCTCAGGCCCCAGGGGCGGTCCCAGGAGAAGGCCGTGCCTTTGGGGTGAGTCCTGCCTAGGAGTCAAGGGGCTGAGACCCTGGGGGTTCTGCATGGAGCCCTGGGCCTGAGATGCTTCTAAATGTTTGGGTGGATGGCCCTGCCCAAGGGCCACAGCTGCCCCCTCCTGCCCCAGGGCACATGCTGTGGTGCCGGCCTCCACTTCAGAAGGTGTCAAGGCTGCACTTGAGTCCCAGGCATGAGTCCCAGGGAGACTCCACTACCCTGATGGGCTGGGCTGACATTGTACATTGTGGATTCCCCGAGGCCAAGGCCTGTTATCTCTGGGCCTTGGAGATGGGGACTAGTGGAGCCCAGGCCTGGGGGCAACACCCAGTCTGAGACCAGCAGCCCTGCCTCTCATGCCCACCCCCAGAGAGCTTTAGCCACTCCCAAGGGCTGGCCAAGCCGGCCTGGGTGGATATTGCCCATCTTCCCTACACCCAGGACAGCACTCCCAGGAGCCCCTCCTGCGGGGATATTGGCAGCCCCAGGACGGTCCTCAGCTACACCTGTCCCCACTGTGTGCCCTGCTGGCCTGTGGCTCTGCAGGCCCCTGAGACACCCCCTCCATGCCTGCCTCTCTACCCAAACATTTAGAAGCATCTCAGGCTAAAAAGGTCCAAACACCAGCACATTCTCTCCCTCCTCTGACCATAACAGCCAACCCCAGCTCTGATGCCCAGTTGCTTAGATAAACACCCAGGTGTCAGCCTCGACTCCCCCACTGTCCTCGTCCCTGTACCACCAGCAAATCTGTTACTCAGGAATACCTGGCCTTGTGGGATGGTCTCCTCTCAGCCACCAGAGGGGGTCATGTCCCTGCTCAGAGCCCTGCTGCTGCCCATCACGCTGTTGCCTGCCCTCGGTGAGCTGACCCCACTGGTCAGCATGTTAGGCCGGGAGGACTAAGACACCACCCTGGCATCCAAGCACCACAGTGTGGCCTCCCCTAGGAATTTATCTTTTTTCAAAAAGCAGGTGATGAATGCTAATGGCCTTTTTGGCAGGAATGGAAAAGCTGATCCTCAAATTCATGTCGAATTGCAAGGGTACTGAATAATCAGAACAATCTTGAAAACAAAGAACAAGGCCAGGCACAGTGGCTCACTCTTGTCATCCTGTCATGGTGAGAGGTCGAAGTGGGAGGATCTCTTGAGCCCAGGAGTTCGAGACCAGCCTGGGCACCATAGGGATACGCTGTGTCTACAAACAAAACGTTAAAAAAAAATTAGCCGGGTATGGCAGGGCACAGTGGCTCATGCCTGTAATCCCAGCACTTTGGGAGGCTGAGGCGAGTGGATCACAAGGTCAGGAGATTGAGACCATCCTGGCTAACATGGTGAAACCCTGTCTCTACTAAAAATACAAAACATTAGCCGGACGTCGTGGCGGGCGCCTGTAGTCGCAGCTACTCGGGAGGCTGAGGCAGGAGAATGGCATGAACCCAGGAGGCAGAGCTTGCAGTGAGCGGAGATCACGCCACTGCACTCCAGCCTGGGCGACAGAGTGAGACTCCGTCATATTAAAAAAAAAAAAAAAAAAGCTGTTTGTGTCACGAAGCGGGTGGATCACCTGAGGTCAGCAATCTGAGACCAGTCTGGCCAACACAGTGAAAACCTGTCTCTAGGCCGGGCGCGGTGGCTCAAGCCTGTAATCCCAGCACTTTGGGAGGCCGAGACGGGCGGATCACGAGGTCAGGAGATCAAGACCATCCTGGCTAACCCGGTGAAACCCCGTCTCTACTAAAAAATACAAAAATCTAGCCGGGCGAGGTGGCGGGCGCCTGTAGTCCCAGCTACTCGGGAGGCTGAGGCAGGAGAATGGCGTGAACCCGGGAGGCGGAGCTTGCAGTGAGCTGAGATCCCCACTGCACTCCAGCCTGGGCGACAGAGCGAAACTCCGCCTCAAAAAAAAAAAAAAAAAAAAAAAAAACCTGTCTCTACTAAAAAAAAAAAAAAATTAGCCAGGCGTGGTGGCAAGCACCTGTAATCCCAGCTACTTGGGAGGCTGAGGCAGGAGAATCGCTTGCACCCAGGACGTGGAGGTTGCAGTGAGCTGAGATCACGCCATTGCACTCCAGCCTGGGCAACAGAGCAAGACTCTGTCTCAAAAAAAAAAAAAAAAAAGAAGAAGCTGTTTGTATATTCAGGATATTAGGCTCTTACCAGATACATGATTTGCAAAGATTCCCATAAGCTGTCTTTTCACTCTCTTGATAATGTCCTTTTTTTTTTTTTTTTTTTTTTTTTTTTTTTTTTTGAGACGGAGTCTCGCTCTGTGGCCCAGGCTGGAGTGCAGTGGCGCAATCTCGGCTCACTGCAAGCTCCGCCTCCCGGGTTCACGCCATTCTCCTGCCTCAGCCTCCCGAGTAGCTGGGACTACAGGCGCCCGCCACTGCGCCCGGTTAATTTTTTTCTATTTTTTAGTAGAGACGGGGTTTCACCATGGTCTCGATCTCCTGACCTTGTGATCCGCCCGCCTCGGCCTCCCAAAGTGCTGGGATTACAGGCGTGAGCCACCGCGCCCGGCCCTTTTTTTTTTTTTTTTTTTTGAGACGGAGTCTTGCTCTGTCCCCCTGGCTGGAGTGCAGTGGCGCTATCTCGGCTCACTGCAAGTTCCGCCTCCCGGGATCATGCCAGTCTCCTGCCTCAGCCTCCTGAGTAGCTGGGACTACAGGCACCGCCACCCTGCCCGGCTAATTTTTTTTTTTTTTTTTTTTTGTATTTTTAGTAGAGACGGGGTGTCACCGTGTTAGCCAGGATGGTCTCCATCACCTGACCTTGTGATCCGCCCACCTCGGCCTCCCAAAGTGCTGGGATTACAAGCGTGAGCCACCGCGCCTGGCTGATAGTGTCCTTTTAAAATTTTTATTTATTTATTTATTTATTTATTTTTATTTTTATTTATTTATTTTTTTTTTTTGAGACGGAGTCTTGCTCTGTCAGCCAGGCTGGAGTGCAGTGGCCGGATCTCAGCTCACTGCAAGCTCCGCTTCCCGGGTCTACGCCATTCTCCTGCCTCAGCCTCCCGAGTAGCTGGGACTACAGGCGCCCACCACCTCGCCCGGCTAGTTTTTTGTATTTTTTTAGTAGAGATGGGGTTTCACCGTGTTAGTCAGGCTGGTCTCGATCTCCTGACCTTGTGATCCACCCGTCTCGGCCTCCCAAAGTGCTGGGATTACAGGCTTGAGCCACCGCGCCCGGCAAAATTTTTATTTATTTTTTTGAGATGGAGTCTCACTCTGTCGCCCAGGCTGGAGTGCAGTGGCGTGATCTTGGCTCACTGCAAGCTCCACCTCCCGGGTTGACGCCATTCTCCTGCCTCAGCTTCCCAAGTAGCTGGGACTACAGGCACCCGCCACCACGCCAGGCTAGTTTTTTGTATTTTTTAGTAGAGACAGAGTTTCACCATGTTAGCCAGGATGGTCTCAATCTCCTGACCTCGTGATCCTCCCGTCTCAGCCTCCCAAAGTGCTGGGATTATAGGCATGAGCCACCGCGCCCAGTCCAGATAGCTTCTTAAAACAACAACGATCAACCCTATTCAAAAAATGGGCAAATCCTCAAATAGGCATTTCTCTGAAGGTGATGTGCGAATAGCAAATAAGCACATGAAAAGATCCTCAAGGTCGTTAAGCATTAGGGAAGTGTGATGAAAACCACAAGGAGATAGCACTTCACACTCACTTGGAAGAGATTTTATTTATTTATTTTTGGAGACAGAGGCTCACTGTGTCACCCAGGCTGGAGTGCAGTGGCGCGATCTTGGCTCACTGCAACTGCCACCTCCTCCCGGGTTCAAGAAATTCTCCTGCCTCGGCCTCCTGAGTAGCTGGGACTACAGGCACACGCTGCCACGCCCGGCTAATTTTTTATATTTTAGTAGAGTTGGGGTTTTCCCATGTTGCCCAGGCTGGTCTCGAAGTCCTGAGCTCAGGCAATCTGCCTACCTCAGCCTCCCAAAGTACTAGGATTACAGGCATGAGCCACTGTGCCCGGCCAAGAATAGATTTTTTTTTAAAAGGAAAATAAATATTGATCAGCACGTGGGGAAATTGGAAACCTCATGCACTGCAGGGGGGAATGTAAAATGTCAAAGCTGCCGTGGGACACAGTCATCAGTAACTTAACCATAAAACTACAAGGCCAGGCGCAGGGGCTCACGCCTGTAATCTCAGCGCTTTGGGAGGTCGAGGTGCGCAGATCACCTGAGGTCAGGAGTTCAAGTCCAGCCTGGCCAACATGGCGAAACCCCATCTCAATGAAAAATAAAAATTGTCTGCATGTGGTGGTGCACACCTGTAATCCCAACCACTCGGGAGGCTGAGACAGGAGAATCGCTTGAACCCAGGAGGTGGAGGTTGCAGTGAGCCCCTGGGCAAGAGAGCAAGACTCCATCTCAAAAAAATCAAAAAAAGTTACCACGTTACCCATCAACTCTGCTCCTAGGTATATACCCCAAATAATTTAAAACAGATGTTCAAACAAAAGAATGTGTATGGCCAAGTGCGGCGTCTCATGACTGTAATTCTCACACCTGCAATCCCCCTGTAATCCCAACTACTCAGGAGGCTGAGGCTATTCAGGAGGCTGAATAGCTTAAATCCAGAAGGCAGAGGTTGCAGTGAGCCGAGATCACACCACTGCACTCCAGCCTGGGCAATAGAGTGAGACTCTGTCTCGGAAAAAAAAAAGAATATGTATAACAGCATTGTTTATAATAGCTAAAAGACCAGCCTGGGCAATAGGATGGGATCCCATCTCTACAAAAAAAAAAAAAATTTGTTTTAATTAGCCAGGTATGGTGGCAGGCACCTCTATTCCCAGCTACTTGGGAGGCTGAGGCAGGAGGATCACTTGAGCCAAGGAGGTTGAGGCTGCAGCAAGCCATGATTGCATCACTGCACTCCAATCTGACCACAGTGCGAGACCCTGTCTCTGTTTATTTATTTTATATTATTTATTTATTTATTTATTTTTAGACGGAGTTTCGTTCTTGTTGCCCAGGCTGGAGTGCAATGGCGTGGTCTCAGCTCACTGTAACCTCTGTCTCCCACGTTCAAGTGATTCTCCTGCCTCAGCCTCCTGAGTAGCTGGGACTACAGGTGTGTGCCATCATGCCCGGCTAATTTTTATATTTTCAGTAGAGGTGGGGTTTTGCCATGTTGGCCAGGCTGGCCTTGAATTCCTGACCTCAGGTGATCTGAGTTCCCAAAGTTGACTTCCCAAACTTGACTTCCCAAAGTTCTTCCTGCCTTGACTTCCCAAAGTTCTGGATTACAGGCGTGAGTCACTGTGCCTGGCCCCCATTTTTGTATTTTTAGGACACGTGGGGTTTCGCCATGTTGGCCAGGCTGGTCTCAAACTCCTGACCTCAGGTGATCTGCCCACCTCGGCCTCCCAAAGTGCTGGGATTACAGGCATGAGCCACCCACTGCGTCTGGCCTTTTTTTTTTTTTTTTAGATGAAGTCTCACTGTCGCCCGGGCTGGAGTGCAATGCTTACTGCAACCTCTGCCTCCTGGGTTCATGCAATTCTCCTGCCTTAGCCTCCCAAGTAGCTGAGATTATAGGCACACACCACCACACCCAGCTATTTTTTTTTTTTTTTTGTATTTTTAGTGGAAACGGGAGTTCACTATGTTGGCCAAACTGGTCTTGAACTCCTGACCTCGTGATCCGCCCGCCTCGGCCTCCCAAAGTGCTGGGATTACAGGCGCGAGCCGCCGCACACGGCCTTTACCACACTTTTTTTTTTTTTTTTTTTTTTTTAAAGTAGCTCATGAGGCAGAACCCAATGTAGGGGAGCCAGCAAGTCGTGGGGAGGAGTCCTTGCCGGGGTCATCAGGAGTCCCCGCTGGGGCCCCCGCCTTCTGGTGAATGGGTCAGTCAGCAGGTCCAGGTCCCCGCCAAGGGCATGAGGCTTGTGGAGGAAGTCCCTTGTGGAGACCTCTGGGCCCTGAACTGGGTGGGGGTGGGGACAGCAGATGGGACCCTGGCACCCAGAAAGAAAGACCGAGCCCCTGACCTCTTCACAGGGCGGGTCAGTGTGGTGGGGTCTTATGTTGGAGAGGACAGCCCCTGAGGCACTGTGGTGACCCGGTGCAGCCCGGTGTGGTCTTCTGTTGGAGAGGACGGCCCCCGAGGCACTGTGGTGACCCGGTGCAGCCTGGTGTGGCGTGGGAAGAGCTCCACCCTGCCAGCGGCTGCACCGTGGGAGGGCAGCTCCAGCCTGGGAGGACTCCTGGCCCCTTCCCCTCTGTGTGCCTCTGTATCCTGAGAGAGTCTTGACCAGGTCCCCTGCTTCCAGGGAAGGCTACTTATGGCCACCCACTGCTGGATAGGGCCCTACCGGTGTCTGCCTGTCAGTGACCTCCAGTTGCATCCTTGGGACAGAAGGGCAGCTCCAGGGCACACGAGTTGGACTCTGGGTCCATCTCTGGGCTGCCCCTTACCTGGCAGGGCCAAAGAGGGCAGTGGGCAGGGGGTTCGGGAAGGCTCTGCCCTCTGCAGCCCCCCTGCAGCCCCTTAGCCGGGCACCTCTAGGGGCCTTGCTCTCAGGAAAACCTCGGTGGCTGGACCAGCCACCCACCGGCTGAGGCCACAGGTGCGAACTGCAGCCGGTGTAGGAGGAGCCCAGTCCCGGGTGCCGCCCTAGGAAGATGAATCCCCTGAGCAGCCTAAGCTTCTCCCTCAAGCAGGGCCCTGGCAGGGGAGGCGAAGGGAGCTGGAGGCCAGGGCTGGTCCAGCAACCCCCGAATTCCCTGGATCCCTAGGTTCCCACCCACTCACCTCTGCTCCCACTCTGGGCACTGGAATGGGGTAGAAGCCTCCGTCATCTGTCATCCTGCACTGGCCAGTGTGGCTCACCTGTGCTGTCACCCACTCCCCAGCCCCAGGGACCCCACCCCAAGCACGTCTAGGCAGGTGGGTGACACCTCAGGTCAGGAGGCTTGGCCAGGCCAGGGAGGACGTTGAGGGACCAAGAAAGAGTCTTCCTTTTTTTTTTTTTGAGACAGGATCTGGCTCTGTCACCCAGGCTGGAGTGCAGTGGCTCAACCACAGCTCATTGCAGACTCCTCAACTTCCCAGGCTCAAGCGATCCTCCCACCTCAGCCTCCTGAGTAGCTAGGACTACAGGCACATGCCACCATGCCCAGCTAATTTTTGTATTTTTTGCGGGGCATGCTGGCTCACACCTGTAATCCCAGCAGTTTGGGAGGCCGAGGTGGGTGGATTACTTGAGGTCAGGAGTTCGAGACCAGCCTGGCCAACGTGGTGAAACCCTGTCTCTACTAAAAATACAAAAATTAGCCAGGTGTAGTGGCACATGCCTGTAATCTCAGCTACTCAGGAGGCTGAGGCGGGAGAATTGCTTGAACCTGGGAGGTGAAGGTTGCAATGAGCTGAGATTGCGCCACTGCACTCCAGCCTGGGCAACAAGAATGAAACTCAGTCTCAAAAAAAAAAAAAAAAAAAAAAAAAAAAAATTGGTTTCATTTTTTGTAGAGATGGAGTTTCACTATATTGCCCAGGCTGGTTTCAAACTCCTGGGCTCAAGCAATCTGCCTGCCTCTGCCTCCCAAGGTATTGGGATTATAGGCGTGAGCCACCAGGCCCCCAGAAGGGGTCTTGAGGGTTCAGAGCCCCAAGGCCCAGCTGGGGTGGCTGCCTCCAAGATGGCCCTCCTCACCCTCCAGGCCCTGCCCACTGGGTTCCCTCCCTCAGGCCCCCACTTTCTGGGCACTGAGGGTCTTGCTTCTGTCTGCTCATGTCTCAGATGCCTACGTAGGCCACCTTGCTCTCTTGTCTGTGTGTAGGTGTTGGGGGGTGGGTGTGGGCCGCTCTGTCTGTCTCTCTGGGTCACTGCGCCAGCTTCTCCCTTCATCTCACCAGGATGTGTGCAGGGCATTGTGCCTGCCACACTCTCAGCCTGAGGATGCTGGTGGCCTGTGGGAGGCCGAGGAGACCCCAGAGAACAGCTGCAGCCTTCCTGCCAAGGGGGCCGCCCAGCCCTGGCAGGAAATGGGGCTGGGGGCTGGGTGGTTGGGAGCTCTGACTGTCCCTCCGAGTCGCAGAGGACTTGCAGATGGTGGCGTTGTGCTCCCACGATGACCCCCACCCCAGAAGATGCCCTGGAGCACGCTGTGGGGCCAGAGGGAGAGTGGAGGCCCGAGCCTACTCCACCCCCGTGGGCTCTGCCCGCAGCCTCCGGGTTCAGGCTGGGTCAGGCCAAGGGTGGGGCCGCCTGACCTCCGTGAGGGGTGGCCAGGCCCCTGGGCTTGAGTTTCTGTCACCTGTCCCTTCCCAGGGCAGACTGGGCACTTTGAGGAGCCACTGTCTCAGAGCTGCCCAGGTCACACCCTCACTCTCACTAGGGTCAGGCCCAGGGCTCCCAGAAACTGCAGCCAGAGCTACAGCACGGGTCCAACCAACTGTCCCATGTCCTTGACCTCGCCATGGGTCAAACCAGCCGTCCACTGTCCTTGACCTCACCATGGGTCAAACCAGCCGTCCACTGTCCTTGACCTCACCATGGGTCAAACCAGCCGTCCACTGTTGACCTCACCATGGGTCAAACCAGCCGTCTACCGTCCTTGACCTCGCCATGGGTGAAAGCAACCATCTAAATGTCCTTGACGTCACCAACCAACAGAAGCTTTGGGTATAAGTAGCCCAGCTGTTGCTCAGCTGCTGGTTTTTAGCCACGAGGTGGGTGGGGACACCTATGCATTTTCCCCATGTCCAGCAACCTCCGCTCCCCCTGGTGACAACCCTGCCTTTGTGTTGAGAGCCACTACCATTGGAGCCACACAAAATCTGAGTGAAGCCTGTCAGAGTCTTCCTAGGGTCAACATCCAGATAGCCAAGTCTTCTGAGCAGCCCAACTGCTGAGGTGGGGATGACGGGGCAGTGGGGCCCTACCTAGCAGAGAAAGGAGGAGGTGCCATATGGGGACACAGAGCCATGGGTGGGTGGGCAGGGGGAGAGCCCGACAGCCTCACCTGGATCCAGCTAGGCCTGAGGCTCAGCTGTCTACTCATGACTCGTATTCACTGAGCTAGTCAATTGCCTCTTTTCATGCAAGCCAGCTTCAGCTTCTACCGCTTGCTACAGTGACTCCTGACTGACCCAGCTCACATGTGTGTGCATATGTGTGTATACCAAGCTCATGTGTGTGCACATGCATGTATACTAGCTGGTGTGCATGCAAACGTGTGTATACCCAGCTCATGTGTGTTTGCACATGTGTATACCTAGTTTGAGTGTGTGCACGTGTGTATACCCAGCTTGGCTGTACATGCATACCCAGCTCGTGTGTGTGCATACATGCATGTATACTCAACTCGAGTGTGTCTGTACACATGCACATATACCATCTGGTGTGCATGTACATGTGAGTATACCGTTTGGGTGTGCATGTACATGTGTGTATATCCAACTCGTGTGTGTGCATGCACATTTACCAGCTCCAGTGTGTTTGCACACATGCATGTATACCATCTACTGTGCATGTACATGCATGTATACCCAGTTTGGGTGTTTGCACATGCTCAATTCATGTGTGCATGTACATGGGGGTACACCCAGCTCTTGTGTGTGCATGTGCATGTACACCAGCTGATGAGCATGTACATGCACATATACCCAGCTCATAGGTGCATGCACATGTGTATATACCCACGCTGGGTGTACATGTACATGTATGTATACCCAGCTCGTGTTTGTCCACAAGCATGTATATCTAGCTTGGGTGTGTGTATACACCCAGCTCGTGTATGTACATGTGTGCATATCCAGCTTGTGTGTGCACGTGTATATACAAAGCTCATGTGTGTTTGTTCACATGCACATATACCCAGCTTGGGTGTGCACGCACATGTGCATATACCCAGCTCCCATGTGTGCACACATGCATATATACTCAGATTGTGAATGTATGTGCACATGCACACATACCCGTCTGTGCACAGCTTCTGGGTCTACAGGCAGGGGACGATGCTGTTTCCATTCATGGTTGCATCTTTCACTGTTAGGGAGGTTTGTGGAGTTTTTCTTTGTTTTTGAGACAAGGTCTCCCTCTATCATCCAGGTTTGAGTGCTGTGGCGTGATGATGGCTCACTGCAGCCTCAACCTCCCCGGCCCAAGCCATCCTCCCACCTCAGCCTCCTGAGCGGGTAGTACCACAAGCACGAGATATCATGCCTGGCGAACTTTTTTATTTTTAGCAGAGATGGATTCTCACTATGTTGGTCTCAAACTCCTGGTCTGAAGCAATCCTCCGGCCTCAGTCTCCTAAAGAGCTGGGATTATAGGCATGAACCATGGCACCCAGCCAAGAGGTTTGCTTTTTTTTTTTTTTTTTTTTTTTTGAGATAGAGTTTCACTCTTGTTGCCCAGGCTGGAGTGCAATGGTGCAATGTCGGCTCACTACAACCTCCACCTCCCGGGTTCGAGCGATTCTCCTGCCTGTCTTCCAAGTAGCTGGGATTACAGGCATGCACCACTACGCCCAGCTAATTTTGTATTTTTAGTAGAGATGGGGTTTCTCCATGTTGGTCAGGCTGGTCCCAAACTCCGACCTCAGGTGATCCGCCCGCTTCAGCCTCCCAAAGTGCTGAGACTGCAGGCGTGAGCCACCGCGCATGGCCGAGGTTTGTATTTTAAACAAAAGGTCTGTTACTCCTTGAATGGGGACGACATTGAAAAGTCCCTTGGCCGGGTGTGGTGGCTCACACCTGTAATCCCAGCACTTTGGGAGGCTGGGTGGGGGGTGGGGTGGATCACGAGGTCAGGTTCAAAAACAGCTTGACCAACATGGTGAAACTCCATCTCTACTAAAAATAAACAAAAAACAAAACAAAAAACGAAAAGTAGCTGAGTGTGGTGGCAGGTGCCTGTAATTCCAGCTACTCAGGAGTCTGAGGCAGGAGAATCACTTGAACCCGAGAGGCAGAGATTGCAGTGAGCTGAGATTGCGCCACTGCACTCCAGCCTGGGTAACGCAGCGAGACTCTGTCAAAAAAAAAAAAAAAAAAAAAAGAAGAAAAGGAAAGAAAAGAAAAAGCCCCTCGTTGACTGGGCATGGTGGCTTACACCTGTAATCCTAGCACTTTGGGAGGCCAAGGTGGGCAGATCACGAGGTCAGGAGTTTGAGACCAGCCTGGCCCGTATACATGGTATACTCACATGTACATGCACACATGAATTGAGCATGTGCAAACATCCAAACTGGGTATACATGCATGTACACACACAGTAGATGGTACACATGCATGTGTGCAAACACACTGGAGCTGGTAAATGTGCATGCACACACACGAGTTGGACATACACACATGTACATGCACACCTAAACGGTATACTCACGTGTACATGCACACCAGATGGTATATGTGCATGTGTACAGACACACTCGAGCTGGGTATACATGCATGTATGCACACACAAGCTGGGTATACAAAATTACAAAATTTAATACAAAATACAAAATACAAAAATACAAAAATTAGCCGGGCCATGGTGGTGCCCCCCTGTAGTCCCAGCTCCTCGGGAGGCTGAGGCGGGAGAATTGCTGGAACCCGGGAGGCGGAAGTTGCAGTGAGCCGAGATTGTGCCACTGCACTCCAGCCTGGGCAGCAGAGCGAGACTCTGTCTCAAAAACAAAAACTAAAACAAAAGTCCCTCATTTAGGTTCATCTGTGGCACTCAGGGCCACTGGACAGAGCTAGGATTTCTATCTCTGTGTGTGCAGTTCCGGGATTCTGCAGTGAGGTCAGATGGGCCCATGATAAAGGCCTCTAAGGAGAAAGGTGAATTCTTCCATTGCCTGCAGGGGAGGCAGGGGCTGGGTCTTGCCAGGCCTTTACTGGAACTGGTGGTCTAAGCTACGCATCTACCTCTGCGCGTGTCAGCCCAGCTGGGGCCACTCACCAGAGTGACAGGAGGCCACCTGAGTTTTCCCCGGGGATTCTAGTCCAACGCTAGCAGGGAGGGGAAACATGCCCCTCAATGCATCTGCTCACTTACACTATCACCTCCTCCACCCCCCAGCAGACACTGATTCCCCAGTGTGTGCACATGTGTATATACCCAGCTCATGTGTTTGTGCACATGCATGTATACCCAGCTTGGGTGTGCCTGCACGTGTGCCCAAGAAGGATGTGCAATTCATGATTCATGACCACAGGCTGGTGGCCAGGAGGGTCAGGGGTGAGAAGCATGGTGGGGAGCTTCGGAACAAGGGACGGGTCCTGGTCAGGTACAGAGGCCAACTCCCTACACCTGCAAGACAGGGTCCAGGGGGCTACAGCTAGCCTCCTCCCAGAGGCCCCCAAGGCCCGGTATTCGCTCTGCCTGCCACACTAGCCTCCTGGGCCATGATGTCTGTGACTTTGCAGGGCAGTGACCCTCCCAGCTCTGCCAGCCACTCATTCACTAGCCACAGCAGCTGTCCTCACTTTGTGCCTGGCTCTGCTGCGGTGACACCTCCTCACTGGCCACTCCCCATGAAGCTGGGCACCAGGGCCCTACTCAACCCCTCAAGCAGAGCTGCCCTGCTCTGGTCTCAGGGCCAGGGCCTGGTGCTAAACCCGCCCTGGCACCCAGTGGGCATCGGCAGGTGTGTGCTGAGGGTTGGAGAGGTGCCGTGGCCCCATTCCTCCACCAGCCCCTGCCTTTGAAAGCTGCAGGAGCTAATTAGGGCTTTCTTCTTGATCACCTACATTCTGCACCCCCGGGCACCGTCACGACGCGCTCCTCTCTCCCTCCCTCTCCATTCTGTCCTTTGGGGCCTGGATCTCACTGGAAGTGAAGACGATGGCAGAGGGCCGTGTGGTGGAGAACCTCACAGCGCTGGTAGGAGGAGGACAGATGCCCTGCAGGAGCCTAGAGCCCAGGGCAAGACAAAGGGACCTCTCCTGCCAAAGCTGGAAATCTAGAAATGTCTCCTGCAGCTCCGAGACCCCTCAAAGCCTGGCTGGAGCGCAGCGCCCGGGGAGCGCACAGAGGTGGAGCTGCGGGTCCTGTCACGTGCACAGATTGAATAATTCAGATTTAAAAGACCTACTTTCCCGTTAGACCATTTCCTGCTGAGGAGCAGGTGGGGGTGGGGCATCTGAATTGTGTCTCCCCTCCCAGGGGTTTTAGAGAAGGCCTGGTGTGGAGCCAGTATCGGGGCAGCCACCTCCGCCCTGGGGCCCAGCTCAGTCCTGCCCTGGGTTGGGCACAGCTGACCGAGTATGGCTCTGGACTTAGGGACCCAGAGCTGACTGGGTGTGGCTCTGGACTCAGGAACCCAGGCTGATCTCTGAGATCCTTGCAGAGAAGGGAGTGTCACTGGGAAGCGTTTGCTCTGCCAGGGAGAGGGTGGGGCAGTAGGAGAGGGCCAAAAGACACAAGAGGCCTGGGCTGAAAGGAATGGAGGTGGAGCAGGGAGGGCACGTCTGAGCCCGGCTCTAGATCCCCCAGGCCACCAAGGGCTCCGGTGTTTCTTATCTCTAGGGATGGGCTCTGGCTGGAGGCGGGAAGCATCTTTGCGGTCACACCGTACTCAGGGCAGATGCCCCTACCTTCCAGGGACTGTGTACTGCAGAGGGCAGCCCCAGGCTGCAGTAAGGACCTGGGAGTAAGCACCCGGGGCCCCTGCTCCTTCCCTCCCTCCTTCCTCTCAACTTTGCCTTCCATAAACCATCAAATAGGATTTCTGCCTGGACTATGGGGCAAGTTCCAGGGACAGCCCTGCCTCACCATGACGACCTACAGATAAGCTGGAGGTGCTGGGGCTGCACCCTGCCCCTTGGATATGGCTAAGGCAGGCACTGGCCTGGCGTCCTCCTGTGTGGCCTTCCTCCATGGCCCTGGCTGTAACGAGATGGGCTGACCAGTCTGATGGTGGCCTGTGGGACAAGGGAGCCCCAGGGCACAGCCCTGCCACTGCCCAGTCTGGCTTGCAGTGTGGTGGCCACTCCTCCTGAGGCTCCTCCATGGCCCTGGGCCAGGCTTGCAGGGACCTTCCGGGGCCCCTCCCATCCCACAGCTGCTGGAAGGTCTCTGGTGACAAACGACTGCTGCCTCAGCCTCCTCTCCCTGCTCCTCAGTTCCACTTTTTTTTTTTTTTTGAGACGGAGTCTCGCTCTGTCCCCCTGGCTGGAGTGTAGTGGCGCAATCTTGGCTCACTGCAAGCTTCACCTCCCGGGTTCCCGCCATTCTCCTGCCTCAGCCTCCTAAGGAGCTGGGACTACAGGTGTCTGCCACCGCGCCCGGCCAATTTTTTGCATTTTTAGTAGAGACGGGGTTTTACCGTGGTCTCGATCTCCTGACCTTGTGATCCGCCCGCCTTTGCCTACCAAAGTGTTGTGATTACAGGCATGAGCCACCGCACCCAGCCTAGTTCCACTTTTAACTCAGGTGGGCATTGAAGGCTGGCATTAGGCCTGCCAGATTCTGAGGGCCACCTCTAACCCCTCACCTGCCAATGTGCAGAACACCGTCCGCCAACTGACTTTGCATCATCCCTTGGCCCTTGATATGCCCCCATGCTCCATCCCGCCTCTCGAGAGTCAAGCAGAGAAGGCTTCCGGCAGGGGCCCAGCTCTCCTGACGTCCAGCCACTCAGGTTCCTCGCGCCCTGCCCTTGTTCTGGCCCAGGTGATGGTTCTGCCCCTCCTGATCTCTTGCTTTGGGCTCTGGTCCCTGTGCTGGCTTGCATCTTCCTCACTCAGAACTCAGAGCATCGGCCACACCAGCTGTTCTCTGATGACCCCGTGTGCCTGGCACCACGCTGGGCTGGTGGAGCAGCGGTAAGAGTGGGCTTCACAGGGCTCACACGGCAACAGGAGGAGGGCCCAGAGAAGGCAGCCAGGAAGAAACCACAGGAGAAAAGAAACCAGCAAGGTACCTGGGAGGGATGGTCAGGGCTGGGGAGACATCTCCCTGGAGGTGACACCCGCAAAGGCCTGAACTACACGAGGTTATGGGGAGACTGCCCCAGGCAGACAGAGCCACTGGGCCAAAGGCTGGAGCATGGAATTCGGTGGTGTCAGGGAGCATCGAGGAGCCAGCGTCTGGACAGTGGGGAGGGGAGGAGGGGCCTGGACCCTGGGGAGAGAGTAGGTGACGGGAACTGTCAATGCTTTCAGTGATATGATTGACGATTCAGCCCGTGTGCGCAGTGGCTCCTGCCTGTGATCCCAGCCCTTCGGAAGGCTGAGGTGGGAGGACTGCTTGAGCTCAGGAGTTTGAGACCAGCCTGAGCAATACAGGGAGACCCTCATCTCAAAAAAAAACACCAAAAAAAAAAAAAAAAACCCAAAAATAAATAAATAAAATAAAAATTCAAAAAACTTCCCTGGGAATTCAGTCCTTGCTCACCTGTGCTAGGTAGGTAGGTGCCCCTGTGGGGATGGCACCTCGGTGGCCCAGTGGAGGTCAGAGGCCACACAGGGTGAGGAGTGGGTAGCATACAGTGGGGTGGAAGAGAGGATGAGAGACTGGTTACACAGGACATAATCAGAGCCAGGTTCCTCACTCCCAAAGCAGGATGCCCCTCATTCGGAACAGGTTGAGCCCTGCAGTGTCGGCCTGGCATCAGAGTAAATGCGTGGCGCCCAAGAAAATCATAGACAAAAACACCCATGAAACTGTGTGTATACGTATACGTGGGAGCATGTACATAGATGTGCTCCCTTGCTCCACCAGCTGCAAGGACACCCCAGTAGCAATGAGCACACCTGGGACCCCATCCCCGGCTCTGCATGACATTCTCCCACAATGAACCAGGTTGCCAGCAGAAATAGCTGGGTTCAGGCTGGGGCAGGGAGGATACAACAGGACCCTGGAGAATCTCGTGCCAGAAATAAAGGCCTCCGGGAATGACGCGGACAAGTGAAGTGGGAGGGAGACAGAAGGGTGGGAAGGCATGGGTTCCCTGTCTGGTGGAGGCTCCCCAGGGAGGGGAAGCGCGTGGCAGGGAGGGCAGGCGGCGGACGCATCCAGAAGCCGCACTTACTGTGTGTCTGCTTCCTCACACAAGCGCCATGCACACAAAATGAGAAGGAAAACGCCAGTTGAGAGAGGCGGGTGGTATCCCAGGGTGTGGAGAGAGTAGAAGGTGGGAAATAGGCGTTGGGGGTGGGGTGGGTGGCCCCTTGAGGTTGGGGCCCTGGTTGAGGGGAGGCCCAGGGGATGAAGCTGGGTCTTTCTCCCTTTCGACTGTGCCGGTGCAGGCCTGGAGGAAAACGGACGCCAGGTTTGGTGTGGAAGGGGAGCTCGGAGGGGATGAAGGCCCAGGCGGGTGGAAGAGCAGGGCGCTGGCTGGGGAGGAGCAGAGGGAAGAAGCCGGGGGTGAGGGGCAGCCGGAGCTCAGCTGGAAAGACAGCAGGAGGCGGTGGGCACAGGGGCGGGTTCCATGGACGTTCTGGAGGCTTCTGAGGACACCAAGCCTGGAAGCCAGGACATGTGGCCTTCTTGACTTCGTTCCCCTTCCTCACCTGGGGTCTCCGGTCCCCGCTGTCCACTGCTCAGCGGCTTGGGAGGGGTCCGCGGCCTCCGCTCCTGCCAGGCGGCCCTGCCCGCAGCAGCGAGAGGAGCCACGGGGCGCTGCCCTCCTCCGCAGCCCGAGGCCCACCTCACACGCACTGAGCCCACGCGCGGGTCTCTGCCCGCCAGCCCCGTCTGAGCTCGCCGCAGTCCCTGCTTGAGAGGCCGGGGGGCACCTGCGCCTGCCCGGGACCCCGACCTGCTCGCGGGGCCCGGCGCCTCCTCTGCAGGCAACGACCTCGCCCGCGGTGCCCCTACTCGCCCCGTCCCCGGAGGGACCGCCCCCGCCCGCGGCCTTCCCCGCCCCTGCCCCGTCCCTTGAGTGCCCCCCGCCCGCCGTTACCCAACCACCGCCCCCGGAGGAGCCCCCGCCCGCGGTTACCCAACCTTACGCTGTCCCCGGAGGGCTCCGCGCCAGTGTTCCCCCCGCCCCGTCCCGTCTCCGAGGGCCCACTGCCCCGGTCCCCATCCCGCTCGGTCCCCGCAGGGCCGGGCCGCCGGGGGGGTCTCCTGAAGCAGCGGTCCCGGAAGACAGCAACACGGCCTCTTTAAGCCGCTCGGACACGCGCTCGGGCCCGTTGCGAGTTGCAAGCGCGCAGGCGTGCGCGTGCCCGTCGGGCCTAGCGAGCGCGCGCGACGAGCGACGTGCGTGGTGACGCGAACGCGTGGGGTTTCCCGAGACTGCGGGCAGGGGCCCGCCGCGCCCATCCCGATGGCTGGAGGCGTCTGAGGGGCGGACGGAGGCGGCGGCGGCGGCGGCGGCGGCGGCGGGAGCGGGAGCGGGCGCGGGCGGCGAGTGGGGAGCGGGGTCGGGAGTGGAGCAGCCGCCGCGGCGGGAGTGGACCGAGCCTTGCCGGTGCGCACCTGCCCGCAGCGCCCGCGGAGCGCGCAGCGCGGCCCGAGCGCGACGACCTCCCGAGCAGCGGCCGAGGCGGCGGTGCGGGCGCGTCAGGCCGCGACGAGGGCGCTGAGGTGAGCGCGGCAGCCCCTAGCCCCCGACCCGGCCTCAGTTCGTCCACCGGCCCGCCCAGGGGGCGCCCGCCCCGCCCCCACCGCACCCGCCGGCCGGGCCGCGTCTTCCTGCCCCGCCCGGGTGCGGCGGGCGGCGTCCGAAGGCGGGGGCCGGGAGCTGGGGTCCGAGGTTCGGGGTGCAGGGTCGGGGTCGAGGGCGGGGTCTCGGGCGAGGAGCCGGGGTCCTAGGCCCAGGGCTGGGGGCGAGTTTCGGCCCTGGGTGCGGGGCTTTGCGCGCCGCGGGAGCTTCCCGTAGCGGCGGCCGGGGCCTCGGGGGCGCGGGTCGGGCGGGGCCGGGCCCTGCGTGGGGAGCCGGACGTGGCGCTCGGGCCCTCGGCGCGAGAACAAAGGCCGGGCGGGAGTGCAGGCGGGGCGGTGTCGGCGGCCGGAGCCCCCGCGCGGGCCGCCTATCGGGGTGACTTTGAGGGCCGGGCGGCCGCAGGGGGCGAGCGCGGGGAAGGGGAACAATGAAATGGGGAAGCCGGGCCGCGCGCCGCGGGCGGAGTGGGGATTTAAAGCGGAAGCCGGGCGCGGCGTCGGGAAATGGGAAAATAACGGTTTCGGCCCTTTTGCTGTGCGGAGTCGCGGAGACGGCCGCGCCGTGGCCTCGCCCTTCTCCTGCCGAGGCCGGGGTCTGTCTGGCGCCGGCGCCCCGCGCGTGTCGGCCGGGGGGTTGCGCGGACCCCGGCCCGGGCCCGCGAATGAATGGGCCCGGTGGCCGCGCCAAGATGGCGCTCCTGGCGGTGCCTTTGTGGGGCGGCCGCCGCCGCTCCGAGTTTCGGGGCCCGGTTTGCGATATTCCGAAGGCCCGAAGGTGGGGGAGAGGACAGGAAATAGCACAAAGGCTGGGTGTCTTCCTCCTGCCTGGATCGGCTTTTCGGCTGGAAGCTGGATGGGGGTGGGGAGTGGGGAGCTGAAAATTCCACACGACTGTCGGCTGAAGCTTTTCACTTTTAAGAACCTCCTATATTTTTCCTTGTCAATTGATAGTTGGTTCAAATAGTATTTTAACATTTCTTGTGTCTTTTAAATTACATGGTTAGCATGCAGAAGCAGTATCAGCTTTGTTTGCTAAATTCATTTGCATGGAACCCCCTTTTTTTTTTTTAATAATAGAGATGGGATCTCTGTGTAAAAGAGATCCTGTTAACCAGGCTGGTCTCGAACTTTGGGGCTCAAGCGATCCTCTCGCCTCAGCCTCCCAAAGTGCTAGAATTAGAGGCCTGAGCCACCATGTCCATCCTGTCTTCATGGAAGGTTTTTGTTAGGATTGTGAAATGCATTTATTGAAGGAAAACGCCGATGTTAAAATTTGTGTTTTGAAAAGGGAGTTGGTGTGCATTTACAGTTAGGGTGTACAGTGCTCGACTTATGGATAAACAGTGTAGAAATTTTAACCTACGGTTTTCGTTTGGGGAGCATTGGTTCATTGTATTTTCAGGTTGCTGTCTATCTGATAACAGTCTCAAATAGTATTAGGTGATTAAGCAGTTGCTGGTGAGATTATTAATTAAGAAAATATGAAGATTATTTTTCATGATTAGCAAATGGACGTATTAGTTTTGTGAAAAGTCCCAGTGAACCATGCATACTGAATAAGGCCTTTGGAGCAAGCATTGTTATCGATAAGGTTTCTGAATAAGTTATTTTCTAATCTGAAGTGATAGTCTTTTGGGAGAGGGAGGAGCTGTTTATTGAATGTAAGGTTTTAATTTTCATGCTATTGAGATATATAGTTTATTCTGGATTCTTTGGGAAGGTATATATATCAAGAAAGTGAATAGGTGGTTCCTTCTTTCTTTGCTAACGCTGGGTGCGTGGCTGGGGAGGAAGCTGGTGCCACTGACATGGAGACAGGTCTGAGAGCCTCCGCAGGGTAGGACCAAGTGGTGGGTTTTGGCTTGGTTTATGGTAAGGCAGAACTTTATTATTATTATTATTATTATTTGAGATAGAGTTTCGCTCTTGTTGCCCTGGCTGGAGTGCAATGGTGCGATCTCAGCTCATTGCAACCTCTGCCCCCCAGGTTCAAGTGATTCTCCTGCCTCAGCCTCCCGAGTAGCTGGGATTACAGCTACCGCCACCACACCCAGCTAATTTTTTGTATTTTTAGTAGAGATGGGGTTTCACTATGTTGGCCAAACTGGTCTTGAACTCCAGACCTCAGGTGATTCACCCACCTTGGTCTCCCAAAGTGCTGCGATTACAGGCGTGAGCCACCGCGTCCGATGGTAAGGCGGAACTTTCTAACAATTAGAGAGCTGCGCAGAAATGGACTGCAACTGCAAGGTCTACAGGCTCATCCTGTCAACCCTAGGGGAAGGCTGGACTGCAGGTGTCGGACGGTGGTCCCAGGTTAGGAGCGTTTGGTTTCGTCAACACTGAAAGTCCCTTTTTTTTTCCTTTCAGACATTGAGAGTTGGAAAACCAGTTAAGTTCTGAGGTGCCTGTGCCCCCTCCCAGTTAAGCACGCACTGCCCAGGCCCAGTGTGAGGATGACATTTCATCTTCTGCTGGAACCTTTCAAGATGAGTTTTATAGAGGAAACTGTTCCAACATTAAATTTCAGCTCAGAATTGACTTTCTCAAAAGAGCACATCCACTGGACAAAAGCTATTTCTCTCGCATAATCTGAATTTATGACACAGTCATAGTTACCTCATCAGACAAGTACTGACAGTGCTCTTCAGTGATATCTTTAAAATGTTTTTATTTTTCTTCGATATCTTCAGTTAATTCTGTTTTGGGGAGGGGTGGGAGAGTTGAAGTAAATTTTCTCAGGTTTAATTTTGATCTTAGAAGATTCAGGAGGCTGCAGAATAGTGTGTTTTTTGTTGTCGTTTGTTTTTAAGCTTAAAACCCACTGGGTGTGGTGGCTCACTCCTGTAATCCCAGCACTTTGGGAGGTGGGGCGGATCACATGAGGCCAGGAGTTTGAGGCCAGTCTGGCCAACATGGTGAGACCCTGTATCTACTAAAAATATAAAAATTGGCCGGACGCAGTGGCTCACGCCTGTAATCCCAGCACTTTGGGCGGCTGAGGCAGGTGGATCACGAGGTCAGGAGATGGAGACCATCCTGGCTAACACGGTGAAACCCCGTCTCTACTAAAAATAGAAAAATTAGCCGGGCGTGGTGGCGGGTGCCTGTGGTCCCAGCTACTCGGGAGGCTGAGGCAGGAGAATGGTGTGAACTCGGGAGGTGGAGCTTGCAGTGATCCAAGATCGCGCCACTGCACTCCAGCCTGGGCAACCGAGCGAGACTCGTCTCAAACAAACAAACAAAAAGCCGGGCGTGGTGGTGGGCGCCTGTAATCCCAGCTACTCAGGAGGCTTAGGCAGGGGAATCGCTTGAACCCGGGAGGCAGGGATTGCGGTGAGCCGATATTGCGCCACTGCACTCCAGCCTGGGTGACAGAGTGAGACTGTCTCTAAAGAGTTAAACCTCTGTAAATCTTTTTTATGCCCAATGACTTCGGTTTCAAAGCTTGTATCATGTAGGTAGATTTATATTGATCACTTGAGAAATAGAATTTGAGGAGTTAATTTATTTCGTAAAGGAGGTGTTGTACTATCCTGCAAAAGTACCAGAGCTTTGTTCTCTTCCCTTTGCTTTGTTAAAAATTTTCTGTCTTTTGGTTCATTTTCTGTGTGTGTTGATCCACTGGAAAAGTTGTAGCTTTGTAGCTAAATACCGCTTTGATTAGAGGATGAAAAAGGTCTTCAGGGCGTCTGTAGACTCA
The DNA here is from genome assembly GCF_047675955.1 of Chlorocebus sabaeus. Lineage (NCBI taxonomy): Eukaryota > Metazoa > Chordata > Mammalia > Primates > Cercopithecidae > Chlorocebus > Chlorocebus sabaeus. The sequence continues at coordinate 134,853,614 of NC_132923.1, forward strand.
TCTACCATCAGTTGACTTCTTGTAGCTAATACTTTAATGAATAATGTTGATTTTATTTTAGAAGTGCAGTGTTGGCATTTATTGTAGTTTTGTCGTTGGATTGTTTGTCTCTGCCCAAAAGATTTGGCTCATGTTGGTCTCTAAATTGGATTACATTCTTACTGTCTGTGACTTTGGCTTTAGCATTAGTGGATTGGTAATAGATATTCTCAATTTTTAAATCTGGCTTGACCATATGGCAGGCCATGTTATTTTGAAACCCCTATTTAGTGTAAGTCTCATAAGACATGGAACACAAATTTTTAGAAAATTTTAAACTGGTTTGGCTGGGCGTGGTGGCTCATGCCTATAATCCCAGCACTTTGGGAGGCCGAGGCAGGTGGATCATGAGGTCAGGAAATTGAGACTACCCTGGCTAACACGGTGAAACCCCGTCTCTACTAAAAATACAAAAAATTAGCCTAGTGTGGTGGCAGGCACGTGTAATCCCAGCTGCTTGGGAGGCTGAGGCAGGAGAATGGCGTGACCCGGGAGGCGGAGGTTGCAGCGAGCCAAGATCGCGCCAGTGCACTCCAGCCTGGGCGACACAGTGTGACTCCGTCTCAAAAAAAAAAAAAAAAAAAAAAAATTTTTAAGCCGGTGTTTAAATTCTGATTTCAGGTTTGCATTTGTTAAGAGTGGTTGGAGAGATTATGAAGTAGGCAATTCAGTTAAGTGTTTGGTTTAGGAACATAGAATGAGGAGATAAAATAGATTTAAAATGGAAACTATCAGAAATAGTTTATGAAACTGCAGTGTTCAATGTTACTGAAAGAAAAAGCAAGGCAAACATGTATGGGAGTGTGTATGAAGAGAAAGAGAAATACAACATCACATCAGCTGCTCTGGGAGAGGGAGGGAGCACTGCCTCTTTCAAAGCTGTGTATTTTGTTCCAGAATTTTGATTGAAGAAATATAGACAATCTATAGACATTTGAGTTTGCTAGTGGATTAGTGGAATGCTGAAAGCTTTTTTTGTTTTGAGACAGAGTCTCTCTCAGCCACCCAGGCTGGAGTGTAGTGGCGCAGTCTCGGCTCACTGCAACCACCGTCTCCCAGGTTCAGGTGATTCTCCAGTCTCAGCCTCCCGAGTAGCTGGGATTACAGGCACCCACTGTCAAGCCCAGATAATTTTTTAAAAATTTATTTTAGTAGGGACAGGGTTTCACCATGTTGACCAGGCTGGTCTTGAACTCCTGACCTCAGGTGATCCACCCGTCTCAGCCTCCCAAAGTGCTAGGATTACAGGTGTGAACCACTGCATCCTGCCGGAATGCTGAAAGTTTTTTTTTTAAACCTTTTAGCCTCTTGTTCTTGTGGCAGTGCCTACCATTGGGTGCCACGGTAATCAGTGGAAATTACTCCTGGCTTTCAGTGGTAGAAAAGCTTTCTGTTTTATAGAGCAATGTTGCTTGCTTTCTTTTTTTTAAGATTAAGTGAAAGTATTTCCTTATCTATGTCTTCTTAAATTAGAATTCTGAGAAAGACCCATTTTTTAAAAGTTAACTGATTAAAAAGACCAAATTAAGATTATCTAAGGCAGTTTTTTTTTTTTTTTTTTTTTTTTTTGAGATGGAGTTTCGTTCTTGTTGCCTGTGCTGGAGTGCAATGGGGCGGTCTCGGCTCACTGCAACTTACGCTTCCCGGGTTCAAGCGATTCTTCTGCCTAGCAGCCTCCCAAGTAGCTGGGATTACAGGCGCCTGCCACCACACCCAGCTGATTTTTGTGTTTTTAATAGAGATGGAGTTTCACCATGTTGGCCAGGCTGGTCTCCAACTCCTGACCCCAAGTGATCCGCCTGCCTCTGCTTCCCAAAGTGCTGGGATTACAGGTGTGAGCCACTGCGCCCAGTTATCTAAGATAATTCTTAAGTTTATTCTGTTGAACCTATTTTGCCATTGATAAAATAATGATTTGATCATTAGTTGCTCTAAGCTTACTAATGCATTTTATCAAGAGAGGACTTTATGTATTAATTCATTCACCTGTTAAAATTGGAATACTGGTCGGGCGCGGTGGCTCACACCTGTAATCCCAACACTTTGGGAGGCAGAGACGGGCGGATCACGAGGTCAGGAGATCGAGACCATCCTGGCTAACACGGTGAAACCCTGTCTCTACTAAAAATACAAAAAATTAGCCGGGTGTGGTGGCGGGCACCTGTAGTCCCAGCTACTCGGGAGGCTGAGGCAGGAGAATGGTATGAACCCGGGGGGCGGAGCTTGCAGTGAGTGGAGATCTCGCCGCTGCACTCCTCCAGCCTGGACGACAGAGGAAGACTCTGTCTCAAAGGAATACTAAGGGCATCAATGGAATGTATTCTTGTTTATTGGTGGGTAATCGTGTCTCTATGCATGTCTGTGTGCAGTCCTTTGGCACTTAGAAAATATATTCCCTATGTTGATTACAGACACTCAACTTCCCGCCGAGTGTTGTAATTAATAAAACTTAAAAAAATTCTGGGCTGGGTGTGGTGGCTTACGCCTGTAATCCCAACACTTTTGGAGGCCAAGGTGAGTGGATCACCTGAGGTGGGGAGTTCGAGACCAGCCTGACCAACATGGAGAAACCCCGTCTCTACTAAAAATACAGAATTAGTTGGGCATGGTGGCACGTGCCTGTAAAGTCATCTACTCGGGAGGCCAAGGCAAGAGAATCACTTGAGCCTGGGAGGTGGAGGTTGTGGTGAGCTGAGATTGTGCCATTGTACTCCAGCCTGGGCAACAAGAGTGAAACTCCGTCAAAAAAAAAAAATTCTGGACACTTTCTAATTAGATGAGCATGTCAAAGAGTCTATAGTAGGTTTTAGAAGTTTGTCATAGGAATTTTAAAATAGTTCCTAAATTCTAGGGAGGGAGAGAAATTCAGTGGTTTCCAAAAGGATTGGCACTAAGTTAGATCCCAGCTCAGCTCTGTCACCTCACTGGCTGTTTTGCAGTGTTAGGACTTTTATTTGCACTGAAAATCAAGATCAAGCCAACTTCTGCCTTTCCACAGGAGCTTTCTGTTCTCCCTGAGCCTGCCTTAATTTAGGTCACCTGCAGTGTTAGGACTTCTGTGTCTGTCCTCATCTGTGAAACAGGCATCCGAGAGCCGCCTTCATGGGGTCATTGTGAGGATTGAGTGAGTCTGGATGCGGGCACTGATAACAGAGCTGTGCAAGGGTTAGCCATTTCTGTTGCTGATGGCCTTACTTTGTAAAGATTTCTTTTATGGCAAGGTTAAAAAGTGTTGTTATAAGATGACAATGTACTGAGATTTTTCTTTCCTTTTCCTTGGTTCCAGAAGAATATTATTAATTCAGGGTGTGGAACATACATATTAGCTATCTTTGCAAATCCCTATCACTTATTTACTGCCTCACTTTCTTTTTTCTTCTTTTCTTGAGACAGAGTCTCACTCTGTAGCCCAGGCTGGAGTGTAGTGGCGCTATCTCAGCTCCCTGCAAGCTCCGCCTCCTGGGTTCATGCCATTCTCCTGCCTCAGCCTCCCGAGTAGCTGGGACTACAGGCGTCCGCCACCACGCCCGGCTACTTTTTTGTATTTTTAGTAGAGATGGGGTTTCACCATGTGAGCCAGGATGGTCTCGATATCCTGACCTTGTGATCCGCCCATCTTGGCCTCCCAAAATACTGGGATTACAGGCGTGAGCCACTGTGCCCAGCCTTTAGTGCCTCACTTTCTACTAAATCTTCTCTCACATCCTTGTCTTTTCTTGAAAGGTTTTGTTTCTTTTTATTTCATTTTTTTTTTTTTGAGACAGGGTTTTGCTGTGTCACCCAGGCTGGAGTGTGGAATGTGATGGTATGATCATGGCTCACTGCGACCTGGACCTCCGGGGCTCATACAATCTTCCTGTCTCAGTCTCACAAGTAACTGGGACCACAGGCACATGCCACCTTGCCTAGCTAATTTTTTTTTTTTTTTTTTTTTTTTTTTTTTTGAGACGGAGTCTCGCTCTGTCTCCCAGGCTGGAGTGCAGTGGCCGGATCTCAGCTCACTGCAAGCTCCGCCTCCCAGGTTTACGCCATTCTCCTGCCTCAGCCTCCCGAGTAGCTGGGACTACAGGCGCCCGCCACCTCGCCCGGCTAATTTTTTGTATTTTTAGTAGAGACGGGGTTTCACCGTGTTCGCCAGGATGGTCTCGATCTCCTGACCTCGTGATCCGCCCGTCTCTGCCTCCCAAAGTGCTGGGATTACAGGCTTGAGTCACCGCACCCGGCCCTAATTTTTTAAAATTGTTTGTAGAGACAGGGACAGGCTGGTCTCCAACTCCTAGGTTCAAGTGATTCTCCTGCCTTAGCCTCCCAAAGTGTTGGGATTATAGATGTGAGCCACAGCACCCTGGTCTTAAAGGCTTTCCTTTACCTTTGCAGAATAATCTTGAACTATGCCTCATTTTGAAAACTGGTAAGTTTTTGTCCTTTTTTTTTTTTTTTTTTTTTTTTTTTGAGACGGAGTCTTGCCCTGTCGCCCAGGCTGGAGTGCGATGGTGTGATCTCGGCTCACTGCAACCTCTACCTCCTGGGTTCAAACGATTCTCCTGCCTCAGCCTCCAGAGTAGCTGGGATTACAGGCGCCCGCCACCACACCCAGCTGATTTTTGTATTTTTAGTAGAGATGGAGTTTCACCGTATTGGCCAGTCTGGTCTCGAACTCCTGACCTCAGCCGCCTCGGCCTGCCAAAGTGCTGGGATTACAGGTGTGAGCCACCATGCCCTGCCCGTTTATGTTCATTTTTTAGAGAATTCTCCTCCCTCCATTTATGAAGCTAGAGTTTTTTGAATTGCACCAAAATTTGTTGACATCCCTTGATTTTTGCTGACTAGGGACAATAAATATTTTCCACTTATTTTTATAAACTGTAATACTGATTTGTTTATTTGTTTAACAGATGTTGACTTAGCACCTTCTCTCTCTCTCTTTTTTTTTTTTTTTTGAGATAGAGTCTTGCTCTGTCACCCAGGCTGGAGTGCAGTGGCGTGATCTCAGCTTACTGCAACCTCTGCCTCCCAGGTTCAGGCGCTTCTCTTTCCTCAGCCTCCCAAATAGTTGGGATTACAGGCACATGCAGCCATGCCTGGCTAATTTTTTTTTTTTTTTTTTTTTTTTTTAATCTTAGTAGAGATGGTGTTTCACCGTGTTGCCCATGCCAGTCTCGAACTCCTGAGCTCAGGCAATCCTCCCGCCTTGGCCTCCCAAAGTGCTAGGATTACAGGCGTGAGCCACTGTGCCCGGCCCCAACTTAGCACCTTACTGGGTCCTGAGGCTGTGAGCCGTAGTAGAAGGCACGTGATCCAGGGCCTTGCTGAATTCATGGTCTAATAGGGAGCCTGACACGCAGGCACAGAGCAGAGGGTATTGGCTGTGGCTCCCAGGGAGACCACCCTGTCCAGAGTTTAGTGGCAGCTTCTCATAGAAAAGCTTCAAGTTGAGACCTGAATTGGAGTCTGTCTGGCAGGCAGGTGGGGATGGAGGGGAGGAGTATATCCTAGGCTGATGAGATGGTGTGTTTTTTATCCGGCAACCAACTGGTCTCCTTTACTGTCTCCAGCACCCAGCACAATGTGTGCCAGGTGATCAGTAATTATCCAGCGGGTAAGAGCACAGCACATCCAGGGACGGAAGTTCCAAAGGGCTAGCAGAGTGGTAAGAAGTGGAAGCCAAAAGGTTTAGAGCCTGGATAAAGAGCTTTTACCTTGAGGCCAGGCACAGTGGCTCACGCCTGTAATCCCACCACTTTGGGAGGCCAAGGCGGGCGGATCACTTGAGGTCAGGAGTTTGAGACCAGCCTGGCCAACATGGTGAAACCTCGTCTCTACTAAATGTATAAAAATTAGCCAGGCATGGTGGTGCACACCTGTATTGTCAGCTACTCATTAGGCTGAGGCACAAGGATGGCTTGCATCCGGGAGGTGGAGGTTGCAGTGACCCAAGATCACCCCAGCCTGGGTGACAGAGTGAGACTCAAAAAAGAAGAAAAAAATGAACTTTTACTTTGAGAGCTCCAGGAAGCCTTGGAAGAGTTGTAAGGAGATTGATCTGATGGGGATCATTACTTGGTAGTTGAACGTAGAGTGCTCAGGGGAGGGAGGGGACTCTAGTCAGTTGGCAAAGCTGGTGTAGAAAAGGAAAGGGGTCTGGAGCAGGGTGATGACTGATAAGACCTGGTGACCGAAGGGAAGGTGAGGGTGGCGAGAAAGATGTAAATGACCACAGGTTTCCGTCTGCCCTCTGGGTAGCTGTGGGGCATGATGAGTTTAGTTTGTGTGTGTTGGGTTTGAGGAGTCTCTGAGGCATTCTCATGTTTTGCATCAAGGGTACAGGGGGCCTTATACTTTCTCCTCCCTGTCCTTGGAAAACTCTCCTCCTGACTGTGTGTTTGCACAGTTCACTCCCTCTCTCCATTCAGGCCTTTGTTCATGTATCCCTTCCTCCAAGGGTGTGCTCTGATCTCATTGGTCTCTGTCGCTTTACCCCACTCTGTCTTCATAGCCTGATACTGCTCTTCCCACTTGTTCTAAGCTCCATGGACACAGGCACTCTGGGTCCCTGCAGACCAGCCCCTGAAACAGTGCACAGTAAATGTGGCGTGGTGACTCCTGTGCCTGTGAATGGGAGCTCTGGAGGATAGGTCTGGGTGGAGGCAGGCCTTGAGAGTCAGCAACATCTCGATGATGATTGAAGCCTTAGGAGCAGTGGTCACTTAGAGCAGTGGTTCTTCAAGTGTGATCGTGGACCCCTAGGGGCTCCTGAGACCGTTTCAGGAATTCACTTGGTCAGAACTATTTTCTTTTTTTTTTCTTTTTTTATTTTGAGACGGAGTCTCGCTCTGTCACCCGGGCTGGAGTGCAGTGGCCGGATCTCAGCTCACTGCAAGCTCCGCCTCCCGGGTTCCTGCCATTCTCCTGCCTCAGCCTCTCGAGTAGCTGGGACTACAGGCATCCGTCACCTCGCCCGGCTAGTTTTTTGTATTTTTTAGTAGAGACGGGGTTTCACCGTGTTAGCCAGGATGGTCTCGATCTCCTGACCTCATGATCCGCCCGTCTCGGCCTCCCAAAGTGCTGGGATGACAGGCTTGAGCCACCGTGCCCGGCCCGGTCAGAACTATTTTCATAATCATATTAAGATGTTATTTAACTTTTCGTTGTGTTGACATTTCATTGATGCTGCAGAAGCAGTGGAGGATAAAACTCCTGGCTCCTTAGCACAACTCAAGGCTGTGGTACCAAACTAGTCTCAGCAGCCACTGTCACGGCACTCACAGTGCTCTTCACCGCCATGAACCTGCCGTGAAAGAAAACTCTGTTAATCTAATGTCCTTGGTGAAGCAATAAAAATTGACTGTATTAAACCTTATCCTTTGAAAATCTATCTTTGTAGTATTTTGTGTGATAAAACGGAAGTAGGTATAAAGCACAGTGAAATACAATAGCTGTCTCCAGGAGGAGTTGTGTAATTGAGTTGAAAGAATGGCGGACAGAAAACGGCTGTTTAGATTAGATGTGGATATTTGGCAGATACTATCTTGAAAATGAATGAAGTGAACGAGATACTTCAAGGAAAATAACTAACACTATTGTTGCCAGTAATAAAATTTGAGCTTTCAAAGGAACGTTTTGGAAAACTTGGTTCTGCTACCATGAGCTTGACATCTTCCCATTATTGATAGACTTTTCTTATAAGCTAGGTGGTGATACTAATGAGATTTTAAAAATATGTAATGAAATGTGTCAGTATTTGGAAGATCTGCTTAATTCAGTGAACCTACATTTTCCTACATTGCCTGTAATCCCAGCACTTTGGCAGGCGGGTGACTGGAGGTCGGGAGTTCAAAACCAGTCTGGCCAACATGGTGAAACTCCATCTCTACTAAAAATACAAAAAAATTAACTGGGCATTGTGGCACATGCCTGTAATCCCAGCTACTCGGGAAGCTGAGGCAGGAGAATCACTTGAACTTGGGAGGCAGAAGTTGCAGTGAGCCGAGATGGCGACACTGCACTCCAACCTGGGGGATAGAGCAAGGCTGCATCTCAAAAAATAAAATAAAATAAAATATAAAATAAAATACATTTTTGTTCTTGATTACAGCTCACACCTGTAATCCCAGTGCTTTGGGAGGCCAAGGCAGGAGGATCGCTTGAGGCCAAGAGTTTGAGACCAGCCTGGGCAACATAGTGAGACCCCCATCTGTACAAAAAATTTGAAAATTAGCCAGGCATTCTGGTGTGTGCCTGTGGTCCTATCTACTGGGGAGGCTGAAGCAGGAGGATTGATTGAGCCTGGAAGGTTGAGGTTGCAGTGAGCTGTGATTGTACCATGGCACTCCAGCCTGGGTGACAGAGTGAGACCCTATTTCTTTCTTTCTTTTTTTTTTTTTTTTTTTTTTTTTTTGGAGACAGAGTCTTGCTCTGTCACCCAGGCTGGAGTACAGTGGCGTGATCTTGGCTCACTGCAAGCTCCACCTCCCGAGTTCACGCTATTCTCCTGCCTCAGCCTCCTGAGTAGCCGGGACTACAGGCGCCCGCCACCACGCCCGGCTGATTTTTTTGTATTTTTAGTAGAGACGGGGTTTCACCGTGTTAGCCAGGATGGTCTCGATCTCCTGACCTCGTGATCCGCATGCCTTGGCCTCCCAAAGTGCTGGGATTACAGGCTTGAGTCACCGTGCCAGGCCAGCTGAGACCCTATTTCTTAAAAAAAACCAAAAAAACAAAAAAACTCTTCTTTTTCTTTTAACTGCATATCTATGTGAGACTGAATTTTCCTCATAGACTTCAGCTAAAACTGTGTGTTGCAGCAGGCTGAGAGCAGACATAGATGTGAAGATCCATTGCTTCCATTGAGGCAGACAATACAAATGTAAAATACAGCTTCTCACCAGATTATTTGTCTTAGAAATTTTTTTTTTTTTTTTTTTTTTTTGAGATGGAGTCTCACTCTGCCGCCCAGGCAGGAGTGCAGTGGGCAGATCTCAGCTCACTGCAAGCTCCGCCTCCCGGGTTTACGCCATTCTCCTGCCTCAGCCTCCCGAGTAGCTGAGACTACAGGCGCCTGTCACCTCGCCTGGCTAGTTTTTTGTATTTTTTAGTAGAGATGGGGTTTCACTGTGTTAGCCAGGATGGTCTCGATCTCCTGACCTCGTGATCCGCCCATCTCGGCTTCCCAAAGTGCTGGGATTACAGGCTTGAGCCACCGTGCCCGGCCCTTTTTTTTTTTTTTTTTTTTTTTTTTTGAGATGGAGTCTCGCTCTGTCCCCTGGACTGGAGTGCAGTGGTATGATCTTGGCTCACTGCAAGGTCTGCCTCCTGGGTTCACACCGTTCTCCTGCCTCAGCCTCCCAAGTAGCTGGGACTACAGGCGCCTGGCTAATTTTTTGTGTTTTTAGTAGAGATAGTGTTTCACCGTGTTAGCCAGGATGGTCTTGATCTCCTGACCTCATGATCTGCCCACTTCCCAAAGTGCTGGGATTACAGGCGAGCCACTGCGCCCAGCCAAGAGAATAGTTATTCTTTATAAAAATGTTATGTATGGTAACATGCAGTGGGCTTATTTTCGAATCATTTAATAAACAATTTTAGAACATCTCAGTTTTAATTTATAGCATAGTAAATATTGATAGATCAAACCCTCATAAACAAAAGCCCCTGGGGTCCTTAATAGTTGAGGATGTAGAGGGGGCCTGAGCTGAAATATCTGAGCAGCGCTGGTTTAGAGAGTGGGCCAGGCCCAGGGCATCTGTGGGGACCAGAGAAGTTCTCAGCTGGAGGCAGGCACCCTGTCCCTGCCCCCATGTGCAGTACTATAGGATTGTACCTTTTCCTAGGGAGGAGAGCCGAGATTTGTCAGCGGTGAAGACCCATTGGTGTAGCTTGAGAAGAGGCCCTTGTATTAGGGATGTACTGAGGAAGAGAAACACATAAAGGAGTGACCAGACGTTGGGAGACCCAGCACTAGTGTCATGGAGCCTACAGAAGGTATTCTGAGAGCAGAGGGAATGGTCTGAAGTTGGAGCTGGATTCATCAGTGGTAGAGATTGCTGAGGGCCAGTGAGTTCCAGTGGGGTGAGGAGAGTCTTGTAGGAAAGCAGTCGGAGAGACAAGTGTGGGGCTAGGGGAGGCTCTGTCTGCACGGATTTTAGATGGGAATACTGACAGGGCGGCGCCCATAAAGGGAAAGGGGAGAGATCTTTGGTAAAATACATATTCAGGGCCGAAGATGTGTCAAGGAGGGGCAGGTGATGGGCAGTGAATAAGATATGCTAACTTGCTTTGATGAGAGACACGTCACCTATGAGACAGTGGGAAAGGCTGTGTGCTGAAAAAGATGGCGGATGAGTCTGTTGTAGGGCTCTAGGCATTGCTGGTGCTTCCATGTTGAAAAGGATGGTAAAAACATTTGAGGAGAGAGTAGGAGGAGGTGAGAAGACAAACCAGACAGACATCTGGGAAAAGAGGGTTCCAGGCAGGAGAAGCCCCAAGTCAGGGCTGTGCTTGGACTTGGAATTGAAATAAGTCCTGGAAAATTGGTTAATCCCCACTTGGCATACATATGTGATTATGTGTTGGGAGAGGTACTTGAAGGTTTTCCTGTTGAAATAAATTCCCTACAACCTTGGCCTTCCAGTCCCTCTGCCTGACACTCCCATGGCAGTTGGCACACTTGCGTTTTGCCCTGTTGAAGATGTCTGTGCCATTAGCTTGCACTTGTTGGGTACCTTCCTTGGATCAGGCACCATGCTGAAAACTATGCTGTTACTGCGTGGTCCTCACATCAGCTCTGATAGGTGCTGTTAATAGCTCCGTCTTACAGATGACTGGATGTACAGGGAGATCAGGCAGCTGGCCGTGGTGACAGTGGAACCCATGCATGAACTCGGTTCTTGGGTCATTGCTTCTGGAGCCTGTGCAGTATAGACCTGCCGGCATGAGCTTTCTCCCCATTCATCTGAGAAGACTTCTGTGTCTGCATTTGCCTCTTCCTATGTTAGCAAAAGGAACATTCTTCCACTGGAAAACAGTTACCAACAGTTTTATCTTGTCAGGGGCTCCTTCTATTATACTTTCAAACATGCCTAAATCTTATATAACTCAACACCCAGTTAATCTTGGTATCTGTTCTAGCCACTCTTATTGTTTTTCTCTTTTTAAACTCCCCAGTCTGTTTCCATTGCCTCCACCATCTATCCTGTCCTCTTTCTCTGGATATCTTGTTCGTGTTGTCTCATTTTTATTTTCAACTTTTTCATTTTACTAATAAAAATGTCTAAGATGTTCATTGTAGTAAATTGGGGGTTGGGCATAGTGGCTCATGCCTGTAATCTTAACACTTTGGGAGGCTGAGGCAGAATCACTTGAGGCCAGGAGTTTGAGACCAGCCTGGGCAACACAGCTAGTCCCTGTCTCTGTTTTTTTTTTTAAATAAATAAAATTTTATAAAAAAGGGAAATTAGGAACATACAGCAAAAATCTGTAATCTCTCGATCAGGAAATAACCACGTAAGATTATTCTGTTTCTTCTAGTGTTCTGTATTTCTCAGGCATGTGTGTGGAGATGTTTTTCCTCGGATTGGGGGTCCCACTCTGTGTGTGTGTGTGTAGTTTTTTTTTTTTTTGAGACAGAGGCTCACTTTATTGCCAAGGCTGGAGTGCAGAGGCACGATCTCGGCTCACTGAAACCTCCACCTCCCCAGCTCAGGCGATTCTCCTGCCTCAGCCTCCGGAGTAGCTGGGATTACAGGCATACACCACTATGCCTGGCTAATTTTGTATTTTTATTAGAGATGGGATTTCACCATGTTGGCCAGGCTGGTCTCAAACTCCTGACCTCAAGTGAGCCGCCCACGTTGGCCTCCTGAAGTGCCAAGATTACAGGCATGAGCCACCATGCCCAGCCTGTATATATAGATTTTTTAAATTATGATTTTTCTACTTTGTAATTGTTTCCAAATGTCATTCATCTTGGAAAACGTGACTAGTAATTATGTAGATATCAGTGGTATTTCTTGTACCTGTATCCATATGCTGGACATCCTGGTTCTGCCATCTCAGATTTGACGTCTGGAGCAAGCTATTGAACATCTCTACCTCAGTTTTCTTGTCTTACAGGATCGTTGTGAGGACTGAATGACATGCTACACATAAAATTCTTAGCTTCAAGCCAAGCAGTACCTCAAAGTGTTAGCTTCCAGTACCGCTACTACTGATGGTGTTTGACTCCTTGCCTTCATTCCTGAAATGCTTCTCCATTGACCAGGTGTGTTGGCTCATGCCTATAACCCTTATCACTTTGGAAGACTGAGGAGGGAAGATTGAGACCAACTTAGGCAACATAGTGAGACCCCATTTTTGCACATGTGCACACTTGCCCACTGGTTCGTGCATGTGCATGCTCGCTCTCGCTCTTTCTCTTCTCTCTCTCTCTGTGTCTCGTGCGCGCATGTGCGTCTTCTCTCTTGCGCTCTCTTTTTCTTAACTGGGCCTGTTGGCATACACTTGTAGTCCCAGCTAGCTGTCTAGGAGGCTAAGGTGGGAAGATCGTTTGAACCCAGGAGTTCGAGGCTGCAGTGATCTGATTGACTGCACTCCAGCCCTGTCTCTATTCAAAGAAAAAGGAAAAAAGTCCTTCTCCAAGCTGATCTGTGCACTTGATTTCTATCCTTGTGGTTCTGGCTTAGTAAAGGTCTTCAGAAATTACACAGTGTTAGTTTCCTGTGGCTGCTGTAGCAAGTCATCACAAGTTGGATGGCTCAGAATGGATTGATTCCCTCAGTTCTGGAGGACAGAAGTCTGAAATCAGGGTGTTGGCCCCAGTGCCTCTGAAGGCTCCAAGGGAAGACCCTTCCTTTCCTCTTTCTGGCTTCTGGCGCGTGCCAGCAGTGTGGCTTGTAGAGGAGCCGCTCTCTACCTCTGTTTTCTGTGGGCTTTTCTCAGTGTCGCTATTCTCCTTATAAGGACATAGTTATTAGATTAGGGCCACCCTAATTCAGTATGACCTCGTTTTAACTTAACTAATCATACCTGGAAAGACACTCCAAATAAAGTCACATTCCCATGTTCCAGGTAGACGTGAATTTTGGGGGAGACACTGTTGAACCTGCGACAGTTCCTGGAGCTTCATCCTTCGCGCCTTGTGTTTCTAGCTCTCTCCCATGTCTTCCCATTCCCCCTGTGGCCAGGCTTGTGAAATGAAGTCTCCGTTGGAGGTTGAAGAAACTTATAAGATAATTTAAATAGAAAAAGGGGCTGGATGCAGTGGCTCATGCCTGTCATCTTAGCACTTTGGGAGGCCAAGATGAGAGGATCACTTGAGGCCAGGAGTTCATAGCTGCAGTAAACTATGATTGTGTCACTGCACTCCAACCTTGGTGACATAGCAAGACCCTGCCTCTAAAACAAAACAAAATAGAAAAAGGTAAAGTGTCCTTGGCCAGGTGTGATGGCTCATGCCTGTAATCCCAGCACTTTGGGAGGCCAAGGCAGGTGGATTGCTTGAGGCCAGGAGTTTGAGACCAGCCTGGCCAACATGCCAAAACCCTGTCTCTGCTAAAAATATGAAAGATTAATAGAGTGTAGTGGCGTGCACCTGTGGACCCAGCTACTCAGAAGACTGAGGTATGAGAATCACTTGAACTGGAGAAGTTGAGGTTGCAGTGTGATTGAGCTGAGATCACACCACTACACTCCAGACTGGGAGGCAGAGCGAGACTTTGTCTCAAAAAAACAGAAAAAGATAAAATGTCTTATAAGCATGGGCCCCCAACTCCTCCTGCGTGGTCAGTTAGGAGCCGGGCTGCACAGCAGGTGAGAGGTGGGCATGCAAGCATTCCCGCCTGAACTCCACCTCCTATCAGATAAGTGGCAGTGTTAGATTCTCATAGGAGCATGAACCTCGTTGTGAGCTGCACACGTGAGGGATGTAGGCTGTGTGCTCCTTATGAGAATCTAATGCTTGATGATCTGAGATGGAACAGTTTCATCCTGAAACCATCCCCTCTGGAAAAATTGTCCTTCACAAAAACAGTCCCTGGCGTCAAAAAGGTTGGGGACTGCTGCTATGAGGATTCTGAATGCTTCACAGAACGAAGTGCAGGAGGCACTTTTTTATTTTGAGACAGGGTCTCACTCTTTGTCCCCCAGGCTGGACTGCAGTGGCGCCATCTCAGCTCAGCTCACTGCAACCTCCGCCACACAGGCTCAAGCAATTCTCCTGTCTCAGCCTCCCAAGTAGCTGGGACTACAGGCGTGTGCCAGCACGTCCAGCTAATTTTTTTTTTTTTTTTAGAGATGGAGTCTTGCTCTGTTGCCTAGGCTGGAGTGCAGTGGTGCAATCTCATCTCACTGCAACCTCTGCCTCCCAGGTTCAAGCAGTTCTCCTGCCTCAGCCTCCCAAGTAACTGGGACTACAGGTGCATGCCACCACGCCTGGCTTTCCCGGTGCTTTAGTAGAGACGAGGTTTCACTGTGTTGCCCAGGCTGGTCTCTGACTCCTCAGCTCAGGCAGTCCGCCCGCCTCAGTCTCCCAAAGTGCTAGGATTACAGACAGACATGAGCCACCAAGCCTGGCCTAATTTTTGTATTTTTAGTAGAGACAGAGTTTTGTCATGTTGACCAGGCTGCTCTTGAATTCCTGACCTCATATGATCTGCCCGTCTTGACTTCCCAGAGTGCTGGGATTACAGGCGTGAGTCCCTGCACCTGAACAGGGGTGTGTTGTGTTCATGCTTTGCTAGTTGTCTTTCTTTTGTGGGAACTGAAGAGTGTTGTCCTTGGTAGCTTCCACAGGGATGGATTGAGGCTGCTACCAGTATTTGTCCCACTGACTGTTCTTGGGGACCAGTAACCTAGATCAGAAGTCAGTGAGAAGACATAAAGAATGCCCCCAAAGCAGGGACTCTTTCCTTCCCTGTGAAGGCGCTGAGTCCCCTAGAGGCAGGTTTGTGTTCCCTCTTGTATTTAGTCCCCACGCTGCCTGCCTGGATACATTGGTGGTTGTCACAGCTGGAGTGTGCCACAGGGATCCTGCTCCACCATGGAGGATTGTCCAGTCCAGCACTCTCAATGCCAAGTTTATTTATTTAAGACGGAGTCTTGCTCTGTCGCCCAGGCTGGAGTGCAGTGGCACCATCTTGGCTCACTGCAACCTCCGCCTCCCGGGTTCAAGCAGTTCAACCCAGCCTCCTGAGTAGCTGGGATTACAGGTGTGAGCCACCACGCCTGGCTGATTTTTGTATTTTTAGTAGAGACGGGGTTTCACCATGTTGGCCAGGCTGGTCTCAAACTCCTGACCTCAGGTGATCCGCCCGCCTCAGCCTCCCAAAGTGCTGGGATTACAGGTGTGAGCCACCGCGCCCGGTCTCGGTGCCAAGTTTAAAAAGAGCATATTGCCATGGCCTTATATCAGTTATATATTGCTGGTTAACAAACTACCCCAAAATGAAGCGACTTAAAACAGTAACTTCTTGTTCATCATCTTGTGGGGGTATATGGATGTGGGCTGGGCTCATCTCTGTTCACTGTGCTGGCCACGCTAGCAAGGGCAGTTTACAGTTGGTTGGCAGGTAAGCTGGGTTGTGGTTCCCATTGGCCTCACCCACGTGGGCTTT
This sequence comes from Chlorocebus sabaeus, assembly GCF_047675955.1. Classification (NCBI taxonomy): domain Eukaryota; kingdom Metazoa; phylum Chordata; class Mammalia; order Primates; family Cercopithecidae; genus Chlorocebus; species Chlorocebus sabaeus. The sequence continues at coordinate 134,869,261 of NC_132923.1, forward strand.
CAGCCAGGGTGCCTCTGATCTCTTCAGCCTGCCCCTCCAACAGTCTAGCTCAGGCTTCCTCCCATAGTGGCTGAATTCCATGAGGGCAGGAGCACAGTTTGACAGGCTACTTGAGGACATGTTTAGAAGTCACAGTGTCACTTCTGCTGTATTCCCTTGCTTAATGCAAGTTATAAGGCCTAGCACAGGCCAGGAGCACTGGCTCATGCCTGTAATCCCAGCACTTTGGGAGGCCAAGGTGAGAGAATGGCTTGAGGCCAGGAGTTTGAAACCAGCCTGGACAACATAGTGAGACCCCATCTCTACAAGAAATAAAGGAAGAAAACAAAAAAAAAAAAAGCAAAGCTTAGCACAGGCTTGGAGAGTAGGAGATAGACTCTGGTCCTTGATGGTGGGACCTGTAAAAACCATGGTCATTTTTCATCACAGCTTTTCCTATACTGTGTGACCTCGAGAACTGCCTGCTTTAGGATGCCCAGTTAATAATATGGTATCTGTGGGATGGAGTGAACTCTTTAACAAATATTTACCGAGTACTTACTTCGAGCAAGACACTGTGCTTGGTGATGATTGAGTACTGAGAAGTTGCAATTGATAGTTCATTCTCTGCGGGGAGATGGCGAACTTGAAGAAGCGAAGTTCAGGCCTATGGTAGGTGCTGTGAGCTGTTGGGTGGAGAGGGCATTTGGTTTAGGGTCTTTAGGGAAGGCCTGAAGGATGAGAAGGAACCAGGTAGGCAAGGAGCCTCCATGCTTCAGGTGGAGAGGACAGTGATTGCAGAGGCCCTGCGGCAGGGACAGCAGGCAGAAACTCAGCTCAGAGGAGCAAATCTGTAGGGCAGAGGTAGGGGTGGAAGTCAGACCTTGGCCACACAGCCTCAGGCAGGTGCCAGAGGCTCAGTTTGCCCAGGACAGTCCTGATTTACACCCAGTGAGTGAGTGTCCTGGTGCAGATGATGCATTTTCTACAGTTTCCACACTGGAGAAGAGCTTGGATGTTTTCCTTGATGCAGTGGGAAGCCGTTGAAAGATTTTAAGCACCAAGTGACAAAAGGTGAATTTTCTTTTTTTTTTTTTTTTTTTGAGACGGAGTCTCGTTCTGTCGCCCAGGCTGGAGTGCAGTGGCCGGATCTCAGCTCACTGCAAGCTCCGCCTCCCGGGTTCCCGTCATTCTCCTGCCTCAGCCTCCCGAGTAGCTGGGACTACAGGCGCCCGCCACCTCGCCCAGCTAGTTTTTTGTATTTTTTAGTAGAGACGGGGTTTCACCGTGTTAGCCAGGATGGTCTCGATCTCCTGACCTTGTGATCCGCCCGCCTCGGCCTCCCAAAGTGCTGGGATTACAGGCTTGAGCCACCGCGCCCGGCAAAAGGTGAATTTTCAAAGCTTGTTAAGGCTAGGTGCGGTGGCTCGTGCCTATAGTCCTAACAGTTCGGGAGGTTGAGGCAGGAGGATTGCTTGAGCCCAGGAGTTCAAGACCCTGTCTCTGCTTAAAAGAAAAAATTAGCTGGGTATCGTGGCATGTACTTGTAGTTCCAGCTCCTGGCAAGGTTGAGGAGGCAGCATCACTTGAGCCCAGGAATTGGAGTTTGCAGTGAGTGAGCTATGATCACGCAACTGTACTAGAGCCTGGGCAACAGAGCGAGACCTTGTCTCAAAAAAAAAAAAAAAAGAAAAGAAAAAAGATTGTTCAGATTGCTGAATGAAAAATGGATTGGCCGGGGCACAGATTGAGACATAGGTCATTTTAAGGAGACTGTTGATGAGAAATGGCGTGGTTTGGCTGAGGATGAGGACTAAGGAAATGGGAAGAAATGGGTAGTAGAGTCAGCCAGGTTGCTGATGGACCCGGGTGTAGGGGAGTAGGGAAAGGAAGGAAGCCAGGATGATTTCTGTGTTTGCTTTGCACATTTAGAGGGTGGTGATGTCGAGCACTGAGGGGAGGCAAGTCTGTTGGCTGTGCAGAGCCATGCCTTGAACATCTGAAGCACAAAACGGGTATAGGGCAACTAAGTGCCAACTGCTGGCTAACAGCCTGTTGGCCTGGAGTCCCGTCTGGAAGTCTTGGTCTTTCTGTTCTTGCGATGGTCAGTAGAGGGGTTAAGAGGAGAGGTGGGGTGCCCAGCTATTAGAGGTTAGATCGAGGAGACATGGAGAGGTGGGATGTGACAGTGTAGGGTGCAGTTGAGGAGTCAGGTGAATGGGGGTGGGGAAAGGGTTCCTTAATTTTTTTGTTTTGTTTTGAGACAGAGTCTCACTCTGTTGCCCTGGCTGGAGTGTCGTAGCGCGATCTGGGCTCACCACAACCTCCGCCTCCCGGGTTCAAGCAATACTCCTGCCTCAGCCTCCTGAGTAGCTGAGATTACAGGTGTGCACCACCACACCTGGCTACTTTTTGTATTTTTAATAGACACTGGGTTTCACCATGGTCAGGCTGGTCTCTAACTCCTGGCCTTAAGTGATCCACCTGCCTCAGCCTTAATGTTAGCCAAAATGCTGGGATTACAGGTGTGAGCCATTGCACCTGGCCAAGGGTTCGTTAAATTTAAGGACTGCAGGTACTACGTGGTCAACCTTTTTGGTGTCACGGTAAGGAGTGAAAGCCAGATTGGAGTCAGTTGAAACACAGGAGATGGAAGAGGAGACCACCTGTGTAAATACGACTTCAAGAAGGTTGCTGTAGAGGGCTCCGAGAAGGAGCTCAGTAGTTGGAGGGTGATGTGGGGAACAGTGGAGAGTTCTGTTTTTATTTTATTTTATTTTTATTTTTTTGAGATGGAGTCTCTGTTGCCTAGGCTGGAGTGCAGTCGTGAAATCTTGGCTCACTGCAACCTCCACCTCCCGGTTTCAAGCGATTCTCCTGCCTCAGCCTCCTGAGTAGCTGGGACTACAGGTGCATGCCACCAGGCCCAGGTAATTTTTTTTGTATTTTTAGTAGAGACGGGTTTCACTCTGTTGGTCAGGCTGGTCTTGAACTCATGACCTCATGATCTACCTGCTTTGGCCTCCCAAAGTGCTGGGATTACAGACGTGAGCCACCGTGCCCCGCCAACTTTTTCGCTTTTTTTTTTTTTTTTTTTGAGACGGAGTCTCGCTCTGTCGCCGGGGCTGGAGTGCAGTGGCCGGATCTCAGCTCACTGCAAGCTCCGCCTCCCAGGTTCACGCCATTCTCCTGCCTCAGCCTCCCGAGCAGCTGGGACTACAGGCGCCCACCTCCTCGCCCGGCTATTTTTTTGTATTTTGTAGTAGAGACGGGGTTTCACCGTGTTAGCCAGGATGAACTCGATCTCCTGACCTCGTGATCCGCCTGTCTCAGCCTCCCAAAGTGCTGGGATTACAGGCTTGAGCCACCGCGCCCGGCCTTTTTCGCTTTTTAAAAGGGGAAAACATGACCAGGTGAGGTGTCTCATGCTTGTATCCCAGCACTTCGGGAGGCCGAGGCAGGTGGATCGCTTGAGGCCAGGAGTTTGAGACCAGCCTGGCTAACATGGTGAAATCCCATCTCTACTAAAAATACAAAAATTAGCTGAGTGTGATGGCGGACACCTGTAATCCCAACTACTCGGGAGGCTGAGGCAGGAGAATCGCTTAAACTTGGGAGGTGGAGATTTCAGTGAGCCAAGGTTGTGCCACTGCACTCCAGCCTGGGCGATAGAGCAAGACTCTGTCTCAAAAAAGAAGCTCTAAGGAGCTTGCAGGTACTGCTGCTGTTGCTGTTCCATGACCATAGGGTGAGACCAAGTGTGCTTGATGTAGGTGGGAATCAGCTGGCAGAGGAAGTGGATGGCTTGGGGGTTCTCTCTATCTTTCTACTCACAGGCCTGGCTCATCGTTGCTGCCAGCTATTAGGATAAAATTTAAATGGTCACGTGACCTTTCCTGTCAGCCGATTTTTGTGGCTTAAAAATTTGTTCTACTCAGTATGCAGCTCTGTCCAGTTAGCAATTTGGCTGTGTCATGAAACACGTGATAGAACTATTTTTATTAACTCTTACGAGGTTAGACTGCAGTTTGAATTAGCATAAAATTGCCCTTTTTTTTTTTTTTTTTGAGACGGAGTCTCGCGCTGTCACCCAGGCTGGAGTGCAGTGGCGTGATCTTGGCTCACTGCAGCCTCTGTCTTCAGGGTTCAAGAGAGTATCCTACCTCAGCCTCCCAAGTAGCTGGGACCACAGGCATGTGCCACCATGCCCGGCTAATTTTTGTATTTTTAGTAGAGGTGGGGTTTCACCATGTTGGCCAGGCTGGTCTTGAACTCCTGAACTCAGGTAATTCACTTACCTCTGCCTCCCAAAGTGCTCAAATTGCTTCTTATATCAGAAATAGGTTGAACTGGCTGGCTCTTAGCAGATGATTATATCTTACTGTAATTCCAGCAACACTAATGTGCATGACAGTGCATAAAGAAGTGCCTGCTAAGCTCAGAATATTAGGTTTTGGAAAAGACAAAGTGCGATTCAGAAAGTTGAGTTTGATAGGGAAGGAATTTGATTTTTAAACAAAACAGATTGGTTGCAGTTGCTCATAACTATAATCCCTGTAATCTCAGGATCTGGGGAGGTTGAGTTGCCAGGATCCCTTGAGCCAGGAATTTGAGACCAGCCTGGGCAATGTAGTGAGACCCCGTCTCTGCAAAAAGTTTAAAAAAACAAAACTAGCTGGGCATGGTGCCTGTAGTCCTACCTACTGGGATGGCTGAGGCAGGAGTTTGAGGTTACAGTGAATTATGATCATGCCACTGTACTCCAGTCTGGGTACCAGAGTGAGACCTTGTCTCAAAAAAGCAAAAACAAAACCCCACAAACAAAAACAAAAGATTGTCTTTGGGCCGGTGCGGTGGCTCATACCTGTAATGTAGCACTTTGGAAGGCCAAGGCGGGCAGATCACTTGAGGTCAAGAGTTCGAGACCAGCCTGGCCAACATGGTGAAAACCCTTCTCTACTAAAAACAAAAATTAGCTGAGCGTGGTGACAGGCGCCTATAATTCCAGCTACTCGGGAGGCTGAGGCCGGAGAATCTCTTGAACCCAGGAGGTGGAGGTTGCAGTGAATCTAGATTGTACCACTACACTCTAGCCTGGGCGACACAGTGAGACACTCTCACCAAAAAAAAAAAAAAAGATTGTGTTTGTTTCTGAATCTGAAGACATAACAAAGCAGCATTACAAGTTGTGTTGTACAAGCATGTTAGCATAGGTAGTCCTTGATAAATTGAATATAAATAGCTCTGAAGTTTTTGTATATATTGACCCATTACAAAAATCAGAGACTTTCTTTTGGGGTTGGGAGAGCAGTTTGAGGGTCATTGGATCATCTGGAAGAAGAGGCAGAAGAGAGGAACCAGCTACATGATGAATAACTGTGATAAGACAAATAGGCTCCTCTATTGCCACCTCCTCGTTTTTTCCTGCTTACTATTTCTGTGGCTGTGATTGTTGGGATTCACTGGAGGAGGAAGCAGGGACAGTAGGAAAAGCTCCAGTTCCTGATGGACCTGTGTTGCTGTTACTGCACCGCCTTTTCTCTGACTACATCCCACCCACCTTAGAGACACTAAGGTGGGGGCTGAGGTCTGCCCTGTGATTAATTAACCATTAATTAACCCTGTAATTAACCCATAATGAATTAACCCTCAATCCTCTTGGGCATGAATGGTTAGCTGAAACAGATTGTCCTTTGAGTGAAATTCTGTTTTTTGGATTCTTATAGAAGTCAGTAATAATGTCTGAGATAGTGATTGGTTGGATAACATAAAAGACCATTGGACTGACCAGAGCCTCTGGTCTTTGTAAGTTTGCTTTTCTTTTTTGTAAATAACTTATTCTTTTTTTTTTTTTTTTGAGAAGGATACTTGCTCTGTCGCCCAGGCTGGAGTGCAGTGGTGCGATCTTCGCTCACTGTAAGCTCCGTCTCCTGGGTTCACACCGTTCTCCTGCCTCAGCTTCCTGAGTAGCTGGGACTACAGGTACCCGCCACCACGCGGGCTAATTTTTTTGTTTTTTTGTTTTTTTTTTTTGAGACGGAGTCTCACTTTGTTGCCCAGGCTGGAGTGCAGTGGCGCCATCTCGGGTCACTGCAAGCTCCGCCTCCTGGGTTCTTGCCATTCTCCTGCCTCAGCCTCCCGAGTAGCTGGGACTACAGGTGCCACCACCTCGCCTGGCTAGTTTTTTTGTATTTTTTAGTAGAGACGGGGTTTCACCGTGTTAGCCAGGATGGTCTCGATCTCCTGACCTCGCGATCCGCCCGTCTCAGCCTCCCAAAGTGCTGGGATTACAGGCTTGAGCCACCACACGTGGCCTTTGTATTTTTTTAGTAGAGATGGGGTTTCACTTTGTTAGCCAAGATGGTCTCGAGCTCCTGACCTCATGATCTGCCTGCCTCAGCCTATCAAAGTGCTGGGATTACAGGCATGAGCCACCGTGACCAGCTGTAAATAATTTATTCTTTATAGAAATTAGAAGATTTTTTGAGTTCTTAGGCAAATAGACCAATGGCGTCTGTTTCATGGTTGTTAGGCCTAAAACTTTTTCACTTTTTTCTTTTTTGAGATGGAGTCTCGCTCTGTCACTCAGGCTGGAGTGCAGTTGTACAATCTCAGCTCACTGCAGCCTCCGCCTCCCAGGTTCAAGCAATTCTCTGCCTCAGCCTCTTGAGTAGCTGGGATTACAGGTGCCCGCCACCACGCCTGGGTAATTTTTTTGTATTTTTAGTAGAGTCTTGAACTTCTGGCCTCGTGATTCACCCACCTCAGCCTCCCAAAGTGCTGGAATTACAGACGTGAGCCACTGTGCCCAGCCAACTTTTTCACTTTTTAAAAGGGGAAAGCATGGCCCGGCACGGTATCTCATGCTTGTAATCCCAGCACTTTGGGAGGCTGAGGCGGATCAATCACTTGAGGCCAGGAGTTTGAGACCAGCCTGGTCAACATGGTGAAACCCCGTCTCTACTAAAAAATACAGAAATTAGTTGGATGTGGTGGTGCACGCCTGTGATCCCAGCTACTCAGGAGGCTGAGGCAGAAAAATTGCTTGAACCTGGGAGGCAAAGGCTGCAGCGAGCTGAGATCACGCTACTGCACTCCAGCCTGGGTGACAGAGTAAGACTCCGTCTCCAAAAAAATAAATGAATAAAATAAAAGGGAAAACATGTTTAAGTTAGTTACAAGAACTGTATGGCCGGGGCCGGGCGCGGTGGCTCAAGCCTGTAATCCCAGCACTTTGGGAGGCCGAGACGGGTGGGTCACAAGGTCAGGAGATCGAGACCATCCTGGCTAACACGGTGAAACCCTGTCTCTACTAAAAAAAAAAAAAAAAAATACAAAACACTAGCTGGGCGAGGTGGCTGGCGCCTGTAGTCCCAGCTACTCGGGAGCCTGAGGCAGGAGAATGGCGTGAACCCGGGAGGCGGAGCTTGCAGTGAGCTGAGATGCGGCCACTGCACTCCAGCCTGGGCAACAGAGTGAGACTCTTGTCTCAAAAAAAAAAAAAAAAAAAGAACTATATAGCTGGGAGTGGCGGTTCACGCCTGTAATAATCCCAGCACTTTGGGAGGCCGAGGCGGGTGGATCACCTGAGGTTGGAAGTTCAACCTGAACAACATGGAGAAACCCCGTCTCTACTAAAAATACAAAATTAGTCGGGTGTGGTGGTGCATGCCTGTAGTCCCAGCTACTCAGGAAGCTGAAGCAGGAGAATCGCTTGAACCTGGGAGGCGGAGGTTGCAGTGAGTCGAGATCCCACCATTGCGCTCCAACCTGGGCAAAAAGAGCGAAACTCCATCTCAAAAACTATGTGAAGGAACCTTTAGATTCATTATTGAAGGGGTGAAAGAGAACTTGAGTAGATAGACATAAATACAGAGCTTGAATGCAGTATTCCTATACGTGTGTGCTTGAATATTTTCAAGATGTCACTTGATTTGGAGAAGTAAATATTTGAGGGGGGTTCTAAAGAAAGAAAAGGGGGAACGTTTCCTAGTAGATTTTTTTATAAGTACTGTAGGTAAGTGGAACAAAGCAGTCTAGATACTGATGTATAAGTTAATGGAAATGTATTATTAATGTAGCATTTATAATCAGTTGGGAATGGATGGTTTGTCATGTAGAAGGTATTGGATCAACTGGCAATCCAGCTGTAGGTAAAGAGTTTCTTAGTATGACAGTAAGGCTGTAAACCATGAAAAGGTAGAAAAGGTAACTGCTTAAGCATTCTGAACGTATCTACAGCAAAAGATGCCTGTTTGGGGACCTTTGAACTGTAGTTCAAAGGCAGGCGAATTAGAGAAAAATATTAGGAATATATATGATAAAAGGTTATTTTGAGTATAAAAGTAGCATTTCTAAAATAAATTGTTCTAGCAAGTCTGTGTTTAGAAATTTATTCAGAGGAAGAAATAAGAGAATGCTTATTATAAAATTAATTATAAAAGCAGAATATTTAAGACAGTCAATGCTCAAAAACTCCCAGCTAGAATTTTTGGTATAAAAGCAAAAAATTGTCAATAGTCACTATAATGTAAGCTCCATGAGGGTAGAGAACTTCTTGTTTTATTTACTAATATATCCTCTGACAGTGCCTGGTACGTAATAGGTCTCAATAAATATTTGCTGTATGAATGCCTAGTCTTGCTTGTCCAACCTGAGGCCTGTGGGCCGCATTGCACCCCAACACAAATTTGTAAACTTTCTTAAAATGTTGACTTTTTTTTTTTTTTTTGGTGGAGTTTTGCTTTTGCTCAGGCTGGAGTGAAGTGCCCTGATCTCAGGTTATTGCAACCTCTGCCTCCCAGGTTCAAGCAATTCTCCTAACTCAGCCTCCCGAGTACCTGGGATTATAGGTGCCCACCACCACGCTTGGCTAAATTTTGTATTTTTAGTAGAGATGGGGTTTTGCCATGTTGTCCAGGCTGGTCTTGAACTCCTGACCTCAGGCGATCTGCCCAGCTCGGCCTCCCAAAGCCCTGGGGTTGCAGGCGTGAGCTGCCGCACCCGGCCTAGCATTGAGATTTTTTGTAGCGATTATTGTTATTATTATTTTTTAAAGCTCATCAGCTATCACTAGTTAGTGTATTTTATGTGTGGCCCAAGACAGATCCTTCAGTGTGGCCCAGGGAAGCCAAAAGGTTGGACACCCCTGGATTAATCTAAATGCCCATCAATAGAGATTGGTCAAACTAAGGCACACTTGGAATGGCATACTGTGCAGTTGTCAAAAAGATTTAAGGTGGCCTTTCTTTGTTGGCATGAGGAGATGACCACAATACAGTAAGTGGTTGGGCATTTTGAATATGTATAGTGTTGGAAATATGGTATCATTTGATTGATTTGTGAAAAATTATGCACATACGTATCAAAATCTGGAAGAAATATACATCCCTGTGAAACGTCATGTCTCATGGGGTGAATGGGGAAAAGGAACATACTGTTTTAAGATACTGTTTTCTGGCCAGGTGCAGTGGCGCACACCTGTAATCCCAGCACTTTGAGAGACCAAGGCAGGTGGATCACCTGAGGTCAGGAGTTTGAGACCAGCCTGACCAAGATGGTGAATCCCTGTCTCTCTACTAAGTAGAAAAAATTAGCTGGCTGTGGTGGTGCATGCCTGTAATCCCAGCTACTTGGGAGGCCAAGGCAGGAGAATCAGTTGAACCTGGGAGGCAGAAGTTGCAATGAGCCGACATTGCACCGTTGTACTCTAGCCTGGGCAACAAGAGTGAAACTCTATCTCAAACAAACAAACTGTTTTGTCTTTAGTTTTTGGAAAATTCGCCAAAGTCAGTGACAGAAAAAAGGAGGTATTTTTCATTTTGGAAGAAATGTGAAAGTGGATTATTTACATTTAAAAGTTTTAAAAACTTCCTCAAAGTTAGCATGACTGAAATTAGCACATTACAGGAATTCGTTTAAATCTGCCTTTAGGTTACTATAGTCTGCTCTTTCATAGACCTTGTAGTCATGTTTCTTTCTGTATTCTGTCACTGGTTTTTGGATGCTGTTATTGTCAACAGAACTGTAATCTGGTAGTTCTTTTTGAGATGGAGTCTCGCTGTCTTGCCCAGGCTGGAGCGCGGTGGTGCAGTCTTGGCTCACTGCCACCTCTGCCTCCTGGGTTCAAGCGATTCTCCTGCCTCAGCCTCCCAAGTAGCTGGGCCTACAGGCATGTGCTACCATGCCCGGCCGATTAATTGTATTTTTAGTAGAGACGTGGTTTCACCGTGTTAGCCAGGATGGTCTCGATCTCCTGACCTTGTGATCCGCCCGCCTTGGCCTCCCAGAGTGCTGGGATTACAGGCATTGAGCCACAGTGCGTGGCCTAGTAGTTTTTTGTTTTGTTTTGTTTTGTTTTGTTTTGAGACGAGTCTCGCTCTGTCGCCCAGGCTGGAGTCCAGTGGCCAGACCTCAACTCACTGCAAGCTCCGCCTCCCGGGTTCACACCATTCTCCTGCCTCAGCCTCCCGAGTAGCTGGGACTACAGGCGCCCGCCACCTCGCCCAGCTAGTTTTTTGTATTTTTTTAGTAGAGACGGGGTTTCACCGTGTTAGCCAGGATGGTCTTGATCTCCTGACCTTGTGATCCGCCCGTCTCGGCCTCCCAAAGTGCTGGGATTACAGGCTTGAGCCACCGCGCCCGGCCGGCCTGGTAGTTTTTATAACAGATGTTAAATAGCAATACTCTTCATAACTTTGTACAAGGCAATCAGGCAAAACCAAAGGCCAAGTAAAATGTAATTGGTTAAGCTAATTGTTGCTGATGAAACCTTCATGTCTTGTGGAAGAGGAGACGTGCATGAGCAGCTGTAAGTGAGCACTCTGAGATGCAGTGAGGAAAAGGTGTTGGGAGATGAGCAACTAAAATATAACCTCTTAGTTATAAATTGCAGAACATAGAATTTTACTCAGAGTACAAACTTGTGGAAAAAGCCTTTTGTATACTGGGTTTTTCAGAGTTCTTTGACAAGATTACATAGTTTGATTTAAAGACTCAAAAATGTACTTCTTGGGGTGCAGGAATGTCAGGTTTCTCTTAGGTGGGAGCATGCTTTTCATGGCACAGAATTGGCTACCTGAAGTTAACCTATAGGCCAGGTGGTAATCAATAGGATGGGTCAGCCGGAGGGAATAACTTGTGATGATAGTGGGAGAAGCCAGTATCATTGCAGCTGTTTTAACTACCTGCTGTGTGCTAGACCCTATGCTATGAGCCAGAAGTTGCCACGCTACAGCTTGCCATATCTTTCTATGGCTCACAAGCTAAGAATTTTTTTGTTTGTTTGTTTATTTTTTTTGAGACAGAGTCTTACTCTGTCACCCAGGCTGGAGTGCAGGGGTGCGATCTTGGCTCACTGCAACCTCCGCCTCCCAAGCAATTCTCTGCCTCAGCCTGCCGAGTTGCTGGGATTACAGGTGCCTGCCACCACGCCTGGCTAATTTTTTTGTATTTTTAGTAGAGACGGGGTTTCACCATCTTGACCAGGCTGATCTTGAACTCCTGACCTCGTGATCCACCTGCCTTGGCCTCCCAAAGTACTGGGATTACAGGCGTGAGCCACCACGCCTGGCTGCCTGGCTAATTTTTTTTTTTTTTTTTGAGACGGAGTCTTGCGCTGTCGCCCAGGTTGGAGTGCAGTGGCCGGATCTCAGCTCACTACAAGCTCCGCCTCCCGGGTTTACCCATTCTCCTGCCTCAGCCTCCCGAGTAGCTGGGACTACAGGCGCCCGCCACCTCGCCCGGCTAGTTTTTTGTATTTTTCAGTAGAGATGGGGTTTCACTGTGTTAGCCAGGATGGTCTCGATCTCCTTACCTCGTGATCTGCTCGTCTCGGCCTCCCAAAGTGCTGGGATTACAGGCTTGAGCCACCGCGCCCGGCCCTGGCTAATTTTTAAAATTTTGTTTTGTAGAGACAGGGTCCAACTATGTTGCCCAAACTGGATCCACCTGCCTTGGCCTTCCAAAATTTTAGGATTACAAGCGTGAACCAGCATACCTGGCCCAGACCCTCTTGTTTTCAGACACTATGCAACATCACCTCCCAGAGAAATATTGCTCTGTCCTATTCTTTAAAAAAATTTCTGTTATCAGTTATGTGCTACCATATACTACACTGAGAGTGGGGATTCTGTGCTTAAGCATAGGTAGGTTTTCTGAATTTTTCCAACTTAAATCTCCTTTGGATTCTTACTGTGTGTGATATCTGAAATTTGGGTGTTTGCTCACTAAAAGGACCTTGGAAGGAGAATTCCTCTGTGGCGGTATGCTGAAGAAGGTCTCTGTCTGTGGATGAAGAGTGAGTCCTGTCGGTGTTTGTTTTTTACGTTCTTTTGTATTTAACAGAGTAACAGCGTGTGGCAGGTGGTGGAGCCTGAACACTGTAGGTTTAGCCATAGAAAGGCAGTTAGGTCTTCTAGGTAGACATTTCAGTAAAGGGCTTTGTTGACACTTTGCAACGTCTGGGGTGTGTTTGTCCCACTCCCAACCCCCTCTGGTGGCAGCAGCCACGGTGGGCAAGGGACGGCCGTGCTTTTCTGAATTGGCCAGGTTTCTTTGGGAGATAAAGCTCTAAAATCAGTCAAATTATCTCAGATATTACTCAGGTTGGCTATAAATTGTATAACTTACATGACTGGGTGTTGTCACTTATTTTCTTTATTTCTCTGGGGCCCTCACTGCTTCCATTCTAGCCAGCACCACCTCGCAACTTGCCCATCTGAACCTCTGTTACTCATTTGATTGGTTGGAAAACCTCTACAGTTCATTTGTAGACTGGTGGCTGAAGAGGGGCAGTGACCAAGGATTCGTTCATTTGATGAACAGACACCAGGGATGCTGTTCAGCACCCTGCAGCACCCAGGATGGCCCCAGTGTCCACAGCCCTGAGAGTCAGACACATTCAGCCTGGGGTCTAGTACTGTACTGTTAGGTAGAGGGATGTGGCCCGGCGTGGGGCTGAATGAGGTTTGGTTTTCCCTCTTGTGTGTTTATGGCTGTTACTTGTGTGGACTTCAGCACTGCAGTTCAAATTCAGCCACCTTGCCTCCTCCGTGGTGTTTTCTAAGAGTCTCCAAGGGGTGATGCCTACGTGTAATACCTTACCGAGGAGCCCTCCGCAGCTTCCTTCCTTTTCTGTTGGGTGTATTGGTTCTGCTGCCATACAAATGAAGTACTGGCCAGGTGCAGTGGATTGTGCCTGTAGTCCCAACACTTTGGAAGGCCAAGGCAGGCAGATTGCTTGAGCCCAGGAGCTGGAGACCAGCCTAGGCAACATAGGGAGACCCTGGCTCTATAAAAAATACAAAAATTAGGGGGGCATCAGAGCACAGCTTGTAGTCCCAGCTACTTGGGATGCTGAGGTGGCAGGATTGCTCGAGCCCAGGAGGTCAGGTCTGCAATGAGCTGTCATTGTGCCACTGCACTCCAGCCTGGGCAACTGAACGAGATACTTTCTCAAAAAAAAATAAAATAAATAAAATAAATAAAAAATAAATGAAGTACTTTACCGGAAAACAGACTTAGAAAACTGGTTGTGTGGCTCACTCAGAGTGGGGAGAAGTTGATGGGTGGACTGCTTCTCACTTAGACTGTTGTCATCGCCTCCTAATTGACCTGACAAGCCTCTGAAGAGGAGGTCCCGGGAGTTACTTACTGGCTCTTCATGCTCCGATTCATTGCACATGGGACTGCCACATTGCTCTCCTAACACACACATTTTATTTATTTATTTATTTGACAAGGTTTTACTCTGTTACCCAGGCTGGAGTGCAGAAGTGCGATCTTGGCTCACTGCAGCCTCTGCCCCTCGGGGCTCAAGCGATTCTCTTGATACTCAGCCTCCTGAGTAGCTGAGATTACAGGCGTGAGCCACTGTGCCCGGCCTCCATTGAGGTTTTAAAGAGGTTTTAAAGGCCAGTTATCCTGTAGGACAACCCTCACTTTGGGTCTGGTGGCTGCCTCATGGCGGGATTCAGGTTTTGCATTTTGAGCTGAATACCCCAGAGATATATCCTGGGGCTTCTCTGGTGAATGTTTCCAGTGCTGTCTGTGTTGCTTGGAGGGTCTAGTTTGAGCTCTTACTGGAGCCTCAGCACCAGCTCTCTGCTTTAGCCACAGATTGAAGCCTCCTTCAGGGCTGCTTCCAGCTCTGGCCTGTGTCTTACTTACATCTTTTCCTGCCACTCCTTCACTCCTCCCCCACCACCAACCCCCAACCCCCTGAGTATATAAAATCTCTGAGATGCCTCTGTCCTCAAGGCTGCTTGCCAATTCTTCTTCTCTTGGGGGATGCCTTTCAATAAGCAGTTACTGAGTTCCTGCTGGCCTTTTTTTTTTTTTTTTAAAGACAGTACACAGGGTCTTACTCTACCACTCAGGCGGGAGTGCAGCGGTGGGGTCATAGCTTGCTGTAGCCTTGACCTCTGAGGGTCAGTGATCCTCCTGCCTCAGCTAGAGACGTGCACCACCATGCCCAGTTAATTTAAAAAATTTGTGTGTGTGTGTGTGTGGGGAGATGAGGACTCTTTATGTTGCCCAGGCTGGACTCCAAGTCCTGGCTTCCAGCAGTCTCCCTGCCTCAGCCTCCCACAATGTTGGGATTATAGGCGTGAGCCACTGTGCCCAGCTGTGCTGGATTTTGTTCTGAAACATAAAGATTAGGAAGTCAGTTCCTTTTTTTTTTTTTTTTGTGAGATGGAGTCTCTCTCTGTGGCCCAGGCTAGAGTGCAGTGGCAGCGTCTCAGCTTACTGCAACCTCTGCCTCCCAGGTTCAAGGGATTCTCCTGCCTCAGCCTCCTGAGTAGCCGGGACTACAAGCGCCTGCCACCACGACTGGCTAATTTTTTTTTTTTTGTAGTTTTAGTAGAGATGGGGTTTCACCCTGTTGGCCAGGATGGTCTTCATCTCCTGACCTCGTGATCCACCCACCTTGGCCTCCCAAAGTGCTGGGATTATAGGCGTGAGCCACCACACCCGGCCTGCCTCCCTCTTCTTTCCCATCCCTCCGCCCCACCTCACTTCTCCTTCCTCTCTCCTTTAGTTTGCCCTGCTCCCCCTTCCTTTCCGTTTTCTTTCCTCCCCCACCTCTGCCAGTCAGTCTCTGTTGGCGTCTCATCCCTGAGGGCAGATTCATGGCATCTTTATGTCTCAGGGTATTCACAATGCCCTTAGGCCCCGATACATATCTGACATTCCCTTTATTGAATTTTTTTTGTTTTAAGAGACAGGATCTCCCTATGTTGCCCAGGCTGGTCTCAAAGTGCTGGGATTACAGGCTCAAGTGATCCACCACGCCCGGCCCTTTATTGAATCTTTCCATCTAAACAGCTTAACTCTTTATGTCCTAGGAAGTTAGGGTAGCCATTTGAAAACTAATACCTGTTGTTGGGGGCGTGGTGGCTCACGCCCATAATCCCAGCAGTTTGGGAGGCCCAGGCAGGTGGATCACTTGAGATCAGGAGTTCGAGACTAGCCTGGCCAATCTTGTGAAACCCCGTCTCTACTAATACAAAAATTAGCCGGGCGTAGTGGTGCACACCTCTAATCCTGGCTACATGGGAGGCTGACACAGGAAGCTTGAACCTGGGAGGTGGAGGTTGCAGTGAGCCGAGATCACGCTGTTGCATTCCAGCCTGGGCAGCGAGTGAAACTCTGCCTCCAAAAGAAAAAAAGAAAAGAAAACGAATACCCATAAATTGAAGGAAACTGTATTTTATTTTTAAATAGCCACAATTACTAATGGGTTATACAGCTTCTCAAACTTCAGAATCAGATTGGACTCCGCCCCACCCCACCCCTGTTTCCTGTTCCATGTTGATTTCATGCAGCGCTTGCTTTTTTATCACAGCAGCCACTGCAAACCGGGCTTTATTAGGATGTGACGTCATCGGGAAGGGTGTAGTGCCATCTGCTGTTAGAGCACGAACCCCCTTGAGCTGTGGCTCCCTTGGTGTCCAGCAGCTGCTGTTTTGCTCTGCTTCCCTCGGATGTCTTTCGGTGTCCTCTGAGATGACTGCAGTGTCCCTGGCATCTTGTCATTTGTTTTGGGAGCTGAGGCTTTCATGACTCACAGTCTGGGCTGGACTCACCACTGTGGTCTGGTGAGTGGGAGTAGTATGTTCCCGTGAGAAGGGGACCCACCCTCTGGAAGTACCTGGAAGGAGGGATCTGTCCCTTTTTAATAATCAAAATAAGTCTTCGGGGTGCTACCTGTCACCAGAGGGGAGGCCGTAGGATGCCCAGGAAGAACCCAGGGATGGGGGACCACAAAGGGGCCTCTCCAGCATGCATAATATGGCTTCTGTGGTACAAGTGGAATTTGTCATTCAAAAAAAAAAAAATAGTTAAAAACAGACATTTAGAAGACAGCCTGTGTTTTTCTTGACAGATGCGACAGGTGAACGGAAAGCAAATGACTTGTCAAAATAACAAGTGACTGCGTTTGTTAGATGTCCCATGACTCTGGCCATGGCCTTCTCTCCTGTTTTTCACACAGTGGCCAGATAAGACAGTGGGGATATTCATGAAAAAACACCAGAGACTGTTCCGTTGTGTTTTTATTTTATGTGTTTGGGGGACTGGAATTGTTCTGGATTCTCCATTATGAATCCACGTGTGCCGCTTTGTGGCATGTCCTCAGCTAGTGTAGTGCCAGAGTGAAGAATTGCAGTAGCCCCTGTACCCGTGGCCTTGTCTTTTGAGGTATGGCACCATGAAATACCACGGGACAGTATGAGAGAGACCACATTCCCATAACTTTTATTACGGTATGTTGCTATGGTGGTTCTGCTTGATTATTAGTTATTGTTAATTTATTACTGTGCCTAATTTATAAATAAAACTTTGTTATAGGATTAAGTTCCTACCATTTGTATAGGAAAAAATAGAGCATAAAGGAAAAAAATGTAGTCTATATAAAGTGTGGTACTATCCACAGTTTCAGGCATCCCCTGGGGGTCTTGGAGCATGTCCTTCTCAGATACGGGGGTAGTGCTGTAAGTGCACATGTAGAGAAGTTTGTTCCCATGTTAAAGACATCGTCATTGCTTGGCCTACTCATGTGCCCTTCTCAGGTACCCCACCCATTGTCCCTGTGTCAATGGCAGCTGCCCACAGGACTTGCTGTATCCTCCCCAGTTCCACGGTGCACCAGCCACCTGGCCTGCAGACAGTGAGGGAGGGAGTTGTTGCAGAGGAGACTCTCTGGAGACAGAGACGTGACTGACGTTTGATGATTGCTGTGATGTAGAATCCTAGGCTGTGTTGGACCCTGTACGAGATGACGGTGGTTGGTTAAGAGAGAGATTCACAGAGGAGCAGAGAAAGCACAGCAGAAGGAGAGAGAGAGGAGCCAGCCAGCCCCAAGAGCCACCCCAGACTGGGTTCTTGGTTCCTTTTTCCACTTTCTCGTTTCCGGTTTATTTTCCCTGGCACCTCTCACATTCCTCCTCTCTCCACTTCCCAGTGAGAACCTTGGCTAGACCAGGTAGACTTTTGAAGTGGGGTTAAAGGGAAGTCAGGAGTAGTTTTAATTTTCCATTTCTAGAATTAACGATTTCCCAAACGATGTAGTTAATACCAAATTTCTTTTCCCATTAAGGGTTCTCATTAATAAAGCAGGATTTTGAGACCAATGATTGGACAGCGAATTTAATTACCTGGTGAAAATATCTGAAGTGATTAAAATCAGAGTATGCTCCCTATGTACCCGGGCTCTCCTGAATGTCTTTACTGTATTACTGTTTTCTAGGATACTTCCCTCAGAAGAGTGGACAGTACAAGAGCCTTTTTCTTGGGCCTTCTGAATTAATAATATTTTTGGCTTTAAATGAAATATCAACTGTTGTCAGAAATTGCATTCTTGGTTGTCCCAACTGTTAATTGCTACATTAGGTGGGATTGTGGAGGGGGAGAGGAACATTAAGAAATTCTAGGCCGGGCGCGGTGGCTCACGCCTGTAATCCCAGCACTTTGGGAGGCCGAGGCGGGTGGATCACAAGGTCAAGAGATCAAGACTATCCTGGCCAACACCCATCTATACTGAAAATACAAAAGTTAGCTGGGCGTGGTGGTGCGTGCCTGTAGTCCCAGCTACTCAAGAGGCTGAGGCCCAGGAGAATCACCTGAACTCAGGAGGTGGAGGTTGCAGTGAGTTGAGATTACGCCACTGCACTCCAGCCTGGTGACAGAGTGAGACTCTGTCTCAAAAAAAGAAATAAATAAATTCTGGCCCAGTGGAGTGGCTCATGTCTGTAATTCCAGCACTTTGGGAGACCAAGGTGGGAGCTTGAGCCCAGGAGTTGGAGATCGCCTGGGCAACATAGCAAGACCCCATCTCTAATTTTTAAAAAGCCCTATTCAGGAGGTTGTGGCAGGAGGATCACTTGAGGCTGAGAGTTTGAAAACAGCCTGGGCGACGTAGCAAGACCCATCTCTGAAAATATAAAAATTAGCCAGGTGTGATGGCACATGCATTTAGTCCCAGCTACTCAGGAGACTGAGATGGGAGGATGCTTGAGCCCAGGAATTTGAGGCTGCAGTGAGCCATGATGGTGCCACTGCACTCTAGCCTGGGTCACAGAGCAAGAACCCCATCTCTTAAAAAAGGAGAAGAAGAAGAAAGTCCATTGATTCAAAAAGAATTGGGGAGGCTGCTTTACGCCATGAGTCCTGAGAACACAGTGGTGAAAAGGTAGAGAGCCCTGCCCTGAGCTCCCTGCTTATCACCTTCCCCAAAATCAGTGCTGTCACTTCACTCTTAGAGTAAGAAGGTCATAGCATCTAGTTCTGTAGACACTGTATTGCCTCCTTCTCCTTGAAATAGCCAAGGAAGCAAACACCAGGTGTCTCTATTGCCCCAGGTTACTGTGATGTGCTTTCCTTACTGGAAAACAGTGACTTAGTGTTTTTTATTCTTTTGGGAGTTATTGTTTTGCTTGCTTTTTAGTCATTGCTGGTTAACTTGGATGGAATGTGGGTTCTTTTTTCTTTTTTCTTTTTTTTTTTTTTTTTGAGACGGAGTCTCGCTCTGTCACCCAGGCTGGAGTGCAGTGGCCGGATCTCAGCTCAGTGCAAGCTCCGCCTCCCGGGTTTACGCCATTCTCCTGCCTCAGCCTCCCGAGTAGCTGGGACTACAGGCGCCCACCACCTCGCCTGGCTAGTTTTTTGTATTTTTTTAGTAGAGACGGGGTTTCACTAGGTTAGCCAGGATGGTCTCGATCTCCTGACCTCCTGATCTGCCCGTCTTGGCCTCCCAAAGTGCTGGGATTACAGGCTTGAGCCACCGTGCCCGGCCTTTTCTCTTTTTTTTTTTGACATAGAGTCTTGCTGTGTCACCCAGGCTGGAGTGCAATGGGGGCGATCTCAGCTCACTGCAACCTCCACCTCCTGGGTTCAAGTGACTGGGATTACAGGTACTCACCACCACACCCAGCTAATTGTTATTATTATTTTTTTTGAGATGGGGTCTTGCCCTGTCGCCCAGGCTGGAGTGCAGTGGAGCAATATTAGCTCACTGTAACCTTTGCCTCTGGGGTTCAGGCAATTCTCCTGCCTCAGCCTCCCAGGTAGCTGGGAGTACAGGTGCCTGCCACCGTGTCTGGCTAAGTTTTATATTTTTAGTAGAGACGGGGTTTCACCATCTTGGCCAGGCTGGTCTTGAGCTCCTGACCTTGTGATCCACCCGCCTTGGCCTCCCAAAGTGCTGGGATTACAGGTGTGAGTCACCACGCCTGGCTGTATTTTTAGTAGAGTTGGGGTTTCACCATGTTGGCCAGGCTGGTCTTGAACTCGTGGCTTCAGGTGATCCTCCTTCCTCAGTCTCCCAAGTAGTTGGAATTACAGGCAGGAGCCAGTGCGCCCAACTTGAAAGCTTACTTAGGACGGAATGTCTGGGACTAATAGGAGATGTATCTGTCTTCCTTAAAACAGGTTTTATAGGCCGTGCGAAGTGGCTCACGCCTGTAATCCCAGCACTTTGGGAGGCCGAGGTGGGCGGATCACGAGGTCAGGAGGTCGAGACCATCCTGGTTAACATGGTGAAACCCCGTCTCTACTGAAAAAAAAAATACAAAAAATTAGCTGGGTGTGGTGGCGGGCGACTGTGGTTCCAGCTACTTGGGAGGCTGAGGCAGGAGAATGGCATGAACCCAGGAGGCAGAGCTTGCAGTGAGCCGAGATCTCGCCACTGCATTACAGCCTGGGCGACAGCGATACTTAGTCTCAAACAAACAAACAAACAAACAAAAACAGGTTTTATAGTGAGTTCCTCTTGCTGTGTTTCTGCTGCCTCATTGTGGTCCCCTTCCTCTACCTTTTTTTATGACTGAGCTTTTTTGTACTGTCAGAGTTTAATTTAAGAGAAGGATAGCAGTTGGACTGAACATTCCAGGAGAGAGACAATAAAGTTAATTTGCCTCTGACATTCAGAGGTAGAAATGGCAGGCTTTGTCAGTGTTTCAGCAGGTGAGAAATCTTGACTAGTAGGAATAAGTCGGAATCTCGGGGACTCGTCATACCTGCTCACCCTCTCCTTGGGACCCTGCTCAGATTTCTCCACACCATAGTGGCCTTCTCTGGCCACCTTCTGAGAGAGACTTCACCATCTCACCTGTCTCCCCTTCTTACGCAGTTTTATGTTTCCTTAGCAATGGATAGCAGTTGATGTATCAAAGACTTGCACTGTTCACTTAATGCCTTCCTTGACCAGCAAGCAAGTTCTGGCACAGCAAGTGCTGTCTTGTTTCTTATGGACTCCCCTGAGCTGTGGTGCCTGGCACATGACTGGAGATGGTCAGGTCGTTGTTGAGTGAATGAATGAAGCCATACAAATACGAACCCAGATATTGAGGCCACTTGATTGTTAAATGTTTTATCAACAATTGAAACTTTTATCCTATTTTCATGTTGTTATATAATATGGTTATATATGTACTCAGACTCCAAGTAAATATTTGTGCTTATTTTACTCTGACCTAAACTGGTGCCTGGCACCAGAGTAGGCTCACAGAATGCTTTTCTCACAGTGACCACATAACAAACCTAGACATTAGCTGAGCTTTACAGAGCACTGTGTCATTCTAAATAGCCTGAAGACATAGTTTCTATTATTCCTGTTTCCTTCCAGTTCTCTTTCTAAATCACAGATGATTTAGAATATGGGTTATAAAAACATTTCCAACTCAGAGTACTTTCTATGTTTTGTAGTTTTTGCAGGAAATAAGCTAAGTTTTGGAAGCATGTCTTTTTTCTTTCCTGGTGGGGAGATATTTTACCTTTAAAAATTGGCTCTCATTCTTTAAGACAAAAATATGTTCATGTTTCTAGGATTTCTCTTTAAGAGACTAGTGGTCAGAGTTCAGCAGAGACCACCAAAGTCGTCTGGAGTGTTTGTGCCCATGTGTTTGACCTTCTCTAGGCTTACTTGACTCCCTGGGGAGGAGTACCTGGGAATACAGTCGGTAAGAGCTTTAAATTAGGCCAGGCTAAAAAGTTTGATTTTTTTCCGTAGGAGGAGTATTTGAAGACTTTTGAGCGGAGGAGTCGCATGTCAGAGCTGTCCTTCAGAAAGATAAATCAGGCAGTGCTGTTTAGGATGGATTGAAGTGGAAAAGAGGTGGGATAGAGAAGCAGATTAGTAATGGGCCAGGCAAAGATGGTGAGCTGTCAGGAGGCTGAAGCAGTGGGAGTGGAGCACAGGGGCAGGAGGGGAAAGGGATGGAGCAGAGGCTGGAATCTGTGCCACAGGAGAGCTGGGAGGGACTGCCAGCGGGTTTGGAAAGGAAAGGGGTGCTGAGGCTTGCTTTACACTGGTGGAATCTGAAAGGATTGAACCCTCAGAGCTCTGCAGTGCATAGAGCTTTCTGGGAACTGGGGTACATTCAGGGAAAGGGAATAAGGAGTGGATCCTCGACTTGGGAGAAGAACCACAAAAGAACCAGTCGAGGGTTCAGAACTGGGCGTGACCGGGTGTGGCAGATGTGGAGCTGGGTTGGTGAGAGCAGGATGAGGGGCTGTTGCTGGCCCTATGAGCGTAGGGTAGGCCCGTAAGTTGCACTCCACTCAGGGGCTGAGAACTTGTGTACATAGCAAGGCACACAAGACATTCATTATATATATTTTTTTCCTTAAGAGACAGAGTCTCACTCTGTTGCCCAGGCTGACATGCAGTGGCTCGGTCCTGCCTTGAACTCCTGGGCTCAACCAATCCTCCTGTCTTAGCCTCTGGAGTAGCTAGGACTACAGGTATGTACCACCATGCCAGTTGTTTTGTTTTTTTTTTTTCTTTTTGAGACGGAGTCTCACTCTGTTGCCCGGGCTGGAGTGCAGTGGCGTGATCTTGACTCACTACAAGCTCCACCTCCCAGGTTCACACCATTCTCCTGCCTCAGCCTCCCAAGTGGCTGGGACTACAGGCGCCCGCCACCACGCCCGGCTAATTTTTTTTGTATCTTTTAGTAGAGACAGGCTTTCACCATGTTAGCCAGGATGGTCTCGATCTCCTGACCTCGTGATCTGCCTGTCTGGGCCTCCCAAAGTGCTGGGATTACAGGCCTGAGCCACCTGCGCCCGGCCGCACCACCATGCCAATTAAAAAAAATATGTGTATATTTTGAGGCCAGGCATGGTGGCTCAAGCCTGTAATCCCAGGACTTTGGGAGGCCGAGGCAGGTAGATCACAAGGTCAGGAGATTGAGACCATCCTGGCTAACATGGTGAAACCCCGTCTCTACTAAATCAGGCGTGGTGGTGGGCACCTGTAGTCCCAGCTACTCAGGAGGCTGAGGCAGGAGAATGGCGTGAACCCAGGAGGCAGAGTTTACAGTGAGCCGAGATGGCGTCACTGCGCACCAGCCTGGGTGACAGAGCAAGACTCTCGTCTCAAAAAAATTTTTTGAGAGGTGGGATCTTGCTGTGTTGCCCAGGCTGGTCTCAAACTCCTGGCCTCAAGTAATCCTCCCCTGGTATTACAGGCATGAGCCACCACATCTGGCTCCTAACGTTTGGCATCTCTTTTTATATATTCAATCACAATGTTTTTTTTCCCCCCAGTAAAGTGAATGTCTCTATATTTTTTTTGAGACGGAGTTTCACTCTTGTTGCCCAGGCTGGAGTGCAATGGCGCAATCTTGGCTCACCACAATCTCCGCCTCCTGGGTTCAAGCAATTCTCCTGCCTCAGTCTCCTGAGTAGCTGGGATTACAGGCATGCATCACCACGCCTGGCTAATTTCGTATTTTTAGTAGAGACGGGGTTTCTCCATGTTGGTCAGGCTGGTCTCAAACTCCTGACCTCAAGTGATCTGCCTGCCTCAGCCTTCCAAAGTGCTGGGATTACAGGTGTGAGTCACTGTGCCTGGCTGAATGTCTCTTTAACAGGCATTCACTCTACTGCCAAATAAAAGTGAAGGCTTGTCCTCATGGCAGCCTGCAAGACTGTTCACATCTTCATGTGAATCTGAACTTTCAGAAGAAGTTGTATGGCTTGCTTTTCTGCCTTTGTTCTCTCCTCCACTAGGTGTGAGTAGTGAGGTTTCCTCTTTGGCCAATATGTTTTTAAATTAAATTTAATTAATAAATTTATTTATTCATTTTTGAGACGGAGTCTTGCTCTGTCGCCAAGGCTGGAGTGTGGTGGCATGATCTCGGCTCACTGCAACTTCTTCCCGGTTCAAGAGATTCTCCTGTCTCAGCCTCCTGAGTCGCTGGGATTACAGGTGTGCACCACCACACCCTGCTAATTTTTGTGTTTTTAGTAGAGACGGGGTTTTACCATCTTGGTCAGGCTGGTCTCAAACTCCTGACCTTGTGATCTGCCCACCTTGACCTCCCAAAGTGCTGGGATTATAGGTATGAGCCACTGTGCCTGGCCTGCCAGTATTTTTTGAGAAAAATATGGTGCCACAAGGTTTAAGGCAGCCCCCTCCTGAGGATTATAAAATCCAAACCCAACTAAAGACTAGATTGAATTAACCCCTCATCCCCACACACACTAGTGACTCAGTAAAAGAGGTGTACCCAATTCTGGTTGCAGGTACTGTTTAATTCAGTTTTCTGTTATCATCTGATATTCAATAAAAAATTATGAGATACACTAAAAAGTGATTTCTGGTTGAGAGAAATAAATGGAAGCCAACTCAGAGATGACCCAGATACTGGAACTGCCAGAGACTTCAAATGACTGGGATGGATGTGGTAAAAGATTGAGGGAGAAAGGTGTACAGCATGCATTGTGAAAAGATCGAGAATTTCAGGATGCAGAAACTCTAGAAAAAGTTAAATTGAAATGTTAGAGATTCTTTAAAAACATCATAGGTGGGGGCCGGGCGCGGTGGCTCAAGCCTGTAATCCCAACACTTTGGGAGGCCGAGACGGGTGGATCACAAGGTCAGGAGATCGAGACCATCCTGGCTAACACGGTGAAACCCCGTCTCTACTAAAAAAATACAAAAAACTAGCCGGGCGAGGTGGCGGGCGCCTGTAGTCCCAGCTGCTCTGGAGGCTGAGGCAGGAGAATGGCGTGAACCCGGGAGGCGGAGCTTGCAGTGAGCTGAGATCTGGCCACTGCACTCCAGCCTGGACGACAGAGCGAGACTCCGTCTCAAAACCAAAACAAAACAAAACATCATAGGTGAATAATTTCTTCATTGAGTTTGTCAGCAGATAGGAAAGAATCAGTGAAACTGAAGATAGGGCAATAGAAATCCAAAATGAAATAAGCAGAAAAAAATACACCAGAACAAAAATAGCATTTAGGCTGGGTGCGGTGGCTCACACCTGTAGTCCGAGCACTTTGTGGAGGCCGAGACGGGTGGATCACCTGAGGTGGGGAGTTCGAGACCAGCCTGACTAAAATGGAGAAACCCCGTCTCTACTAAAAATACAAAAAATTAGCGGGGTGTGGTGGCTCATTCCTGGAATCCCAGCTACTTCAAGAGGCTGAGGCAGGAGAATCGCTTGAACCCGGGAGGCGGAGGTTGTGGTGAGCCAAGATCCCACCATTGCACTCCAGCCTGGGCAACAAGAGAGAGACTCCATCTGAAAAAAAAAAAAAAAAAAAATTAGCTGGGTGTGGTGGCAGGGGCCTGTAATCCCAGCTACTCAGGCTGAGGCAGGAGAATCACTTGAACCCGAGAGGCGGAGATTGCAATGAGCTGAGATTGTGCCATTGTACTTCAGCCTGGGTGAGATGAAGAGACTCCATCTCAAAAAGTGTTCAGTAATTGTGGGACAATAACAGACTGTCTAATATACATATAATTGGAGCCCTGAGAAGAAAATGGGGCAGAAGAAATATTCAAAGAGCTAATGGTTGAGAATTTTTTCATTAGTAAAAGACAGCAGACGAGAGGTCTGTGAAGTTCAGAGAACTCCAAGCACCATAAATAGAAACAAAAAGCCCTCAACACCTAGGCATATTAGAGTCAAACTGCTGAAAGTCAAAGAGAAAGTTTTGAATGTAGCCAGAAAAAAAATATTTCATACAGGCCAGGCATGGTGGGTCATGCCTGTAAATCCCAGCACTTTGGGAGACTGAGTGGGAGACTCACTTGAGCCCAGGAGTTTGAGAGCAGCCTGGGCAACATAGTGAGACTTCATCTCTACCAAAAAAAAAAAAAAAATTATCCAGGTGTTCTGGCGGCACCTGTGGTCTCAGCTACTCAGGAGACTGAAGTCGGAGGATCGCTTGAGTCTGGGTGGTTGAGGCTGCAGTGAGCCAAGATCGTGCCACTGCATGGTAGCCTGGGTGACAGAGTGAGACCTAGTCCCACAAAAGACTTCCTCAGACAAACGTTGTGGGATTTGTTGCCAGTAGATCTGCCCAGTGAGATGGAGGAAGTTCTTCAGGCAGAAGTGTGTCCCTTCACACTGCAGTTCTCTTCTGGTGCTATATCTAGTTTAATACAAATCAGGCCGGGCAAATGAAGAGACATACAGCAAGGCCTAGGAGAGTCTCAACACATATTCTGCAAGCCCTCTCCCATGGGGTCTCTCCTGACAAATCCGGGTCAGCGAGCTTCTAACCAGGAAGCTCCCTTGAGCCTTGGTGTTGAGAGTTTTTATTGGGACTTTGTTACTTGGGCACAGTTGATTGAGCACAATCTCTAGCCCCTCTCCCACCCCATCAGAATGGTTCCAGACCCCAACTGTCTATCCATGGTTGGTCTTTCTAGTGACTAGCCTCTATCTTGAGTCAACTCATCTCGTAGCACAAACGTGGAGGCTCATGAATAACAAAGGACATCCAATAGTTTTTGAAGCTCCTTCTGAGGAACTGAGAACAAAGACCAGATAGAATCTTCAAAAAACATGTAGAAGTAAAATGCTAGACAATTGTGTTACAAAGAGTGAAGGGGAAGAAATATCATGACCCTTAACACAGGGGTTAGGGGTGCTCACCTGCTGTGCAGTCAAAATTCTTGTATCACTTGACTCCCAAAACCTTTTTTTTTTTCCCTTTGAGACTCTGTCGCCCAGGCTGGAGTGCAGTGGCGCGATCTTGGCTCACTGCAAGCTCCGCCTCCCGGGTTCACACCATTCTCCTTCCTCAGACTCCCGAATAGCTGGGACTTCAGGAGCCGCCACCACACGCGGCTAATTTTTTTTGTATTTTTATTAGAGAAGGGGTTTCACCATGTTAGCCAGGATGGTCTCGATCTCCTGACCTCGTGATCTGCCCGCCTTGGCCTCCCAAAGTGCTGGGATTACAGATGTGAGCCATTGCGCCCGGCCGACTCCCAAAACCTTAACTACTAATAGCCTGCTATTGACTGGAAGCCTTACCAATAGCAGTGAACAGATATTTTGTGTGTTTTATATATTATATATTCTTGCGATAAAGCGAGCTGGAGAAAACGTTAAGAAAATCATAAGGGAGAGAAAAATATGTTTACTATTTAATGAGTGGAAGTGGAAGATCTTCCTTCTCATCTTCAGGTTGAGGCTGAGGAGGAGGAAGAGATGGGCTTGGTCTTGCTCACTTGGGTGGAGGAGGTGAAAGGGGAGGTAGGAGAGATAGGCATACTTGGTGGAACTTTAGTGAAATACATAATTTCTGACTTTTTTCTTTTTCTTTTTTTTTTTTGGGACGGAGTCTTGCACTGTCACCTGGGCTGGAGTGCAATGGTGCAGTCTCAGCCCACTGCAGCCTCCACCTCCTGGGTTCAAGCAGTTTTCCTGCTTCAGCCTTCCAATTAGCTGGGATTACAGGTGCCCACCACCACACCTGGCTAATGTTTTGTATTTTTAGTAGAAATGGGGTTTCACTATGTTGGCCAGGCTGGTCTGGAACAGCTGACCTTGTGATCCGCCCGCTTAGGCCTCCCAGAGTGCTGGGAGTACAGGCTTGAGCCACCACACCCAGTTTGCTGTTTCATTACTCTGAAAAAGTTTTTGTATAATACCAACCTTCTATTGTATGCTTTAGTTTTAGTTCCTGTGCCATAAAAGGTCTGTGTCCTAAAGAAGTCAAGTGCAGTCTTGGGTGGTGGGGACCTTTTGCCAGATTGCCCAATGTCCATGTGTTTTCAGCAACTGCTGCTTCCTCGTAGTCTGTCTCCACTTTGGAAGCACTGACATCTGTCAAGGTGTCTTCTGTTACTTCCTCTGGTGTGGTGTCTAATAGCTCTTGAATATCTCTAAGATCCATATGTTGAAGTCCTTACCCACCCCTACCCTTTTAAAAGCATATCCACAGTCTTTTCATGATTTCCTCGATTGGCTCTTGTAAGTCCTGTGAGGTCAGGCGCAGCATCTGGACATCGTCCTCTCCAGCAGGAATTGGTTGTTTCAGGCTTCATGGCCTTCACAGCTTTTTCTGTAACAATCTTGGCATCTTCAGTGTGATAATCCTTCCAGGCTTACATGATGTGCTCTGTCTATTGGGATTCTCTTCCATAGCATTGACAGTTCTTTCCATAGAATACTGTGTGTCATGGGCCTTAAAGGTCCTTAGGACCCCCTAATCTAGAGGCTGAAGGAGAGATGCTGTGTTTGGGAGCAAGTAGACCACTTCAGTGCCTTCAGTATTGAACTCATGGGGTTCTGAGTGGCCAGGGGCATTGTCCAATATCTAAAGAACTTTAAAAGGCAATCCCTTACTGGCAGGGTACTTCCTGACTATAAAGAACATCGATGGAACCAATCCAGAAAAAGGGATTTTGTTGTCCCAGTCTTGTTTCACAACCAAGAGACTGGCAACTGGTGTTTATATCTTCCCCTTCAAGGCTCAGGGGTTAGCAGCTTTGTAGATAAGAGCAGTCCTGTTCATAAACCCGGCTGCATTTGCACAAAGCAGTAGAGTTGGCTTCTCCCTGCCTGCCTTCAGTGCTGGGGCTCCCTTTTTTTCCTTACTAATAAGTGTCCTTTGTGGCAGTTTTTTCCAGAATAGGGCACTTTTGTCTGCATTAAAAACCTATTCAGGCAGATTTTCTTTTCCTCAATGATTTTCTTCATGGCATCTGGTAACCCTGATGCCTGTTGGTTGGCAGAAACTGCTTCTCCTGGTATCTTAACATTTTTTAAGCCAACCCTCTTTCTAAACTGATCCAGCCACCCTTTGCTGGCATTGAATTCTCTGGCTTTAAGTCCTTCACTTTCAGCTGCACTGCTGGCTCATGCCTATAATCCGAGCACTTTGGGAGGCCAAGAGAAGAGGATTGCTTGAGACCAGGAGTTCAAGACCAGCCTGGGCCACATAGCGAGACCCTCTCTCCATAAACAAAGAAACAAAAAATTTAGGTGCAGTGTGGCACATGCCTGAATCCTTGCTACTTAGGGGGCTGAGGCAAGAGGATGGCTTGTGCCCAGGAGTTCAAGGCTGCAGTCAGCTGTTCAAAGCTGTCACCCACTTGGGTGACAGTGAGACTCTGATTGATTGATGGATTAAGTCTCACTTTGTCTCCCAGCCTAGAGTGCAGTGGCGTGATCTCTGCTCACTGCAACCTCCGTCTCCTGGGTTCAAGCGATTCTCCTGTATTAGCCTCCCGAGTAGCTGGGATTACAGGTGCCAGCCACCACACCTGACTAATTTTTGTATTTTTTTTTTTTTTTTTTTTAGCAGAGATGGGGTTTCACTATGTTGACCTGGCTGGTTTCAAACTCCTGAGCTTAGGTGATCCACCCGTCTTGGCCTCCCAAAGTGCTGGGATTACAGGCATGAGCCACTGCACCTGGCTAAATCTTACTCCTTCTATATGTATTGGCATTAAGAAGAGCTTCGCTTTTCCTCTGCTTTTTGTTTGTTTGTTTTCTGTTTTATTTATATGTTATCGTGTGCTTGTGTGTTCTTTTTTTGGATCCAGTAAGGTATATTCCATTACCATTGTTAGTCATGTTGACCCTCAGATTGTCCTAAATTTGGCCATGGACTTCCTTCAAGCTGGTGTGTTTTTGACATGTTCTTTTTAGTTTTGGAGCCCTTCCTTTCTGCCATAGCAAGACAGTTCCCTGTGCCAGACCTTGAGGGAGTGATTTCTCAAAGGAACACTGAAGCTCCTTTTAAAGGGAATCATTTTTGTAAAACCAAGATTTGGGCTTTGTGTGTGGAGAGGTCGTTGCTTCCAGACCTTTCAGTTGACAAGAGATAGGACATATACGTGTGTGTGTGTGTGTGTGTATATATATATATATGTATATATGGACTTAACACACACAAATGATTCTACAGAGGAATAAATGTATAGAGAATTTGTACCGTTGTCTCCAAATTCAGATTGAACACCAGGGGGCCCTTCCTTGCTTTCAGATAGTCCATGTTGTGCCTTCCTCCTCCAGTGTAAACCTTGTTCCCCAAATAACAACCATATCTTCGCTCATTTTGCTCTGGCATGCATATCCATATTAATATTTCAAGCATTATGCCACCAATATGGTACCTAAATTTCAGAACTTTTTGTTACTCTCTTTGCCCTTAGAATATGCCCCCATGTTTGTACAGTTAGAGTACCCTAAATTAACGTGATGTCTTTAGACCTTTTTTTGGTTGGTTGGTTGGTTGTGTTTCACAGGTATTGTCATCTTTTTATTGGTACTGAACTCTAATTTTTGTTTGAAAGAAGGCATTTCTAGTTTGTTTTTATCCTGTTTATTAGTTTAATCATAGATAGTTGACGATTATGATACTGAGTTGTCATTAAGTTCAGTATTATTTCACATTCTAGTTGTTCAATGTGTTTCTGAATTAAAGAATTATTCAGAAGGGAGTTTACTTTGTTTCTTACAAGCCCCCAGGCCTTTATGCAAAACTGTTAGGGCTGGATGTGTTCCGGAATTCAGACTTTTTCAGGGTTGAGAAAGATGCAGTGGTACTTGCTCTAAGTGCACCACACTTAGAGCAAGGCTTTTATCAGATACCCCAGAGCCTGTAGTAAACATAAGACTGCCCACACTGAATGTGAGAAAGTCTGGCTGATGCCCGTGTGTCCTGTTTCGGTTTGGGAATCTCAGAATTGTAGATAACCAGTGGTGCACTTGTGTGTGCTTCCCATCGTAGGGTTATGTTGATAGAGAAGAAATCATCCCCCACAAGTATACCCTTACTTGATTCGAAATATTAATGCAGCCTGTAGAGAAATTCTCTAGGTATGTCTCAAGGATTCAGCTCCTAGATTTTGAAAAATGTTGAAATAAAAGTATGACTACTAGGATATATGTACAAAGAAGTCATATTAATATTTAATACTGCTAAATTAGCTTTATAGAGTCAGTTGATTTTATCAAGAGCCTTGAAAAAGTGCCCAATCTTTTTTTTTTTTTTTTGGAGATGGAGTCTTGTTCTGCCACCCAGGCTGGAGTGCAGAGATGCCATCTTGGCTCACTGCAGCCTCCCCTTCTCAGGATCAAGTGATTCTCCTGCCTCGGCCTCCTGAGTAGCTGGGACTACAGGTGCATGCCACTGGGCCCGGCTAATTTTTGTATTTTTAGTAGAAACGGGATTTCATCATGTTGGCCAGGCTGGTCTCGAACTCCTGACCTCAGGTGATCCACCCACCTCGGCCTCCCAAAATGCTGGAATTACAGGTGTGGGCCCAGCTCCTGATTTTCTTTAAGGGTAGTGCTACTGGTTTAGGGTTACATTATTGTGGGACCAGTAGTCCTGTCCTTAGTGTGGGGTTCTGTGAGCTGGATAGTCAAAAAAAGAGCATACATTTGGGTCATCTTGTTTTTAGCCAGAAATGGGTCCAGACAACTCTCCATGTGAGTCCAGGCTAAGGTGATTTGATAGCACTTTTAGCATCCTTACTCCAATCTTGAGTCATGAATCGAGCCACAGGGCAATCTAGGCATTAAAATAGAGCAGCTGGGTGCGGTACTTCATGCCTGCCATCCCAGCACTTTGGAAGGCTGACCTGCAAGGATCGTTTGAGCCCAGGAGTTCAAGACAGCCTGCGCAGTATGGCGAGACCCCATGTCTACAAATAATATTTTTTTTTTAATTAGCTGGGCATGGTGGCGCATGCCTGTGGTCCCAGCTACTCAGGAGGCTGAGGCAGGAGGATCACCTTAGCCCAGGAAGTCGAAGCCGCAGTGAGCCATGATTGTGCCACTGCACTCCAGCCTGGATGACAGAGGGTGATCCTGTCTCAAAAAAATTAATTAGTAATGATAAAATAGAGCAGATTATGTATATATTTTTTTGAGTAGTATTTCTTTTCCTACCTATCCCTTGATCTGGAAAGTACTTTGAAAAGATTTATATTTAGTGATTGAGATAATTGTGACAGTTAAAGAGTTCTCAACTGGGGTCAGTATTGCCCCTTGGACGCCAGATGGCTGTTACAGCTGGGGAAAGGAGTGCTACTGGCATGCGGCCAAATATCCTACGGGGACACACACCCCTGCCTAAAATGTTTGTTGTGCTGAGGTTGAGACCCATGCTTTGAAACTTGATGATTTCATGGCACCTTTCGGGTGTGCTTATGGGACCTTGCCCTGGAGCGAGGCTTCGCTTCATGGGGTATGTTTGCATCATTCATTGTTTACCTGTGTGCCCCAACTTTCACGCCCAACTTTTTTTTCTGAGGTAGAATTCACATAACATAAAATTAAACCGTTTTAAAGTGAATGATTTCGGTGCCATTTAGTACATTTACAATGTATTGCAACCACCGTCTCTACCTAATTCCACGGCATTTTCATCACTCCAAAAGGAAACCCTGCAGTTGTCTACTGCACACACATGTGCACGCGCACACACACACACACATGTGCAGCCCCTGGCAACCACTGCATTCTGTCTCTTTGGATTTGTGTGTTCTGGATATTTCACATAAATGGGGTCATATATGTGGCCTTTTGTATATGGCACCTGTCACTTAGCTTATTCCTGAGGTTTGTCCGTGTTCTAACAGAGACAGGAGCAGGACGGTTTTTTTTTTTTGTTTTTTGTTTTTTTTTTTTTAGAACCGGAAGCTTGCTCTTTCGCCCATCCTGGAGTGCAGTGGCACGACCTTGGCTTACTACAAGCTCCGCCTCCTGGGTTCACGCCATGCCATTCTCCTGCCTCAGCCTCCCGGGTAGCTGGGACTACAGGCGCCCGCCACCATGCCCGGCTAATTTTTTGTATATTTAGTAGAGATGGGTTTCACCGTGTTAGCCAGGATGTTTTCAGTCTGCTGACCTCATGAGCCACCGCGCCCAGCAATTTTTGTATTTTTAATAGAGACAGGGTGCCCAGATTGGTCTCGAACTCCTGACCTCAGGTGATCCACCCGCCTCACCTTCCCAAAGTGCTGGGATTACAGGCGTGAGCCACCACGCCTGGCCTGTTCTATCTTTATAGCTGAATAATATTCCATTGTTTGGATAGACCACATTTTATTTATCCATTCATGCTCAGTGGGTGTTTGGCCTGTCTCCGCCTTCTTCTGGCTACTGAGTACTGCTGCTAAGAACATAATGTATACATGCATTGAGTCCCTGCTTTCAGTTCTTTTGGGAATATACCTAGAAGTAGAATTCCTGGGTTATGGGGTAATTCTGTGTTTAATTTTTTGAGGAACTGCTAAACTGTTTTCCTTCCACACTCACGTTTACTGCCAGAAAAGTATGTGCTTGCTTATACATAAGCAGCATAATTGCAAAACGAAACTACTTTAAGCACATGAATTAGAATTCACAGTTCAACTGGGAGACATTTCAGTTTGTTGATTCATCTCCTGACTCCAGACTAGATGTGTACATGTTAGTTTGCAGCCTCACAAGACACTGGATTAATAGGCAGGTGGTGACCTGTGAAGCCTCCACAAGTGGTCTTTTCACATAGTTTAATTTGAGGGAGCGATTACAAAAGCATCTTTAAATGTTCTGAAATCAGGCGAGGCGCAGTGGCTTAGACCTGTAATCCCAGCACTTTGGGAGGCCGAGGCGGGTGGATCACAAGGTCAGGAGATCGAGACCATACTGACCAACGTGGTGAAGCCCCGTCTCTACTAAAAATACAAAAATTGGCTGGGTGTGGTGGTGTGTGCCTATAACCGCAGCTACTAAGGAGGCTGAGGCAGGAGAATCACTTGAACCAGTGAGTCGGAGGTTGCAGTGAACTGAGACCATGCCATTGCACTTTAGCCTGGTGACAGAGCGAGACTGCTGTCTCAAAAATAATAAAATAAATGTTCTGAAATCAGAAGAAACCTAGAATTGGATATTTTCATTCCACCAGAAGTGTGTCAAGAGGAGTCAGAAACCTCTCTTGTGATCTCTGTCACCATTCGAGCCACCTTTCTGGGCACCAGGGCCAGGCACTGGATGGGACCATGTCAGCAGGAGAGGGAGGGACAGAGAGAGGGATTGGAAGTGTCCCAACATAGACTTGCCAGGACTCAGGAAGTAGTTATTTAGTGGCTTCCTTGAGATTCAGATGAAATGCTTTCCACTGTCATGCCCAACAGGCAAAGTCTGGATTAAATATTCAGAATTTGTTGAATTGTATTAGTGTTTTCTCTGTGTGTGTGTGTGTGTGGTGGTTGTTTTAAGATGGAATCTCGCTCTGTCGCCCAGGCTGTAGTGCAGTAGCACAATCTCGACTCACTGCAATCTCCGCCTCCCAAGTTCAAGCAATTCTCCTGCCTCAGCTTCCTGAGTAGCTGGGACTACAGGTGCCGCCACCACGCTCAGCAAATTTTTTTGTATTTTTAGTAGAGACGGGGTTTCACCATATTGGCCAGGCTGGTCTCGAACTCTTGACCTTGTGATCCACCCACCTCGGCCTCCCAAAGTGCTGGGATTACACAGTCGGGAACCACCGTACCCAGCTTTTTTTTTTTTTTTTGAGACGTGGTCTTGCTCTATCACCCAGGCTGGAGTATAATGGTGTGGTCTCTGCTCACTACGACCTCTGCCTCCCAAGTAGCTAGGATTACAGGCGCCTGCCATCATGCCTAGCTTTTTTTGAATTTTTAGTAGAAATGGGTTTCGTCATGTTGGCCAGACTGGTCTCGAACTCTTGGCCTCAGGTGATGCACCCGCCTCAGCCTCCCAAAGTGCTGGGATTACAAGTGTGAGCCCCCATGCCCAGCCTGTTTTGTGTTTTTTTTTTTTTTTTTTTTTGAGACAGAGTCTTGCTCTGTCAGCCAGGCTGGAGTGCGGTGGTGTGATCTCAGCTCACTGCAACCTCCGCTTCCCAAGTTCAAGCGATTCTCCTGTCTAAGCCTCCTGAGGAACTGGCATTACAGGCTTGTGACACCACGTCTGGCTAATTTTTTTTTTGTTTGTTTGGTATTTTTAGTGGAGGTAGGATTTCACCATGTTGGCCATGCTGGTCTCCAATTCCTGACCTCAGGTGATTTGCCTGCCTCAGCTTCCCAGAGTGCTGGGATTACAGGGGTTAGCCACTGGGCCCGGCCTGTATTAGTTTTTAAATTGTTACTGTAATTTTTCTAGTGATAGGATTCTAACCTCTATTACCATACTTTTTAGTTTAATTTAAGGTATTTTCTCTGGGGCATTTCTAAGGAATTTTTTTTTTTCCCGAGACGGAGTTTCGCTCTGTCACCCAAGCTGGAGTGCAGTGGCCGGATCTCAGCTCACTGCAAGCTCCGCCTCCCAGGTTTACGCCATTCTCCTGCCTCAGCCTCCCGAGTAACTGGGACTACAGGCGCCCGCCACGTCGCCCGGCTAGTTTTTCGTATTTTTTAGTAGAGACAGGGTTTCACCGTGTTAGCCAGGATGGTCTCGATCTCCTTACCTCGTGATCCGCCCGTCTCGGCCTCCCAAAGTGCTGGGATTACAGATTACAGGCTTGAGCCACTGCGCCCGGCCCTAAGGATTCTTAAAGAAACTGAGATCTGATTTCTTATTTTGTTCCCACACTGAAAAACAAAATATGACAGTAGTGCTAAATAAAACAATTTTGGGGGAGAAATAGTAATAGGGAAGGGTCAAAATTATGTGCTGTTGCACAAAATGTAACTACTAGGAAAATAGAATATTTTATTCACAACCTGAATGCAATACAAATACAACCTTTTCTGTTTGTTTCAGACAAGTTTACATGTATTGGAGACCAGACCAGAAGCCCTTCTGAGTTA
This sequence comes from Chlorocebus sabaeus, assembly GCF_047675955.1. Taxonomy (NCBI): domain Eukaryota; kingdom Metazoa; phylum Chordata; class Mammalia; order Primates; family Cercopithecidae; genus Chlorocebus; species Chlorocebus sabaeus. Next base: position 134,904,764 of record NC_132923.1, read on the forward strand.
AGGTAATTTTGATATATTTGATCCTCTTCAGTTTTAGAAAGACAATATATAAATTTCTTCAGAGTTTGTTTTTTTTAAATAGCTGGTGGTTTTGTTTGTTTGTTTTTAAAGAGACAGGGTTTTGCCATGTTGCTCAGACTGGATTCTAACTCCGGGGGTCAAGGGATTCTCTTAACCTCAGCCTCCTGAGGAGCTGAGGCTATAGACATATGCCAGCATGCCTGGCCGATACCCTGGTTTTTGTTACAGTTTTTTTCTATCTCTTTAAGGCAAAGTTGGTTTTCAAAACAATTTGATCCTCAAAAAAACCTTCCATTTAGTGTTGAGCAAGGAAGTTTAGGGTCCCAGTGATGAGGATTTATATTCCGAATGAGAGCGGTACTTCTCTAGCTTTTTTCATTAGAAAGCAGGAGAGCCCTTTTTTCAAATCAAATCTTAGTTGAAATACCAATATATGGCCGGGTGTGGTGGCTCACACTTATAATCCCAGCACTTTGGGAGGCCAAGTCAGGTGGATCACGAGGTCAGGAGATCGAGACCGTCCTGGCTAACACGGTGAAACCCTATCTCTACTAAAAATATGAAATAATAATTAGCTGGGTGTGGTGGCAGGCTCCTGTAGTCCCAGCTTCTCGGGAGGCTGAGGCAGGAGAATGACGTGAACCTGGGAGGCGGAGCTTGCAGTGAGCCGAGATCGCGCCTCTGCACTGTAGCCTGGGGGGGTCAGAGCAAGACTCTATCTCAAAAAAAAAAAAAAAAAATTAGTGCCCCACGTTGGGCGCGGCTTCAAATTTGGCCGGGCGCGGTGGCTCAAGCCTGTAATCCCAGCACTTTGGGAGGCCGAGACGGGCGGATCACAAGGTCAGGAGATCGAGACCATCCTGGCTAACCTAGTGAAACCCCGTCTCTACTAAAAAAATACAAAAACTAGCCGGGCGACGTGGCGGGCGCCTGTAGTCCCAGCTACTCCGGAGGCTGAGGCAGGAGAATGGCGTAAACCCGGGAGGCGGAGCTTGCAGTGAGCTGAGATCCGGCCACTGCACTCCAGCCTGGGCGACAGAGCGAGACTCCGTCTCAAAAAAAAAAAAAAAGAAAGAAATACCAGTATACATTATAGAAAAAAGTAAGAGGGGCCAGGCACGGTGGCTCACGCCTGTAATCCCAGCACTTAGGGAGGCCAAAGCAGGCGGATCACGAAGTCAGGAGATTGAGACCATCCTGGCCAACATGGGAAAACCCTGTCACTACTAAAAATACAAAAACTAGCCAGGCGTGGTGGCATGCACCTGTAGTCCCAGCTACTTGGTAGGCTGAGGCAGGAGAATCACTTGAACCCAGGAGGTGGAGTTTGCAGTTAGCCAAGATCGCACCACTGCACTCCAGCCTGGCAACGGAGGGAGACTCCATCTCAAAAAAGAAAAAGGAAAAGAGAAAAAAAAAAGTAAGGCAAACATGATTCAGGAAAAAAAAACAAAAAAAACCTTTTTGTTTGTATAAAGTGGGAATAATGAAGCCATGTTCGTAGTTAGTGAGTCTAGGTGAGGGTACACGGTTTCTTTGTATTATTCTTGTGACTCTTTGAAGTTTGAAATAATTTTAAATTAAAAAGCAATATTGAGAAACAATTAGGGGCTGGAACAATTGGATATTCTTTTTTTTCTTTTGAAACGGACTCTTGCTCTGTTGCCCAGGCTGGAGTGCAGTGCCGCAGTCTCGGCTGTCTGCAGCCTCCTTCTCCCAGGTTCAAGCGATTCTCCTATCTCAGCCTCCCAAGTAGCTGGGATTACAGGCACTCACCACCACACCCGGCTGATTTGTTTTTTGGTTTTTGTTTTCTTTTTTTTGAGACGGAGTCTCGCTCTGTCACCCAGGCTGGAGTGCAGTGGCCGGATCTCAGCTCACTGCAAGCTCCGCCTCCCGGATTTATGCCATTCTCCTGCCTCAGCCTCCCGAGTAACTGGGACTACAGGCGCCCGCCACCTCGCCCGGCTAGTTTTTTTGTATTTTTTAGTAGAGACGGGGTTTCACCATGTTAGCCAGGATGGTCTCGATCTCCTGACCTCGTGATCCGCCCGTCTCGGCCTCCCAAAGTGCTGGGATTACAGGCTTGAGCCACCGCGCCTGGCCCTAATTTTTGTATTTTTAATAGAGACGGGGTTTCACCATGTTGGTCAGGCTGGTCTCGAACTCCTGACCTCAGGTGATCCACTCACCTTGACCTCCCAAAATTGTGGGATTACAGGTGTGAGCCACCGCGCCTGGCTAGTCAATCAGATATTCTTATGCAAAAGGAGAACTTGATGTCATGTACAGAAATTAACTCAGGCCAGGCGAGGTGGCTTACGCCTGTAATCCGAGGATTTTGGGAGGCCAAGGTGGGCAGATCACCAGGTCTGGAGATCAAGACCATCCTGGGCAACATGGTGAAACCCCATCGCTACTAAAATGCCACAAAAAAAAAATTTTAGCCAGGTGTGATGGCACGCCCCTGTAGCCCAGCTACTCAGCAGGCTGAGGCAGGGGAATTGCTTGAACCCAGGAGATGGAGGTTGCAGTGAGCTGAGATTGCACCATTGCACTCGAGCAAGGCGACAAGAGCGAGACTCCGTCTGAAAAAAAAAAAAAACCTCATTGGATCATATGCCTAAACATAAAACCAAAAATTAGAAAAATTGTTGAGATTTTGAATTAAGCAAACAGCTTTTAGATATGAGATCAAAGATAAAATGCATAAAAGAAAACATTTATAAATTAGATTTGATCAAAATTTAAAACTTCTGCTCCTTATAAAACACAGAACGAAAGACAAACCAGTCCGACAGAAAATATTAGCAGATGTCTTTTAGGTGACATGTATCCAGAATAGGTAAAGAACTCTCAAAACTCAATTTTGGCTGGGTACTATGGCTCACACCTGTAATCCCAGCACTTTGGGAGGAGGATTGCTTGAAGCCAGTCATTCAATAATCCTGGGCAATAAAGTGAGACCCCTGTCTCTTCAAAAACAAAAACAAAAACTTAGTGTCCAGGCACAGTGGCTCACATCTGTAATCCCAGCACTTTGGTAGGCCCAGGCAGGCAGATCACCTGAGGTCAGGAGTTCGAGACCAACCTGGCCAACGTGGCGAAACCCCATCTCTACTAAAAATACAAAAATTAGCCAGCTGTAGTGGCGTATGCCTGTAATCCTGGCCACTTGGGAGACTGAGGCATGAGAATCACTTGAACCCGGGAGGTGGAGGTTGCAGTGAGCCCAAATTGCACCACTGCACTCCAGCCTGGGTGGCTGAGTGAGATTGTCTCCAAAAAAAAAAATTTAGCCAGGTATGGTGTTGTGTGTCTGTAGTACCAGCTACTTAGGAGGCTGAGGTGGGAGGATCACTTGAGCCCGGGATGTTGAGGCTATAGTGAGTCACGATCACACCCCTGTACTCCAGCCTGGACAACGGAACGAGACCCTGTGTCAGGAAAAAAAAAACAAAAAAAAAACCAAGAACCAAAAAACAATATTAAGAAAACAGGTAACCCAATCAAAAAGAGGCAAGTGACTTGAACAGACACTTTACCAGAAAAATATATAGACAGCAATTAAGTACCTGAAAAGTTTAGCCATCAGCGAGATGCAGATTAAAACCGCAGCCAAAGCCCCCATTCCAATGGCTGTGATACCTAATGTTGTGGGGGTTTGAGGAGCTGGGACTCTCCACATTGCTGACAGGATGTTGGGAATGTGACCCAGCATAACCATTTTGAAAAGAGTTGTTTTTTTTTTTGTTTTTTTTTTGGGGTTTGTTTTTTGTTTTTTCAAAATAGGATCTCACTCTGTCTCTTAGGCTGGAGTACAGTGGTGTGATCATAGCTCACTGCATCCATGACCTCCTGGGCTCAAGTGATCCTCTGGCCTCAGCTTCCTAAGTAGTTGGGACTATAGGCATGCACTACCACGCCTGGCTAATTTTTTTTTTTTTTTTTTAATTGTTGTAGAGACAGGGTCTCACTATGTTGCCCAGGCTGGTCTTCAATTCCTGGGCTCAGGTGATTGTCCTGCCTTGCCCCTGAAAGTGCTCAGATTACAGTCATGAGCCACTGCAGTGGCGTTTTCTTGAAATGTTCAGCACATACCTGTAGTACGATCCAGCCATTCCACTCCTAGGAGTCTGCCCAAGAGAAATGAAAGCAGATGGTCTCATAAAGACTTGTACATGCAGCAACATGCACAGATTTCAAAGCATCACATCTATCTGATTAACTCCTCTGTTACACTGGGTGCCACTGCTACCCGTATTTTTGATTTCTGCAAAAGGGCCTACTTGACTGACTGAATAGAAAGTGTGGCAGGTGAGGCAGGAGGTAGTCTTCTGGCCATTACTTACATTTTTTCAGGGCAACACTTTTATACCTGCTTTCATAGCAAGTCATATATTTAGTAAGTATTTACTGTGTCAGTCATGGTTCTAAGGGCCTTGCATGGATTCTAATGGAATTGTCATAGCATGAGCTGTGGGGACTGTCCCCACCTTCATACAAAAAAATGTAGGCAGAGAGAAGTTAGGAAACCTACTGGAGGCCACCTGGTGAGAAGAGATACAGTCTGGGTTAGAACCTGGGGCTTCCGACTTTCCCGCCGTGAGGCATCACTCTGCTTCCAGCCAGCAGGGCTGTCAGACATTATTGGTCCTGCTTAAGTGGGCTGGACATGCAAATGCCAATAAAAACATGGAGGTTTTTCTAGGAACAGAATTCTAACCCCTACCCCCCATTTGCTGTTGGAAAAGCAAATAGAATTCATTGTAGCTTGCAGTAGTAAATGTAAAACAAATATTATTTTTATACGCTGGAGTGTAAATGATGTGGCACACAGCAGTCTTTCCCCAAACCTGAGGATTTCCAGGCCCCTTATGAAAGGTGCTTGGAGGCCGGGCGCGGTGGCTCGCGCCTGTAATCCCAGCACTTTGGGAGGCTGAGGTGGGCCGATCATGAGGTCAGGAGGTTGAGACCATCCTGGCTAACACGGTGAAACCCTATTTCTAATAAAAATACAAAAAATTAGCAGGGCGTAGTGGCGGGCGCCTGTAGTCCCAGCTACTCAGGAAGCTGACGCAGAAGAATGGCGTGAACCCAGGAGGCGCAGGTTGCAGTGAGCCGAGATCACGCCACTGCACTCCAGCCTGGGGGTCAGAGCGAGACTCTGTCTCAAAAAAAAAAAAGGTGCTTGGAGTTTAGCCGCCTCTGTTGTGTACGCTGCGTGATTGTCAGTTTCCCACCACCTTTCCCTGTTAGATCTGCCTGGTGGATGGATGCCATTCATTTCATGAGACTCCATCCGTTACATATAAAGTTTGGCTTTGAAACAATCACAGTGGTACTTCCTGTTTGGCCTCAACATGTTTGAAGATGTATATCTATTGAATGATTTCCAATTGTCCTTGTATGTGCTAGATTTTGTGCTCTGCCCTAAAAGCAAAAAGACACCATAGGCTAACAGGGTTAGAAAAGGGAGAGCAAAATGGGAGACCAAATGTTTTTTGTGATGCATGAGAAATAATAAGTCTTTGGGAGTGTCAGTAACCACCTCCTGGGATTTCAGAGTTCCAGGGGTCGGAGGTAAGCTCTTAGCAGCTGTGCCTCACTGGCTCACCCCTGGCTGTTAGACCCCCTCCCCGGAGAATCGCCTTCTGAGGACTTTGTGACCGCACACCATAGTTCCTGCTCTTCCCCCAGCTGCCAGTGTCTGGTGGGTGAGTGAGCTCACTTGTGATTGGGACATGAAGGAGATGATCCTAGGGAGTCTCTTAACTTAGTCCAGAAATCCTCCTTCCATTGCTTGCTTTGTCTCCTTTTTCCCTTGAAGTTTATTTGTTAAAGACAGACTAACTAACCTGCCTGGTTGTCTGTGCTGGAGTGTTTCCCAGGCCGTTGTGTAGCACCGTTGCCTCCGTGTGGGGTCATTGAACACGCTCCCCTGTCTTCAGGTTCTGTTGCCTCCGTGTGGGGTCATTGAACACGCTCCCCTGTCTTCAGGTTCTGGAGCTTTGGTCACATTCACTTTTTCGGTAAGATTACTTTATAGGCATAGACAAAATCCTGAAGGTATGATTTTAAAAATTGTTACCATTGCAAAAAATAGCACCTCAAACAAGAACAGTTGTGTTATTTTTACCCATCTGCCTTCCACTCAGTTCTTGGCCCTTATTAGCAAGGTCATGTCTAACAACCATGCAAAGCAGCATCCTCCCTGCCCTCCCTGGCACACTTCACCCGTTTGGTGCCTGTGTATGCTCCACGTGGTTACCTGTTAGTCATCTGTCTCCCTCAAACTAGCAGCCAGCCTGGTTCATGCTGCTCAGCACTGTGCCGAGGCGCTACGGTGCCTGTCGTGTTGAAGGGAGGGTCTGCACATGCACTGCTCTGCAGCTGTGTTAGTGGTCATGTCCTTCTGTCAGTTGCGGTGGTGCCCTGGTCCCCTTATTCTTCACAGTATTGTTCGGAGCGGTGCATAAAGGGAGCAGGGCCTGAGGACTTTCCATTGCCCTTTGAATTGCCACAGTCTTAATTTTGGAGATTGACCTGGACTTGGGAATGAAAGAAAAATGGAAAAGTGAGTGAAATTGGTTTAAATTCCTCATGCAGACTCCTCTCTCTCAAAATACTGCTTCATCTTGGAGGTGAGCTGTGATCCTTGTGTGGCTGGTCAAATTAGCAAATTTCCTGCCCCTGTGTAAGACACTGGGGCCTCACTGGGGCCGGTTTGGACTTCGGAAGTTTAATCACTGTAAGGCTGACAGTACTTTCAGATTGGTTGTCTGATTTAATCTTCATTTTAGCCCTGTCATGTAGATAACACCATTCCTATTTTGAATTAAGCAGATCAGAGTAAAAAACAATTTAAAGCATTATTCTTTGTATGTCGCAGAACCAGAAATTGAAATTATTTTTCAATATCTGTACCCTATTTTGTCATTGGCAAACTTGCAGCCTGAATGTCGTTATTGCTGACTGTGTAATTTGGGGTCCTGAGGGCACCGCTGAAGTGCCGCTCCTAGACTCTCAGGGGCCTGGGCTGCTGCATTGCCATGAAAGTAGAGGCACTACACGGAGCACATTGCAATGCAAATGTGAAATATTCTGACTTTAAAAATCATGCTAACTAACACTTGACTCCCAAAGATGTTGTTCTAAAGTAGGGGCAGATCCCTTCACCTACTTGCTTTTAAGTTATTTAAATCTCTCTGAAAAGGATTTCCAAAACGGAAATTCTAAATAAAAGCCAATGGCAGATATGGGTCATCGGGAAGGATAGACATGAGACCTCAGCAGACCCTGTCTTAGTGGATTAGATGGGCAAGTTGTTGGAGTCAGCACAGCCAGAGCTTAGCCGTGACATTGGCGCTGGAGGAGAGGAGCCCAAGCCAGGTAAACCTGATGGTGGGTGTTCTAGAAGGTTTGGGGGGACTAAGGATAGTGAAGAGAAAAGCAAAAGCAATTAAATGTAAGTACGACTTTTAAAATTTACATTTATTTTTTAATTTTCAAAGGAAGCTGCGTCAACATTAGAAAGTTTAGTAGAAAAACGTGACTAATAATTATAATAAAAATGCTGTTAGTCTTTTTAACTGTCTTTCTTTAAAGTAAGTATATTTTTCTTTTCTTGTTTTTTTTTTTTTTTTAGGCAAGGTCTCACTCCATTTGCCCAGACTGGAGCATAGTGGCGCAGTCACGGCTCGCTTGTAGCCTCAGTTTCCCGGACTTGAGTGGGTTCTCCCACTTCAGCCTCCCAAGTAGCTGGGACTATAGGCATGTGCCACTACGCCAGCTAATTTTTTGCATTTTTAGTAGAGGCCAGGTTTTCGCCATGTTGTTGCCTACCCTGGTCTTGAACTCCTGGGCTCAAGCTATCTGCCAGCCTCAGCCTCCCAAAGTGCTGGGACTATAGGCATAAGCCACCGCGCCCAGACCTATTTTAATTCTAATAAAGCAGCTAAAATTACTACCTGCGACTGGGTGCGGTGGCTCATGCCTGTAATCCCAGCACTTTGGGAGGCCGAGGCAGGCAGATCACTTGAGGTCAGGAGTTCAAGACCAGCCTGGCCAACGTGGCGAAACCCTGTCTCTACTAAAAATACAAAAATTAGGCAGGTGTGGTGGTGCATGCCTGTAATCCCAGCTACTTGGGAAGCTGAGGTAGGAGAATCGCTTGAACCCAGGAGGCGGAGGTTGCAGTGAGCTGAGATCCCGCCATTTCACTCCAGCCTGGGCCACGGAGCTAGATTCAGTCTCAAATAAAATAACTGTATGCAAATTTATATTGTTTTTCACTTAGTATATAGTAAGCGTTTTCCCAAATTATTACTCTCTCCATTATTGTTCTTAGCGATATGTTACAGTTCTTCCAGTAACTATTTAGAGACAAGATCTTGCTGTGTTGCCCAGATTGGAGTGCAGTGGTGCTATCATAGCTCACTGCAGCCTTGAACTCCTGGGCTCAAGTGATCTTCCCACCTCAGCCTCCCAACTAGGTAGGACTACAGGCACGTTCCACCATACCCAGCTAATTGCATCAAGTAACTTTTTGTTTGAGATGAAGTCTCATTCTGTCACCCAGGCTGGAGTGCAGTAGCATGATCTCCACTCAATGCAGCCTCCGCCTCCCGGGTTCAAGTCATTCTCCCACCTCAGCCTCCCAAGTAGCTGGGATTACAGGCACACGTCACCACCCCTGGCTAATTTTTGTATTTTTTAGTAGAAATGGGGTTTTGCCACGTTGGCCAGGCTGGTCTCGAACTCCTAACCTCAGGTGATCCACCTGCCTCAGCCTCTCAAAGTGCTGGGATTACAGGTATGAGCCATTGCACCTGGCTGCATCAAGTAACTTTAAAAAGTTAACTTTAGGCGGGGTGTGGTAGCTGAAGCATTAGATTAGAGTCTAGCACTTTGGGCGGCCTAGGCAGGAGGATGCCTTGAAGCCAAGAGTTTGAGACCAGCACAGGCAACATAGCAAGGCCTTGTCTCTACCAAAAATTTCAAAAATAGCTGGGTGTAATGGGTGGTGTCTGCTTGTAGTCCTGGCTACTCTGGAGGCTAAGGTAGAAGGATGGCTTGAACTTCAGTGAGCTATGATTGTGCCACGCACTCCAGCCTGGGCAACAGTGTGAGACCCTCACAGGCATTTTTTTAAAGATGTAACTTTAACTTATTTTATTTAAACTGAAGAGTATAAAAAAAAATTTTTTTTAATCTTTCTTGATTCTAAGACCCCAGATTAGCCTCTGTTAACTTTGTGTGTTGGTGTGTAGGGGGGTTAGTAAGCAAACTGTATTTGAAGAATAATGAGAAGAATAAAAGCTGCTCACCTGTTTCTCTGTCTCCAAAAACAACACCATTAACATCTGATGTGTCTCGAAAAAAGATAGCGGGCCGGGTGTGGTAGCTCACGCCTGTAATCCCAGCACTTTGGGAGGCCAAGACGGGTGTATCACCTGAGGTCAGGAGTTCGAGACCAGCCTGGCCAACATGATGAAACCCCGTCTCTACTAAAAATACAAAAAATTAGCCAGGCGTGGTGGCGCATGCCTGTAATCCCAGCTACTCGGGAGGTTGAGGCAGGAGATGAATCGCTTGAACTCAGGAGGCGGAGGTTACAGTGAGCCAGCACTGCGCCACTGCACTCTAGCCTGAACAACAAGAATGAAATTCCATCTCAAAAAAAAAAAAAAAAAAAAAGGTTGGCTTGCTCTGGCATTGGTGTTTGTCCTTTTTGTACACACAAAAGCATCATGCTTTATATTCTTGTTCCGTTTTTGTTTCGTTCACTGTCTTCATGGTAAAGATGAACTAAGAGCCACTGGGAGGGCTGTTAGTTTATGGGAATCAGAAGGTTGTTTGCTTCCCTTAAGTTCTCTCTTCCTGGCACCTGGTGCTCTTGCAGCCCATGGGGAATGTGGTGGCCACGCTTTCTCATCTCTCCTGCCTTATCGCATCAGCCATTCACTGTGCCTGAACTGCTGCACAAGGTGTCCGTGGGGCGTGTCCGCATTACAAAAAGATGGTACTGATCATTGAGTTTATCTCCAAAAATTTTTTTTTTAATTTGATTTTAGAAAATACATTTTTAGGCTGGGCATGGTGACTCATACCTATAACCCCAGCATTTGGGAGGCCGAGGCGGGCAGATCGCCTGAGGTCAGGAGTTCCTTACCAGCCTGGCCAACGTGGTGAAACCCCGACTCTACTAAAAATACAAAAATTAGGCGAGCGTGGTAGCATGCGCCCGTAATTCCAGCTACTAGGGAGGCTGAGGCAAAATAATCACTTGAACCTGGGAGGCAGAGTTTGCAGTGGGCCGAGATTGCGTCACTGCTGCACTCCAGCCTGGGTGATAAGAGCGAAACTCCATCTCAAAAAAGAAAAGAAAATATATATCTTTATCCTGGAGACTAGAGAATGTAATTTAAAAGAAAAATTGAAATGCCTGACAATAGATTTCTCTTATCACTTCTGTATGTGGATTGAAGAGGGTCTTACCAGGAAATTTATTTTTATTGCTAACAAAAATAGAGCGTGTGTGTGTGCGCGTGCGTGCGTGTGTGTGTGTGTGTACAGTGTTTTGCCATATTGCCCAGGCTGGTCGAAAACTGCTGGGTTCAAGCAGTCCTCCCGACTTGACCTCCTAAAGTCTTGGGATTACAGGTCACCATGCCCAGCCAGGAATACACTTTTTTAAAAAAATTGACAAACATAGGTTTTGAGTCTCTTAATTGAAACTCAAATGTCGGCACAGGAGAGAGCTATAATAAATTCTGCTATTAACTATGAAAAAGAAGTCCATCTGGTTGCGTTCTCTTTTCATGGGACTAAAGATTAAAGGTAGCAAGTTTTGGTGTTACTACTTCTGAAATTTTGTGAGGTCACAAAGTTATATTGAGTTCATTTTAAAGATACTTAGATTTTTGGTAAATTTGTTTCTCTAGTCTCAAGACATATAGCTGGGTGATGGTTGTGTACATGTTCTTGTATAATACGTGAAAAGAACATCTAATTAAAAGCAGTATATAAGATTTCAGGAGTTATCCCACCTAATGATGGAATTTGGGCCTTTAAACCCCCACCCACCACCCTCCAGCCACAAGGAACATCTCTTTTTTTTTTTTTGCGACAGAGTTTCGTTGTTGTTGCCCAGGCTGGAGTGCAATGGCGAGATCTCGGCTTACTGCAACTTCCACCTCCCAGGTTCAAGCGATTCTCCTGCCTCAGCATCTCGAGTAGCTGGGATTACAGGAATGCACCACCACACCCGGCTAATTTTTGTATTTTTAGTAGAGATGGGATTTTGCCACGTTAACCATGCTGGTCTCAAACTCCTGACCTCAGATGATCCACCCTCCGCAGCCTCCCAAAGTGCTGGGATTACAGGCGTGAGCCACCGCCCCCAGCCGGAACATCATTTTTGAGGCATCTCAGAACATGCTTTTCTGTTTCCCCAGATCCCAGGAGTTTGTTGTTTTTAGTGCCATATATAAAAATTAGCTTTACTTTTTAGTGTTTAAATTAGGATCAGAAACTGTGTGTTAACTAAAGCAGTTTAATTCAGGGTACTTCATAACATTAACTTGTTTTCTTCATGTTGATTTTGGAAGGATTAAAGTAGCTTTACAGACTAAGAACAATTCTGTATTATGCATGGGGGGTGCTGGTAAAATAAAACTACCCCCAATTCTGTAAAATTGTGTACATAATGTACACACATGATCACGTGTGAAATACAAGTGAGTAGTGTCAGGGCATGCAGAAAGAATGCAAGGCAGAAGGCATCCAAACAGAATCCATTTGAGACGCTTCTCATATTGTCCTGGCACTCTTACTGTTCCACACATTAACATTCATAAGTTGTAGTCCTTAGAATTTATATGTGAAAACCAGGGGGAGAATTAACCAGTCTTATCCCTTAAGAATAAACTGCCCTTGAGGTGTGACCTTGTCCATACCTAATTCCAGTGATGCTCCATGTGTGCAGGGAGGACTAAGGTATTTTCCCTTAGTGAAGTTTTCCTCGTGATTAAAACATCAGTTTAAAATAATGCCTTTAGAAACACCTGTTTGGTCGGAAATCTTTCTGACACTGTGTTGCTGTGCACCCTGCCTCCCCAGACAGCGGTGGCAGCAGGACGCCTGGTCTGCATGCTCATGTCATGGCGCACGCCTTGCAGGCCTCTTTTGTTCGTGGATTGTAGACATCAAGTATCTACACTGTAGGTCATTCGAATGCCTTTATGCACACTAGGAAAGTTTAAACTGGAAACTGTGACGGCTGAACTTCTTAGGTCATCGGATAATTTCCCACAGGTGGGTTTTAATCTCAAGAAAATAACTGCTGTCAATTAGATTTTGATGTATATTATATTAACCTTTTGACTTTTACACAAAAGTTATAATGGTAAAATTGATCCTCTGTGTAATTTATGTAGGAAATTGAAGTGCTTGCATAAGCCGTACTTGCATATGAGAGCTAATTGTAAGGGATTAAAGACATTTAGCAACTGTATCCTCAGCTTTGTTATACTTCAGTCATACTTAAGGATTAACAGCCAAGATCTTGGTCAGAAACACAGCCTCCATTTATGACATTCTCTTGGGAAAATAAGTCTGTTGTTTAACAAGGTGAGTTAGTTTTTACTCTGATTTCAGGAATATTGTCTAACATGACTAGGACGAACAGGCAGGGCGGCTTGCACTGAGCCTGATTTAGCCTGTACCTGTAAGGATTAAGGTGTTGTTTCTGAGCCTGCTGGGACTCCACAGCTCACCTGGGTGGGAGAGTGGGTTGTCCCTGAGCCAAAAAACTGCTGAACACCACCCTGTGTGCTCTTAGGATTGCCATGCGAGCATCCTGACAGCTTTTGACCAGTAGCGGTTCATGATTACTAAGATGAGGTGGCTTTGAGATTCTTGGTTGCCAGGTTGCCACTGACCCCCATTCCATGAAGTAACTTCCTCTAGGTCTTCATGTGATAGCTATCCTAAATGTCAGGTTTTATTTTTTTTATTTTGAGATGGAGTCTCGCTCTGTCACCCAGACCGGAATGCAGTGGTGTGATCTTGGCTCACTGCAACCTCTGCCTCCTATGTTCAAACGATTCTTCTACCTCTGCCTCCCAAGTGCACCACCATGCCCAGCTAATTTTCGTATTTTTAGTGGAGACGGGGTTTCACCGTGCTAGCCAGGATGGTCTTGAACTCCTGACCTCATGAACTGCCTGCCTCGGCCTCTCAAAGTGCTGGGATTATAGGCTTGAGCCACCGTGCCCACCTTAAACTTTCAATTTACTTTTCTAACCTGCTTCCTTAAATTATTCAACAGTTGTTTATTGTTTGTGCTTGTCTTTCTGTTTCAGATCTCACATTCTTGGAGGTGGCATCAAAGAGCACTAAGATCAGAAGATGAGTGAGCTTGACCAGTTACGGCAGGAGGCCGAGCAACTTAAGAACCAGATTCGAGTATGTAGTTGTGTGTGCTTGGTTTTATTAATCGTTTGAGTTTTAGGTTAGCTGTTACTTGTTTTAGGAAAAATGATTTACGGGATGACTTGTTCTGTGTTTTATATTGAAATTGAATCTTAGTTGGCCCGGGATGTACTAATTATAGATCTAGATACTTGGCCTGGTACATTGTTTTCGGGATTTTGCTTTCTGTATACAATTTGTTACTTGAATATACACCAGATGTCTCTATAGAATTTATAAGTGTCTTTTGCATTTTTTATCATAACCTTGAAAATTTGTTATACTCTGGGCCACTGATCAGACTGTGGTATCTGCCTCCCTCTCCTGAATATTGGGACTATTGACAGCAGAAATCTTGCTTAAAAATAAGAGTATTAACAACAATAAAAAAAAAGTATTTCAGGTATATCTGATGTATTTTTTTCCTAATTTTGAAAGCAGATCTTCCCTAGCGGTGATGATTGGAATCTACAGCTTCTGATAGACTACTAGATGGAGCAGATATATCTAAATCCAAGATAGCGGCTAGGTACAGGGGCTCACGAATGGAATCCCAGTGGTTTGGGAGCCTTAGGTGGGCAGATCACTTGAGGTCGGGAGTTTGAGACCAGCCAGGGCAACATAGTGAAACCCCATCTCTACAAGAAATATAAACATTAGCCAGGTGTGGCGGTGTGGCCTGTGGTCCCAGCTCCTCGGGAGGACATTAGCTGGGCGTGGCGGTGTGGCCTGTGGTCCTAGCTACTCGGGAGGCCGAGGTCAGAGAACCACTTGAACCCGGGAGGCGGAGGTGCCAGTGAGTCGATGGCGCCACCGCACTCCAGCCTGGGCGACAGAGCAAGACCCTGAAAAATAACAAAAATTGAAGATAAAAACAACCGTGTGTAAATAAACTGCACTGTGAAAAGAATACCTTTCACAAAATTCTGAAACATTAAATTTCAGTCTGTGATTGATACAGGATGTTAAATTGCAGAGTTCATAAACTTTTTTTTGAGAGAGTTTCGCTCTGTTGTGCCCAGGCTGGAATGCAGTGGCGCAATCTCTTCTCACTGCAACCTCTGCCTCCTGGGTTCAAACAATTCTCTTGCCTCATAACTTTCTAAAAAGTGAGGAACAGTAGGTCTAAATGGAATTCCTTCTGCTCCTACTTTTGTGAAGCAGTACTTCTAGTAAAGTTTTTATGGAGAAACAATTAATGCAAGTATATATTTCCTTTCTGAAACCGCTGATGTGAAGAGTAAAAGAGGCAGACTTCTCAGGAAAAACCAGGTCTTTAGTATGTTTTTAGGTTTTGTCCATTTGATGTAAGAGCTTTCTCTTACTCTTCTTATTTACTTATTTATTTATTTTTTGAGACGGAGTTTCGCTCTGTCGCCCAGGCTGGAGTGCGGTGGCACGATCTCGGCTCATTGCAAGCTCCGCCTCCCGGGTTCACGCCATTTTCCTGCCTCAGCCTCCCGAGTAGCTGGGACTACAGGCACCTGCCACCACGCCCGGCTAGTTTTTTGTATTTTTAGTAGAGACAAGGTTTCACCATGTTAGCCAGGATGGTCTTGATCTCCTGACCTCGTGATCCGCTCGTCTCGGCCTCCCAAAGTGCTGGGATTACAGGCGTGAGCCACCGTGCCCGGCCGAGCTTTCTCTTATTCTTGTTTGCCCTGTCAAACTTTAGCTGTTCTTCAGAGTGTCACTGTACGGGAAGCTGACGACATTCAGTACATATCTAAATAATAGTTTATAAGCTGGGCATGGTGGTGCACACCTGCAGTCCGAGCTACTTGGGAGGATCAGTTGAGCCCAGGAGGTCCAGGCTGTATAGTGAGCTGTGATCGCACCACTGCACTGCAGCCTGGGTGACAAAGTGAGACGCCTTCTCAAAATACAGTAAAATAAAATAAAATAAAATAAAATAAAAGTAAAATAAAATAAAATAAACAACAGTTTATTTTTCTGACTCCAGTGCAAGGATGAAGCCTAATATTTCCTTTTAAACGGCCAATTACATGTGTAGAAAGCCCCCCAGGATTTGGAGAAAGAAACACCAATATCATTTTAGGCAACTTTGTTCCTGAACTTGAGAAAAAATAATGGAATTCTCTGAGATTTACAGCCAAAGAGAAAACAAAATATCCTCTATTGTAAGAATTTCAAATCTTAACATTTAAAAGATCTTATATAAGGAAAAGATCTTAATAGGGAAGACTTAGTTTTTTTTAGTAGTTTGCTCCGATCAGACTTGTTTAACATGTCCCCTCCCCCAGAATTAATCAAATGTGTTCTGAAATATTTAGTTTGATATAAAATTATTCTCTGAAATACCTATTTAAATAAAATCAACAGGTATTCAAATTTTACCTGACTTACTGAAGCTTCTAAGCTTCTGCAGTTCATTTTAAGTCAGCATGGTTTTTGGCATGTAAAAAAGAAAAGCAAACTGTTATGTTGTTATTTAATAATAATCTATTTGGGTTTTTTTTTTTTGAGGGGTTCAGAACACACTCAGCTGTTTACCACCTGCTTTTGAGACTGTATTTCTTCTTACAGAAATCAGATTTTTTTTTTTTTTTTTTTTTTTTTTTGAGAGTCTCGCTCTCTTGCCCAGGCTGGAGTACAGTGGCGTGATCTCAACTCACTGCAAGCTCTTTCTGGGTTCACACCATTCTCCTGCCTTGGCCTCTTGAGGAGCTGGGACTATAGGCGCCCGCCCCCACACCCGGCTAATTTTTTGTACTTTTAGTAGAAATGTGGTTTCACCACGTTAGCCAGGATGGTCTCCATCTCCTGACCTTGCGATCCGCCTGCCTCAGCCTCCCAAAGTGCTGGGATTACAGGCGTGAGCCACCATGCATGGCCTAGAAATCAGAATTTTAAAGTTTATCCTGAAAATGTCTTAAATAGTAGTGTGATTTGGCCTATTTGAAGAAATTTCATTTTTCTGACAGCGGTAAGTTGTTCACAAATAGGGACTTGGATCTATTCATAGCAGATGGAAAGAGCTTGTATGGCACAGGTGCAAGACACCCAAATTTTAAAAATTAAGGCCAAACGGAGCTGTTGCACCTCCTCCCGAGGTTTGGGCCCTGTCACATTGTGAATTCCCCAGAGCCTTCTTGCACAGGGAGCTCCCAGTGGGCTGGCATGAATGTCACGTGACATTCCCCACATGCTCTTGTTACCACATAAAAAATGTAAAAAGAGGCCGGGCACGGTGGCTCACGCCTGTAATCCCAGCACTTTGGGAGGCTGAGGCAGGTAGATCACGAGGTTAGGAGATCAAGACCATCCTGGCTAACAGAGTGAAACCCCGTCTCTACTAAAAGAAAAATTAGCCAGGCGTGGTGGTGGTGGGCGCTTGTAGTCCCAACTACTTGGGAGGCTGAGGCAGGGAATGGCGTGAACCCGGGAAGCGGAGCTTGCAGTGAGCCAAGATTGCGCCACTGCACACTGCAGTCTGGGAGACAGAGCGAGACTCCATCTCAAAAAAAAAAAAAAAAAAATAAGTAAAAGGAGATATGGCCGTGCACCGTGGCTCATGCCTTTAATTCCAGTACTTTGGGAGGCTAAGGCAAGAGGATTGCATGAGCCCAAAAGTTTGAGACGATCCTGTGTAAGGTAGGAAGACCCTGTCTCTTTAAAAAGAATAAAAAGAAAGGAAACAAACAGGTGGAATTAACCCTGACAAGGTTTTTTCAGTTTTTTGTTTGTGTGTTTTGAGACAGGGTCTCTGTCAGTCATCCAAGCTGGAGAGCAGTGGTGCAATTACAGCTCATTGCAGTCTCCCGAGTAGCTGGGACTACAGGAGCATGCTGCCACACCTGGCTGATTTTTTTTTATTTTCGTAGAGACAGAGTCCACCATGTTGCCCAGGCTGGTCTTGAACTCCTGAGCTCAAGGGATCTTCGTGCCTCAGCATCCCAAAGTGCTGGCAGGTGTGAACCACCACGCCTGACCCAACAAATTTTATCTAAGGCAATATATCTAAAATATTATTATTCAATATGTAATTAATACATTTTAATTGAAATATTTGACAGAGTTTTTCTCCCAGTTTTTCTGGTTCCATTTCCTGTGCTCAGCAGCCACATGCAGCTCATGGCCCCCATAGTGGGACATTCACTAGAAGAGGCGCCTAGCTGCTTTGTCTCTGAAGTGCCAGGAACCACGCTGTGTTAGTTCCTTTGCACAAGACAGGGACAGCAACAGCTGGTGAAGTCATTTTACCCCAAATGGTAAAGGAAGACTTATTTTTAAAATGTAGAACATTTTTTCCTGATTGCCCAAAGAATACACGCTTGTTGAAGAATGCAGAGCATAGTGAATCAAACAAGAAATTGTAGATGATTCTAAAAGGGGTTGTTTTCTTTCTTAGATTCGTTTTTCAGCCAAGAGACCCTTAAAGGATCTTGCATGCTCCTTTTGATTATTACTGAGGAATCACAGGCTCTCAAAGGGATGCTGAGTAAAACATGTGCCTTAAAATACACAGAGTAGCTGATGGAGTAAGAAAAGCTCCGCAGGATGCACAGGTGTAGATGTGTTCCGGAGCGGCATGCCAGCCAGTGCAAGGGAGCAGGGTCCATTCATGTGAGACGCAGCTGCACTGGATGCCTGGTCCAAAACATTCAGCGACTCCACGCTGAGCAGGGCCCAGGCTTTAATTTAGGATGAAACCCCAAAGTAAGTGTGTTACTGTGTCATTTGACGTAAATCCAAAAAGGATGAGAAATCAACTGATAAATGGCTTGGATATGTTCGTCTCTGGTTTAAGTGGACATCATAATATGTATCTGCAGGAGTCCTTTAAACTGGAAATTAATCTGAAAGAACTTGAAGATTTTATTCTTTGTTAAGCAGTTACAGAGCTTGTTTCCATTGAAAGACTTCTTCCTACAGTTTTAAAAGTTGAAGGTGTCTGTTCTCCAGAGTGCTGCACTCAGTTACATAAGCTGGTTATTGGCTAAAATAAAGACTGAATTGAAGTTATCTGTATTTTGTTTTTACAGTAGTTTTTCCTTCTGTTTAACAGTAGCATCACCACAGTCTGTTACACTGCACCTTAAGAAACTCATTTTAGTCTTTGAACACTAACCAGGGGGAAGTTGCTTAAATCTCATGTTTTATTTTCTCCATTTTAAATTTTCTTATGATGTTTTAAAATCAAAGGCTATAACATCAACAAGAATGGTATTCAAAAACAAATATTAAACTCGGTACTTGCCAGGTAACATTCATTGACAAAAAGGCTTTTGCTGCTCTAAGTATTCTTCATCCCCCTTATTCCAAATGTTACTGCTTACATAGAAATACTCGATTTTTTGTGTGTCTTAATTATAAGCAGAATGACCAATAAGAGCTTAACTAAAGATGAATTTGGAATGTATAAATTTGTATATTTATAATAATCTCAATGTATTTCCTTTTTTTTTTTTTTTGAAACAGAGTCTGGCTCTGTCACCCGGGCTGGAGTACAATGGTGTGATCTCAGCTCACTGCAACCTCCGCCTCCCGGGTTCAAGTGATTCTCCTGCCTCAGCCTCCCCGAATAGCTACGATTACAGGTGCCAGCCACCATGCCTGGTTAATTTTTGTATTTTTAGTAGGGATGGGGTTTCACCATGTTGGCCAGGCTTGAACTCCTGACCTCAGGTGATCCATCCACCTCGGCCCCCTAAAGTGTTGGGAATACAGGCATAAGCCACTGCGCCTGACCAATATATTTCCATATTGTCAGTTTATAAATATTCCCACAAGCTTCCTAAAGTAGAAATCATTTGCAGTGAGCAGTTTGCCCCAAAAACCTGAACTACTGGGAACTTGTCCTCCACCTCCCCCGTGTGGGGCACTTGGATGCACGCCTGTAAGGGCTGCACATGCCATTTGCCATTTTGAAAGTAGGTGGTCAGATGACAGTATATAAACACATTTTTCTTACTAAAAAGTGTCAGCTGGGCATGGTAGCTCTCGCCTATAATCCCAGCACTTTGGGAGGCCAAGGGGGAAGGATCGTTTGAGCCCAGGAGTTCAAGACCAGCCACAGGCAACATGGCAAGATCCCCATCTCTACAAAAATAAGGCCGGGTGCGGTGGCTCAAGCCTGTAATCCCAGCACTTTGGGAGGCCGAGACGGGTGGATCACGAGGTCAGGAGATCAAGACCATCCTGGCTAACACGGTGAAACCCTATCTCTACTAAAAAATACAAAAAACTAGCCGGGCAAAAAACTAGACTACAGCGGGTGCCTGTAGTCTCAGCTACTAGGGAGGCTGAGGCAGGAGAATGGCGTAAACCCGGGAGGCGGAGCTTGCAGTGAGCTGAGATCTGGCCACTGCACCCCAGCCTGGGCGACAGAGCAAGACTCCGTCTTAAAAAAAAAAAAAAACACTAAATAAATAAAAATTAGCCGGGCATAGTGATGCATGCTTGTAGTCCCAGCTATTCAGGAGGCTCAGGTGGGAGGGTCACCTGAGTCCAGGAGGTCGAGGCTGCAGTGAGCTGTGATGGCATCACTGCACTCCAGGCTGGGCAACAAAGCCAGATCCTGTCATAAAAATAAATAAATACATAGTTAAAAAAAAAAAAAAAAAAAAAAGGCCAGGCGGGGTGGCTCACGCCTGTAATGCCAGCACTTTGGGAGGCCAAGGTGAGCAGATCACCCGAGGTCAGGAGTTCTAGACCAGCCTGGCCAACATGGTGAAACCTCATCTCTACTAAAAATACAAAATTAGCTGGGTGTGGTGGCACATGCCTGTGGTCGCAGCTACTCAAGAGGCTGAGACAGGAGAATCACTTGAACCTGGGAGGTGGAGGCTGCGGTGAGCTGAGATCGCAACAGTACACTCCAGCCTGGGCAAGACAGAGCAAGACTCTGTCTCAAAAAAAAAAAAAAAAGAAATTATTGTGATTAAAAACAAAAGTATACCCACACTCAAATTTTAAACCTTTTTTAGTTAAAGCCATTGTTTTGTTTTCCTTTATGATATCTTCCTATTATAAACATACGTTCTCTTTTGAGATTTCCAGGTCTGTTTTCTAGTAACGTTGATCCCTTAGTAATGAAGACATTTGAGTTAGCATTGGTGGGTCCCTTCACAGTGCTTACTGCTTCCACAGGCCATGGATAGAGGAGAAACGAGAGCAGCCAGAGAGGCTCACGTACATCTGGTTGTCTGCTTTGGGTCCCTTGCTCTTTTTCCATAGAATTTATTTATTTTTCTTTGTTTTCCTTTATTTATTTATTTATTTATCATTATTATTATTTTTTTGAGATGGAGTCTTGCTCTGTTGCCCAGACTGGAGTGCTGTGGTGCGGTCTCGGCTCCCTGCAACCTCCGCCTCCCGGGTTCAAGCGATTCTCCTGCCTCAGCCTCTTGAGTAGCTGGGATCACAGGCGTGTGCCACCACACCCGGCTAATTTTTATATTTTTAGAAGAGACGGGGTTTCACCATGTTGGCCAGGCTGGTCTCGAACTCCTGACCTCAGGTGATCCACCCACCTCGGCCTCCCAAAGTGCTGGGATTATAGGTGTGAGTCATCGTGTCCAGCCTGTTTTCCTTAAATGTTTAAATGTTATTTTTAGTAGAGACAAGGTCTCACTTTGTTGCCCAGGCTGGTCTTAACTCCTGGGCTCAAGCCATCCTCCTGCCTCAGCTTCCTAAAGTGCTGGGATTACAGACGGGAGACCGCGCCCTCCATAGAATTTAGAATTAATGATTGTTTCTCTTGAAAACAAAGTACTTAGTTAATGCGATCTGAAGAAAAGGTTTTTGGGCTGGATATCTGGTCCTTTTTATACTTTTTCTTTGGGCCACAACCTTCCTGACCCTAGATGGACTTTGTAAAAAGAGCAAGACGTGTGTGTCAACCTGTGCAGCAGTGAGGGCACAGGCAGCACCAGGGCCCAGGGTGTTCGGGTGCTGCCCCAGCTTGCAGTTTGGTCTGCTTGGTGCTGACCACAGCTGTGGGGCCCCAGGAATATCGTGCTGCAGGCCTTGGACAGATTTGGGTGTCACTGCTTCTCTGTTCATTGTGGCCTGAGCAGTCCACAGGTGGCAGTAGACCACGGGCGGCAGTAGACCACGGGCAGCAGTAGGCCACGGGCGGCAGTAGACCACGGGGTGCTGAGATGCGAGGAGGCCCGGCATTCTTTCACACTCTGCTTTCGCTCCTGACAGCTTAGGAAAGCTCTCTTTGAAACTTTGGTATGTGTGGACCTAAGATTGAATGTATCTGAAACGTTGCTAATTTCTCACTGTCCTTGCTTCCCAGGACGCCAGGAAAGCATGTGCAGATGCAACTCTCTCTCAGGTAAGAGCCCACTGAGTCACGCAGAGCCATCTGCCTGTGAGGAGGCTGGCACAGCACCCACACCTGGAGCCTCGGGAGGGCTCTGCTCGGATTCTCTCCTGCGCAGTGAGGATGCCAAGCCTCTGTGTGGAGTGCTTTTGTTAAGAAGTCGTTCTGATGGTAGGCATAGGAAATGGAGGGGCTTTTTGAGATAAAAAGGAGATATCTCAAGCCTTAAATAATTATTTACCTGTCACAGAGGGTAATAGTTGTAAAATATTGTTATTGTCTTAAAATAAGGTATTTTGAAGCTCCTCTCCTTAACAGAATCTGCCTCAGAACTTTGATTTCTGATATCCAATTTGGTAATACCTCAAAAAGTTAAACATAGAAGTATTGTACGACTAAGCAGTTCTACCTGTAAATATATGCCCAACAGAATTGAACACTGGTTTTCAAACAAACACATGTGCGTAGATGTTTGTAGCAGCACCATTCACAATAGCCAAAATGTAGAAACAACCAAAATGTGCATAAATGAATGAGTGGAGAAACAAATTGTGGTGTGTCTGTTCCCTGGAGTATTATCAGCCATTAAATGGACCTCAGTACAGTCAAAGGCTACAACATGGATAAACCCCTAAATACTATGATATGTGAAAGAAGCCAAATAGAAATGACTATGTATTGTATGGTTCTATTTATGTGAAATATCTAGAATAGTAAAATTCATTGAATCAGAGTGGACTAGTGGCCAGCAGGGGTGCTAGGGAAGAGAGGGAGAGGAAGTGAAGAACAGGGAGTGACTGCTAAATCAATGTTGGGTCTCCTTTTGGGATGATGAAGATGTTTTGGAACCAGGTGGTGGCAGTGGTTGCACAACACTGTGAGTGTACTAAATGCCACTGGACTGTATACTTAAAAATGGTTAATTTGATGTTATGTGAACTTTACCTTATTAAAAGAATGAAGTGCATCCCAGCACCTTGGGAGGCTGAGGCAGGTGGATCACTTGAGGTCAGGAGTTCAAGACTAGCCTGACCAACATGGTGAAATCCCATCTCTACTAAAATACAAAAATTAGCCAGGCGTGGTGGCACACACCTGTAATCCCAGCTACTCAGGAGGCTGAGGCAGGTGAATTGCTTGGACCTGGGAGGCAGAGGTTGCAGTGAGCGAAGATTGCACCACTGTACTCCAGCCTGGGAGGCAGAACTAAACTCCATCTCAAAAATGAAGAAAAGGCCGGGCGCCGTGGCTCACGCCTGTAATCCCAGCACTTTGGGAGGCCAAGACGGGCGGATCACGAGGTCAGGAGATCAAGACCATCCTGGCTAACATGGTGAAACTACTGAAAAAAATAGAAAAAGTTAGCCAGGCATGGTGGTGGGCGCCTGTAGTCCCAGCTGCTCGGGAGGCTGAGGCAGGAGAATGGCGAAGCCATTCCATCCGGGAGGCGGAGCTTGCAGTGAGCCGAGATCGCGCCACCGCACTCCAGCCTGGGCGACAGAGCGAGAAACTGTCTCAAAAAAAAAAAAAAAAAAAAGATAATAAAAATAAAGTCCAAAGAATTGGACAGAAATGTGAAAGAAAAACTATATTCATACTTCTGGAGATGATTAAGTTTTTTACATTGTCCAGATGTTTTAGGGGATGCACTTTATTGAGGTTAAATTGCAAGTTAAAGAAAAAAAAATTAGGCTACATAGAATTACCTGAATTTCAATTCTGAGAAGCACTTTGGACTGTCCATTTTTAAAAACCCACCTGTTGTGATCCACTTACTCCATTTGCCAGCGTGAACTCATTAACATCAGTGTTTGTATGTAGGATGGGCTCAGCTGGTGTGTATACAGCTAATGCTACAAGTGATGGTCGTGCAGAAGCAGGTGTCATCCTGGCCCACACATAGCCTGACATAGGAACCAGCTATTAAATTGTGGTGTCAGGAAGAAGAGTTGTGAGTTCTCAGATAATTCAGAGACCTAGGAGGAGCTGGTCCTGGATGGACAGGGAGAGGAGGAAGGAGGCAGGAAGAGCACAGCAAGTACTTCAAGGCTGGCCGTGTTCATGTGCATGCATTGGAGGGCAGGGCACACAGGTTCCTGATGACCAGCCAGACTAAGACTCGGTAAGAGGTGCAGAAGGGGTTCAGTGCAGAATGCCACAGTGGAAGCCACTGGAAAACTCCGGGAAGGGCTGGCAAGAGGTAGGCACAGTGGGTGAGCCAACAGCCTTGACAGGGATGGGAGATGAGGAGAGTCATTTAATCACAGATGTTAAAGTTACAGAAATGTTTTTATTTTCAAGATCACAAACAACATCGACCCAGTGGGAAGAATCCAAATGCGCACGAGGAGGACACTGCGGGGGCACCTGGCCAAGATCTACGCCATGCACTGGGGCACAGACTCCAGGTAGGCGTGGGCATGAGCAGGATGCTGCTTGATACGTTCAGGCGCTGCTCTGTTTTCCTACGGGAAGATAACCTAAACCCATTTGCTGTGTTGTGCAGTGAAAATATTAGGAAGTTGGATCAGAACTCTGGGTATGCCACATGCAGCACTCACAGACGCATATTCCCTGTCCAGTTTCCACTTTGGGCTGAAAGGACACTGCCATTCCTTCACTGTCTGAGTCACATTAATAGAAGTTCTGATTTTTCTTTTTCCCTTCTCACATCTCTTTCAGTTTCTAGACCTCTGTCCTCCCAGTTCTACTGTATCCTACTTATGGGAACTTGGGGAAGTTACCTCTCTGTGCCTGTTTCTCAGGGCTGGTTGGCCCTCGCCCTCTTGTGATTTCAGTGCCCTGGCTCAGGAAATCACCGAACCTGCCCCGAGGATCCTGAGAGATTAAGTGTATTGAGCCTTAGAACAGCATCGTGCTGTGTGTGCTTTACTGTAGCAGACACACGGGAATGCGCTATGAGCTGTTTTCACCGTTCTCTCACCTGGCCTGTCTGCCCTGCGTTCCTTTGGTTTACCATCCCCAGAGATAATTCCCTTCATGGGCTCCTATTTCTTCTTTTCTTTTCCTTTTTTTTTTTTTTTTTTTTAAGACGGAGTCTCACTCTGTCGCCCAGGCTGGAGTGCAGCGGCGCGATCTCGGCTCACTGCAAGCTCTGCCTCCCGGTTCATGCCATTCTCCTGCCTCAGCCTCCCGAGTGGCTGGGACTACAGGTGCCTGCCACCACGCCTGGCTAATTTTTTTGTATTTTTAGTAGAGATGGGGTTTCACTGTGTTGGCCAGGATGGTCTTGATCTCCTGACCTTGTGATCTACCCCCCCGGCCTCCCAAAGTGCTGGGATTACAGGCGTGAGCCACCACGCCAGCCTCTTTTTTTTGTTGTTGGAGACAGGGTCTCACTCTTATCAGTCATACTGGAATGCAGTGGTGTGATCATATCTCACTGCAGCCTCGACCTCCTAGGCTCCAGCAACCTTTCATACTCAGCCTCCCAAGTGGCTGAGACCATAGGCATGTGCCACCATGCCTGGCTAATATTTTTTGTTTTTTTTATAGAGACAGGGTCTCCCTTTGTTGCTGACACTGGTCTCAAACTCCTGGCCCCTAAGTGATTCTTCCACTTTGGCTTCCCAGCGTGCTGAGATTATAGGTGTGAGCCACCACCACTTCCAGCCTATTTTTTGTACTTTATACGCCTTGCTTCTCCACCAGGCATCTCACCTCTGTGACCCCACACTCTGATTTAGAGGCTATTACAAAGTCTTACTTGCTGCCTGTTCTATCCAAATAATTTAATAAAATACTATTTGATTTGTGTAACTCTGACATGCTCGTTCAAGCACCTGACATAACAATTTTTAACACGCCCTTCTTTGAGTAGTATTTCTTTGTATTCCGTTGTTAGCGTGGAATTTTCTGCTTGGCTTTTTCTTTGTTGGTGAAATTGTCTGCTTTAGAGCACAAACAGCTAGAGAACAAAAGATTCTATCTTTAGTTTGTTCTATATAGTATCCCATACAATTCCATATGCAAATGAGAGCTCACATGATGGTTCCAATGACGGCAGGAGTCAGAAAGAATAAAAATAGGAAGGGGGAGGGTGGGGAAGTGGGGAAATGATGTTCGGAGGGTACAGAGTTTTAGTTAGGAATAAATTTTAGAAATCTGCTGCACAGCATGGAGACTGTAGTTCATAATAACGTGTGTTTCAAAATTGTTAGTAAAGTAGACTTTTAAGTGTTCCCACCACAGAGAAAATGTTCCCACCACAGAGAAAATGGGAAGTGATGGGTATGTTGATTAGCTTGATTTATTTATTTCGCAAGGTGGAGATATATGAAAATATCACATTGTACTCCATAAATGTATATCTAATTATTTGTCAAAAATTGTTTTAAATATTCAAAATAAATAAGTAACCAGGCACATTGGCTCATGCCTCTCATCCCAGCACTTTGGGAGGCCAAGGCAGGTGATGGCTTGAGCCCAGGACTTCAAGACCAGCCTAGGCCACATGGCGAGACCCCTTCTCTACAAAAAGTACAAAAATGAGTTAGCTGTTGTTGTGTGCACCTGGAGTCCCAGCTACTCAGGAGGCTGAGGTGGGAGGATCTCTTGAACCCAGGAGGCAGGGAAGCAGAGCTTGCAGTGAGCCGAGATCACCCCACTGTGTTTCAGCCTGCACGACAGAGTGAGACCCTGTCTCTAAATAAATAAGTAAATAAGTATGTACTTTGTGAATTCAAAGTTATTCCTTTAAAAAAATTAAAAAGAATAAAAAAAACATGTTCTGGCCGAGTGCAGTGGCTCACCCTTGTAATCCCAGCACTTTGGGAGGCCGAGGTGGGCGGATCACTTGAGGTCAAGAGTTCGAGACCAGCCTCCTGGCCAACATGGCAAAACCCTGTCTCTACTAAAAATTTAAAAATTAGCTGGGCATGCTGGCTGTAGTCCCAGCTACTTGGAAGGCTGAGATACACGGAGGTTGCGGTGAGCCGAAATTGCGCCACTGGGTGACAGAGTGACATATGACTCAAAAAAAAAGAAAGAAAGAAAATGTTGTTACTAGTCTATCTATGTTAGAACTTATTGTCAAAAGTAGTTGTGAAACAAAACAGTATGCTACCTCTGGGGCCTTTCCTCCATGTGTGGGAATACTGGTGTCCAGATCAGGCAGGTTAGTGGAGTGGACAGTGCTGTTGCTGGGCAGTGTTCGGGTACTCAGAGCACTGGACCGCCAAGTAATGTGTCTCCTTCACCAGCCGGGCTCTGAACTGGGTAGTCTGGAAGGGATGAGAGTGACCTGCAGGCAGGTTGTTCAGGAACCTAAGAGATGGGTGTGTGATCTGAGCAGTGGAGGTGGGGCTCAGGCTCAGGGTGGGTGGGGTGGGCGCCAGATCACTGGATGGGAGACTTTATGATCCGTCTGTCTCAAACACACTTTGTGTCTTGAAAGCCCCAGGATTAGAAGGAAGAAAAGCAAGGGCTGACAAAGCAGGACCAAGTTCAGAGTCATGGCCACCCTGTGAGCAAGGTGGTGTTCAGTGAGGCCTGTGGGAGGCTAGGGTGCCACATTGGTCCTTGTTCTTGGACAGGGTGCTAGGTGCATGGCATTTGTTGTATAATTGCACAGTCATGAGAAAACTAAAATAATATTATGGAGAACCTCTGCTTTCCAGAGCCTTCTAGAGAGTGCTTGTTCTAAATAGTCATTTGTTTCTGGATAGGCTAGTGTTTGCCTCTTTAAGGTTCAAAAGAGGTTTTTTGGGGGGAGGGTGTGTGTGTGTGTGTGTGTGTGTGTGTGTGTGTGTGTCTATCCTTGTTCCATAAACTCTTTTTTTTGTGCACAACGTGCAGGTTTATTACGTAGGTATACCTGTGCCATGTTGGTTTGCTGCACCCATTAACTCGTCATTTACATTAGATATTTCTCCTAATGCTATCCCTCCCCCTGCCGCCCACCCCATGACAGAGGGTGGAGGGTATATATTTAATCTTCGTATTTCCTGCCTTCATAAACAAATGTTACTGTTTAAGACTTTTTTCATGACTTAAAGCTGTAATTTATGAATACCAGTTCTTTTTTGTTGTTGTTGAGACAGTCTCACTCTGTCACCCAGGCTGGAGTGCAGTGGTGCGATCTTGGCTCACTGCAAGCTCAGCCTCCTGAGTAGCTGGGACTACAGGCGCCTGCTGCCACGCCCGGCTAATTTTTTTTTTTTTTTTTTTTTGAGATGGAGTCTCGCTCTGTCGCCCAGGCTGGAGTGCAGTGGCCGGATCTCAGCTCACTGCAAGCTCCGCCTCCCGGGTTTACGCCATTCTCCTGCCTCAGCCTCCCGAGTAGCTGGGACTACAGGCGCCCGCCACCTCGCCCGGCTAGTTTTTTGTATTTTTTTAGTAGAGACGGGGTTTCACCGTGTTAGCCAAGATGGTCTCGATCTCCTGACCTCGTGATCCGCCCGTCTCGGCCTCCCAAAGTGCTGGGATTACAGGGTTGAGCCACCGCGCCCAGCCTAATTTTTTTGTATTTTTAGTAGAGACGGGGTTTCACCATGTTTGCCAGGGTGGTCTCAATCTCCTGACCTCGTGATATGCCTGCCTCGGCCTCCCAAAGTGCTGGGATTACTGGCGTGAGCCACCGTGTCCAGCCTATGAATACCAGTTCTTTCACTGTTTGTTTGATTTATGGACACTATGAAACAGTAGAAATGACTACTAATTTGTCTGTCTGTCTTTTTTTTTTTTTTTGAGATGAAGTCTTGTTGCCCAGACTGGAGTGCAGTGGCAGCTCACTGCAAGCTGGACTTATTGCAAGCTCTGCCTCCTGGGTTCATGCCATTCTCCTGCCTCAGCCTCCTGAGTAGCTGGGACTACAGGCTCCCCCGACCATGCCCAGCTAATTTTTTTTGTTGTATTTTTAGTAGAGACGGGGTTTCATTGTTAGCCAGGATGGTCTTGATCTCCTGACCTCGTGATCTGCCTGCCTCGGCCTCCCAAAGTGCTAGGATTACAGGTGTGAGCCACCGCGCCCAGCCTAGTTTATCTTTCAAAACTACATGAGGCTAGACTCGGTGGCTCACACCTGTATTCCCAGCACTTTGGGAGGCCAAGTCAGGTGGATCCCTTGAGTTCAGAAGTTTGAGACCAGCCTGGCCAACGTGGTATAACCCCATCTCTTCTGAAAATACAAAAATTAGCCAGGTGTGGTGACGAACGCCTGTAGTTTCAGCTACTCAAGAGGCTGAGGTGGGAGAATCGCTTGAACCCAGGAGGTGGAGGTTGCAGTGAACCAAGATTGCACCATTGCACTCCAGCCTGGGCAACAGAGTGAGACTCTGTCTCAAAATATATAGATATAGATATAGATATATACACACACACACATGCGCGTGCGTGCACACATTGCACTCCCGCCTGGGTGATGGATCGAGACTCTGTCTCAAAAAGCAAAACAGAACACAAAGCTACATGAAAGGCCAGGCACCGTGGTTCACGCCTGTAATCCCAGCACTTTGGGAGACTGAGGCGAGTGGATCACCTGAGGTCAGGAGTTTGAGACCAGCCTGGCCAACGTGGTAAAACCCCGTCTCTACCAAAAGTACAAAAGTTAACCGGGTTGGTGGTGGGCACCTGTAATCCCAACTACTCAGGAGGCTGAGGCAGGAGAATCGCTTGAATCCAGGAGGCAGAGGTTGCAGTGAGCCAAGATTGCACCACTGCACTCCAGCCTGGGTGACAGAGTGAGGCTCTGTCTCAAAAAAAAGCAAACAAAAAAAACTACATGCGAGGTGAGGCCCACAATGACTACTTGTTATGTATGTATGTATTAACGTATCAGATGTACATTTGTAATATGTTTATCAATATATTTATTTGTACTAAAAGGTGACTTTTTTTTTTTTTTTGAGACTGGGTCTCACTCTGTTATCCATGCTAGAATGCAGTGGTGCGATCCTAGCTCACTGCAGTCTTGAACTGTGGTGCTTAAGCAATCCTGCCTCAGCCTCCTGAGTAGCTGGTACCACAGGTGCACATTACCGTGCCCAGCTGATTTTTTAAAAATATTTTTTGTAGAGACCGGGTCTCCCTATGTTGCCCATGTTGGTCTGAAACTCCTAGACTTTACCAATCTCTTATCTCAGTCTCCCAAAGTGCTGGGGTTACAGACATGAGCCACCACCCTCCCTCCTTTGAGTAAAATGAAGGGCGTTAGGTGTTTTGATTTTTGACAGCTACTTTCAGGGTCCTGGAGCCATTTAGCTTGCTTCCTGGCTCTCGCCTCTATGTTCTAGGTGAGTGGCACCTCAGATAATTGATTGTTGAGTAGGTAAAGGCACTAGCAGACAACGTGAACCCAGTTCTCCAACAGCTCTCTGATCCGGGACTAGGAGGCGTGTCTTCTCTCACCTTCTGGAGGATCAGTCGACAGCTTACATGTCCCTAATCCCTCTGGAAGTCAGCAGTTATTAAGCTCTCTGACCGGGAGACCTCTGTAAAGGTGATCCTCCTAATCTAGGAGGATGAGCTGCTTTAGATCAGCTCTGATACTCAACAGAAAGTCTCAGAAAGGCTGGGCAGAAATAGAGCTAGAGAGGGAAACTTATACCATTACATAGAAATAATTTTCAGTGTTTAATATGTTGATGACAACCTGGATTGAGAAGTTTGCTTTAAGAATTGCATCTAGGCCGGGCGCGGTGGCTCAAGCCTGTAATCCCAGCACTTTGGGAGGCCGAGACGGGCGGATCACGAGGTCAGGAGATCGAGATCATCCTGGCTAACACGGTGAAACCCCGTCTCTACTAAAAAAATACAAAAAATTAGGCGGGTGCCTGTAGTCCCGGCTACTCCGGAGGCTGAGGCAGCGTAAACCCGGGAGGCGGAGCTTGCAGTGAGCTGAGATCCGGCCACTGCACTCCAGCCGGGGCAACAGAGCGAGTCTCCGTCTCAAAAAAAAAAAAAAAAAAAGAATTGCATCTGAAGGCTGGGTGCAGTGGCTCACGCCTGTAATCCTGGCTGAGTGGGCAGATTGCCTGAGCTCAGGAGTTCAAGACTAGCATGGCAAAACCCTGTCTCTACTAAAAATACAAAAAGTTAGCCAGGCATGGTGGTGCACATCTGTAATTCCAGCTACTGGGAAGGCTGACGCACGAGAATTGCTTCAACCTGGGAGGCAGAGGTTGGAGTGAGCTGAGATTGTGCCATGTTGCCCCAGCCTGAGTGACAGAGTGAGACTCTGTCTCAAAATAATAATAATAATAATAATAATTGCATCTGAAAAATAATAGGATGGGAGCCTACACTTAGTTTTTAGTTCTGTGATAAATTTTGTAATAAATTGCAGGTGAAAAGGCTTTTATTTGTTAAACTCATTGACACCTTTGTAAAGTTAGTACTTAGTGTATCAAAACATCTAGTTTGATATTAAAAGTCTCGGTTATCAACAAAACTTGAGAGAGCGTTACTCCAGCTTTGGGTCAGCTTTAAGAAGTCATATATGTTCACAGCTGAAATAGTTAAAACCTGCGTTTTGAGGCACCGTGGCTTACGCCTGTAATCCCAACATTTTGGGAGGCCAAGGCAGGCGGATCACTTGAGGCCAGGAGTCGGAGACCAGCCTGGCTAACATGGGGAAAGCCCATCTCTACTGAAAATACAAAAATTGGCCAGGTGTGGTGGCACGTGCCTGTAATCCCAGCTACTTGGGAGACTGAGGCATGAGAATCACTTGAACCCAAGAGATAGAGTTTGCAGTGAGCTGAGATCACGCCAGTGCACTCCAGCCTGAGTGACAGAGGGAGACTCTGTCTCAAAAAAAACAAAAACAAAACCCTCATTTGATAAAATCCTTAAAAGTAAAAATCCTTATACCACATTTACCGTACTGACATATATCTCTGCATCGAACAGTAGAACCTTCTTGCTCTTCATTGAAAACAGCATTCTATGCTACAGAGTTCCTTAGGACCTCTCATGAGCAATTGTGGTTCCCAGGAGTTACTTTCATCCACCTTACTCGCCTGCAAAGGTGAAATTCTTTTGCTCGTTATTCATATTTTCCTTTGTAGTATGGAGCTCCTTTTCAACACGTGGATTCCAAACCGAGCACAGTTGCCAGAACAAGGAAATAATTATGAAAAAATTCATGGTTGGGCGCAGTGGCTCAACACTTGTAATACCAGCACTTTGGGAGGCTGAGGTGGGCGGGTTACCTGAGGTCAGGAGTTAGAGACCAGCCTGACCAACATGGAGAATCCCCGTCTCTTCTAAAAATACAAAATTAGCTGGCCGTGGTGGCACATGCCTGTAATCCCAGCTACTTTGGAGACTGAGGCAGGAGAACTGCTTGAACCCAGGAAGTGGAGGTTGTGGTTAGCCGACGCGCCATTGCACTCCAGCCTGGGCAACAAGAGCAAAACTCTGTCTCAAAAACAAAAACAGGCTGGGCGCGGTGGCTCAAGCCTATAATCCCAGCACTTTGGGAGGCCGAGACGGGCGGATCATGAGGTCAGGAGATCGAGACCATCCTGGCTAATACGGTGAAACCCCGTCTCTACTAAAAAAAAATACAAAAAACTAGCCGGGCGAGGTGGCGGCGCCTGTAGTCCCAGCTACTCAGGAGGCTGAGGCAGGAGAATGGTGTGAACTTGGGAGGCGGAGCTTGTAGTGAGCCCAGATCACGCTACTGCACTCCAGCCCGGGCGACAGAGCGAGAAGCCATCTCAAAAAAAACAAAAACAAAAAAGGCCAGGCGTGGTGGCTCATGCCTATAATCCCAGCACTTTGGGAAGCCGAGGTGAGCAGATCATGAGGTCAGGAGATCAATACCATCCTGGCTAACATGGTGAGACCCCGTCTCTACTAAAAATACAAAAAAAAATTAGCTGTGCAAGGTGGTGGGCACCTGTAGTCCCAGCTACTCGGGAGGCTGAGGCAGGAGAATGGTGGGAACCTGTGAGGCAGAGCTTGCAGTGAGCTGAGATGGTGCCACTGCACTCCAGCCTGGGCAACAGAGCAAGACTCCATCTCCAAAAAAAAAAAAAATGTGTGATAGTTACTGGTCTCTGCTGCCGGACCAGGCGCAGTGCTGCTGTTGTTTACCAAGCAGGTGAGGAGGGAGTGCCTCCTTTGGTTTCTAGGAGACCTTGATTCCAATTTTAGCTCAGTCTGGGAAATTTCATGGGGTATTTTGGTGAGAAATGTTTCATGAATTTGGAATGTCTTAAACGTGGTTTGTTTTTTCGTTTATTTGTTTTGTTTTTGTTTTTGTTTTTTCCAGTCAGGGTCTCGCTCTGTTGCCCAGGCTAGTGTGCAGTGGTGCAATCTTGGCTTACTGCAACCTCCGCTTCCTGGGTTCAAGCAGTTTTGCCACCTCACCCTCCTGAGTAGCTGAGATTACAGGCATGCACTTCCGTACCAAGCTATGTTTTTGTATTTTTGTACTGGAGATGGGATTTTACCATGCTAGCCATGCTGGTCTCAAACTCCTGTGATCCACCTACCTTGGCCTCCCAGTGTTGGGATTAAAGACATGAGCCTCTAATTTGATTTGTAATGAAACCAAACAGAAGCACTTATGAAATGATGTCAGCCTGTCTCAGCTGACAAAGGGAATGGGTGCCAGGGGTTATGTGGCCTGCATTCGGTTGGGGGCCATGCACTCTCCACTCTCAACTGTGGTCTGTAACAGTGTTTTTGTTCATGCTTTTAAAGTTGGTCTGACATTTAGAGCCTTCCTTTCCTTCCTCCTCTCCTCTCCTCTTCCTCTTCATCCCTTCCTCCTGTCTTTCTTTCTGTCTTGTCTGTCTGTCTGACTTTCTTTTTTGAAACAGAGCCTTGCTCTGTTGCCCAGGCTGGAGTCCAGTGGCATGATTTTGTCTCATTGCAACCTCCGCCTCCTAGGTTCCAGCAGTTCTTCTGCCTCAGCTTCCCGAGTAGCTGGGATTACAGGCGCGCACTACCATACCCAGCTAATTTTTGTATTTTTAGTAGAGACAGGGTTTTGCCATGTTGGCGAGGCTGGTCTTGAACTCCTGACTTCATGTGATCTGCCTGCCTTGGCCTTCCAAAGTATTGGGATTACAGGCGTGAGCCACTATGCCCGACCAGAGATTTTTTTTTCTTATAAATAAGTGGCTTTGTCTGAAGCACATGTAACATGGAAGCACATAAGTAAGTCACCAGAGTCTGGGTTTTAGTCTGTTGCCCTTGTACACTTTCTGTGTTATGTGGTACTGATAGGTTTGCTTTTGTCTGTCCCTCCAGGCTTCTCGTCAGTGCCTCGCAGGATGGTAAACTTATCATCTGGGACAGCTACACCACCAACAAGGTAGGGACTGGAAAATTCCCTTCCTTGGAAAACACACCTAGGAAACAGTATTTTAAGCTCTGGAGTCTTTTTTGTTAAATCACATAATACAAGATAGGGAAGGCAGTAGCGGCAAGCTCTGTTTGTTAGTAGTGAGGTTGTGCAGGTGAGACAGAAGCTGAGTCACATGCCAGCACCTGTGACGGTCTCTTCCTCTGAACCAGGCGCTGTTGTGCTATTTTCTGTTATCTCCTTACAGAGCTGGTGGGAGCTAAGGACCTTCTGTGTTTCCAGGAGACCTCAATTCCAGTTTTAGCAGAGTCTGGGAAGTTTCATGTTTTATTTATAGAGTGCAGAAGTATCGCTTTTCATTTAATTATTAGTTTTTTAGGAGAGATCATCATACTTTAAAGTGTAATGTATGTTATTTTCAAGACTTAATCCAAATTGTACTGTTTTGAATAAAAAGTATTGTTGGCTGGGCATGGTGGCTTATGCCTGTAATCCCAGCACTTTGGGAGGCTGAGGCAGGCAGATCACAAGGTCAGTAGATCGAGACCGTCCTGGCTAACAAAGTGAAACCCTGTCTTTACCAAAAGTACAACAAATTAGCCGGGCGCGGTGGCGGGTACCTGTAGTCCCAGCTACTCGGGAGGCTGAGGCAGGAGAATGGCGTGAACCTGGGAGGCGGAGCTTGCAGTGAGCTGAGATGGCGCCACTGCACTCCTCCAGCCTGGGCGACAGAGCGAGACTCTGTCTCAAAAAAAAAAAAGTATTGTCATTGGTCCAAACATATACGTAAAAGATGTTATTCAGTTTACTAAAGAATACTAAATGTGTATAAATGGTTACTTTCATTACAGCAGATCTAACACACTGGGAGAGATGTGGCAGGATAGATTATAGGAATGTCCATTTTGGTTATTCCGTAAAAATATTTTGTTTTTGGCTGGGTGCGGTGGCTCACACCTGTAATTCCAGCACTTAGGAGGCTGAAGCAGGTGGATCACCTGAGGTCAGTAGTTTGAGACCAGCCTAGCCAACATGGTGAAACCTCATTCTCTACTAAAAATAGAAAAAATTAGCCAGGTGTGGTGGCAGGCGCCTGTAATCCCAGCTACTCAGGGGGCTGAAGCAGGAGAATCACTTGAACCCGGGAGGCAGAGGTTGCAAGTGAGCCTAGATTGCGCCACTGCACTCAAACCTGGGCAACAAGAGCGAAACTCCATCTCAAAAGAAAAAAAAAAAGTTTTGTTTTCAAATAAGTTCATAGCCATTTGGCAGGGTAATGCAGTGTTTTCCTTCTAATATGTATGGGTTTTTTTGGGGTTTTTGGTTTGTTTGTTTTTTTGAGACAGAGTGTTGCTCTTATCGCCCTGGCTGGAGTGCAATGATGTGATCTTTGCTCACTGCAGCCTCCAACTCCCTGGTTCAAGCAACTCTCCTGCTTCAGCCTCCTTGAGTAGCTGGAATTACAAGCGCCCACCACCATACCCAGCTAATTTTTGTATTTTAGCACAGATGGGGTTTCACCAATTTGAGGCCAGGCTGCTCTCAAATTCTTGACCTCAGGTGATCCACCCGCCTCAGCCTCCCAAAGTGCTGGGATTACAGGTGTGAGTCACTGCGCCCAGCCTGTTTGTTTTCTTGTGAGACGGAGTCTCGCTCTGTTGCCCAGGCTGGAGTGCAGTGACGTGATCTCAGCTCACTGCAACCTCTGCCTCCCCGGTTCAAGTGATTCTCCTGCCTCAGCCACCCAAATAGCTGGGACTACAGGCATGTGCCATCATGCCCGGCTAATTTTGGTATATTTAGTAGAGACAGGGTTTCATCATGTTGGCTAGGCTGGTTTTGAACTCCTGACTTCAGGTGATCTGCCCAATTTAGCCTCCCAAAGTGCTGGGATTACTGGTGTGAGTGACCACATCCCGCCTAATAAAGTAGTTTTGATGAGTAGGCAGCACTACTATTAAGTCCCCACCTAATAATAAATCGTGACTTTAGTAAAACTGGATTGTGTGGATTGAATTTGAATCCCATGTGCAGCACTGGACTTCTCATTAATAGGCTTCACCTGAGTGGCCACTCATGGGAATTACTCTCTAGATAATTTTGGCTCTTATTTTGTTCTGTTACCTCCTATGCAATGAAAGTTGGAGATGAGATAATCCTAGCGTCAGTGTTGTTTTTGAACATAAAGGTGTTTGCATCATCTGTGTTTCTGTCATTAGGTCCACGCCATCCCTCTGCGCTCCTCCTGGGTCATGACCTGTGCATACGCCCCTTCTGGGAACTATGTGGCCTGCGGTGGCCTGGATAACATTTGCTCCATTTACAATCTGAAAACTCGTGAGGGGAACGTGCGCGTGAGTCGTGAGCTGGCAGGACACACAGGTACCTATCCTTGTTCATAACCTTCAAGTGACACAAGCTGTTTAGCTGGAGTACATTATATGCTTTGGATATTCACCTTTTATCAGTCATTTTTTAATTAATTAATTATTATTATTATTATTATTTTTGAGGTGGAGTCTTGCTCTTTTGCCCAGGCTAGAGTGTATTGGCACGATCTTGGCTCAGTGCAAGCTCTGCATCCTGGGTTAACGCCATTCTCCTGCCTCAGCCTCCTGAGTAGCTGGGTCTATAGGCACCTGCCACCACACCCGTCTAATTTCTTTTTGCATTTTTAGTAGAGATGGGGTTTCACCGTGTTAGCCAGGCTGGTCTTGAACTCCTGACCTCATGATCCGCCTGCCTTAGCCTTCCAAAGTGCTGGGATTATAGGCGTCAGCCACTGCGCCCGGCGTTATCAATCATTATTAATGAGACTGGTTCACATAAAAGTCACAGTAATGGCCAGAAGTCTTCTGAAAATGAAACTAAAAACAGGCCTGATGTGCCTTTACCAGTAAGAAACCTGTGGCTTTGCGCTGGACATGGTGGCTCATGCCTGTAATTACAACATTCTGGGAGTCCAAGGTAGGAGAATAGCTTGGAGCCAGGAGTTCGAGACCAGCTGGGGCAACAAAGCTTAGACCCCTTCTCTACAAAAAAGGAAAAACTTAGCCACGCACAGTGGCGCACACCTGTGGTCCCAGCTCCTCGGGAGGATGGCTCAAGCCTGGGTGGTTGAGGCTGCAGGGACGTATGATTGCACTACTGCACTCCAGGCTGGGTGAAAGTGAGACCCTGTCTCTGCAAATGAGGCAGAATAGAGCCCTGTGGCTGTAAGTGCTAGGTAGTCTATTATCTCACCAAGATTTTGTTTACTTGTGACACTAATTCATCATGAAAGGCATATATTTGCTGAAAGAGGATGTCCTATTCTAATATATTTTACCTCTCTGGCTGTATTACCTGTTCTCAGAAATGTTATGGCCCCAGTACTTTTTGGTAACACTCCGCCCACTTCACATGCAGCCAAAGAAATCAGTTCATGGAGTCACTAGTACTGCTTTTGACACCTATTAAGCAGTCTGATAAATAAGTTAATTTTGGCCAGATTACAAGTATAACCTTGTCCTTTGAAAGATATGCTGCTGTTGTTGATTTCTGTTCTTGGTTCTTTCCTGCCTTCTGCTTACTTTGGAGTTGCCTTCTTAATTTTCCAGCTGCCTAAAGTAGATTTGTAGGCCACTGGTTTGCTTCCTTTTCAGATATAATCACTTAAATTTTTAAATTTCCCTCTAAGCATGGCTTTAGCTGCATCACACACGTATTTTTAATATTGTCTTTTTTTTTTTTTTTTTTAAGATGGAGTCCTCCTCTGTCACCCAGGCTGGAGTGCAGTGGTGTGATCTCAGCTCACTGAAACCTCCACCCCCTGGGTTCAAGCAATTCTCCTGCCTCAGCCTCCCGAGTAGATTACAAACGTGCACCACAACGCCTGGCCAATTTTTGTATTTTTAGTAGAGACAGGATTTTGCCATGTTGGTCAGGCTGGTCTCGAACTCCTGACCTCAAGTGATCCGCCTGCCTCGGCCTCCCAAAGTGCTGAGATTGCAGGCTTGAGCCACCACTGCCAGCCTATATTGTCTTTTAATTATCATTCGATGTGAAACTTTTTTAATATCCTTGTGAGTGCTTATTTGACTTATGGGTTATTTAGATGTATAATTTTTATATATCTGCAGTTTTCTTAGTTATCGTTGATTTCTAATTAGATGCCATTGTGCTTTAAGACACACTCTGTATCATTTCAGTCCTTTGACATTTGAGGCTTGTTTTTAATGGAGCTGATGGTCTTGTCATGGTGTCCGCGCTGTGTGCACATGGGAATGATGTGTGTGTTTCTTGTGTCTGGGCCTGATTTTCTACATACATGTTAATTAGAGCAAGATTTTTGGCATGTTCAAATCTTCTGTATCTTTCTATGAAATGTTCATGCAGGGCTGTTAAAATGATTATGGATTTTCTAATTCTCCTGTTAATTCTGTCAATATATGCTTCAGATACCTTGAACTCTTTTAGTAGATGCCTTTACGTTTGTCATCTCTTTGTGACTAATTGACCCTGTGACTCTGCTATCACGATGAACTGTTCTTTCTCGCTCATAATGCTCTTTGTTGGGAACCGCTACTTTTTCTGATACTAATGTAGCCAGCCCTGCCTTCGTGAGGGTCCTTTCAGCTTCACTGTCTTTGAAAATAGTCGGTTATAGACTTCACATAATTGTTGGGTCTTGGTTTTTTCTGCCTGCCTTTGGAATATGTTTTTGCACATTTGTATTTCCTATTGTAGCTCTGCTACTTTGTCACCTTTTTGTCCCTTCATTTTTGTATTTTGGTTGTTCCTTTCCTACCTTCCTTTGAGTTATTTGATTACAGGCGTGAGCCACCACGCCTGGCCTGGGTTACTTGATTTTTTTAAAAAAATCTATTTTACTTTGTGGGCTTTGTAGGTAAACCATTTTGCCTGATGTCTTAGTGGTGTCTTTAGGGATTATAGTGTACATTTGCAGTGTCTCGCGGTCCTCTAGTTACCGTGGTACTAGTTGATAGGAAATGTAAGGAGCTCGCAGCCACATATACGGGCCTCCTGTCTGCCCTTCCTCACTCTTGGTGTGGTTTTCATATGCATCACACCTGTGTGTGTTACTAGCCCCTTGATGCATTGTTGTATTCTTTACTTGAAACATTCTTAAGAAATTAGGGGTCTTATAATGTGAATAAATATGAAAAGTAGGCCGAATGCGGTGGCTCAAGCCTGTAATCCCAGCACTTTGGGAGGCCGAGGAGACAGGCAGATCATGAGGTCAGGAGATCGAGACTATCCTGGCTAACACGGTGAAACCCCGTCTCTACTAAAAAATACAAAAAACTAGCCGGGCGAGGTGGCGGGCGCCTGTAGTCCCAGCTACTCGGGAGGCTGAGGCAGGAGAATGGTGTGAGGCGGAGCTTGCAGTGAGCTGAGATCCGGCCACTGCACTCCAGCCTGGGC
This sequence comes from Chlorocebus sabaeus, assembly GCF_047675955.1. Taxonomy (NCBI): domain Eukaryota; kingdom Metazoa; phylum Chordata; class Mammalia; order Primates; family Cercopithecidae; genus Chlorocebus; species Chlorocebus sabaeus. The sequence continues at coordinate 134,944,264 of NC_132923.1, forward strand.
GACAAAGCGAGACTCCGTCTCAAAAAAAAAAAAAAAAAAAAAAAAAAAAAAAAATGAAAAGCATGAAGTAGGCCGGGCACGGTGGCTCACGCCTGTAATCCCAACACTTTGCGAGGCCGAGGCAGGCAGATCACCTGAGGCCAGGAGTTTGAGATCAGCCTGGCCAACATGGCAAAACCCTGTGTCTACTAAAAATACAAAAATTAGCTGAGCATGGTGGCACGCACTTGTAGTCCCAGCTGCTCGGTAGGCTGAAGCAGGAGAATCGCTTGAACCTGGGAGGCGGAGGTTGCAGTGAGCTGAGATCACGCCACTGTACTCCAGCCTGGGTGACAGAGTGAGACTCCGTCTCAAACAGAAAAGAATGAAATAAATCTACTCTGCCCTCCGGAGAGAGCTTCCGTGTCCAGTGCCCTTCCCGCTCTCCTGCAGAGGCGCCTTCTGCGGGCGTCCTGTCAGCCGAAAGCCCTACCCAGAACAAGTCATGGTTAGTGCAGGTCTCAGGTCTGCTGCTGGCAAAAGCACTTAGTGTTCATTTCCGTAAGATTTCTATTTTGCCTTTATTCTTGAAGGGTATTTTTGCTAGATATCTAGAATTATGGGTTGACTCTTTTTTTCATTTATTTTTCTTTTTTTTAGCAATCTAAAGATTTGTTTTGGGTTTTAGCAGTTTGCATGTAGGTGCCTCGATGTGATTTTCTTTGCATTTATTGTGCTTTGGCATCTTGAATCTATGTTTGTCTTTCACCAAATTTGGGAAGTTTTAGACCATGTCTTCAAATGCATCCTCTGTCCTTAGTCCCTGCCCCTCTGTGCTGCAATAACACACGCATCTGTGCTGTCCCCGAGGCTCTGGGGGCTGCGGCTTGTTCATCACTTTCCCACTTCAGATGTGTTCCTTTTTGTTGTTAGCACCACTCACTTGCTTAAACCTTTTTATTTCCATTCAAGTTCATGTACTTGTTACCTCTGATAAACTAAGGCTATCCAGCAGATTCTTTATGTCAGGTATTTCTTCTGCAGTTCTGGAATTTCTGTTGCTTTTATTTAGAAATGTTTCCTTTTCCTGCCGAGATTCCCTGTCCTTGTATAATAGCATGTTTTATTTTGCATCCACAAGGAGAGTTTAAGAGCTGCCTTTAGAGTTCTTGTCTGCTGATCTCAGCATCTCATTTTCCTGAGGTTGGTCCTTGTGGATCTCTCCTCTGGAGTCTGAGTGACATGTTGCTATTTTTTAGTACATGTAGTAATTTCAAATTGTATTCTAGACATTGTAAATATTGTGTCATAGACACTTTGTGTCCGGTTACGTTCTCCAGAATAACTGATGTTTAGTTTCCTTTTATCAGGCAGCCTGTGTCTGTCTTTCTTGTGTGGTAGCAGCAGAAACCTCTGTTCAGCTTTTCTGCGCTGGCTGGGCTGCATGCCTGTGCACCTCCGGGGTCGGATATCTGGTCAACTGTGTGTGTAGTTTGGGACTCCCTTTCTGTGGCTTTCTTCTTTGTATTGTTATCCTTTCGCCTTCTGGCTGTGGTTGCCCAGTAATCTGTCTACTGGCTCTTGAAGACCTTGGCCACAGGTCTTGTGTGTGAGGCTGTAGCCCTGGGGTTATCACAGACAGTCCCCTCCTCAGGGAAAGCTCCTTAAGAACAAACCATGCCCTGCCTTTCTTTTCTCCCAGGGGAGACTCCTCCAGTTTCTACCTGCTCTTGTTTGCCTACTTTCAGGTGTTTGGTTTTTGTATTTCATGCAGTGCTTATAGTTGTTTCTGTGAGAAGGTAATGCCTACGGATGGGAGCCGCTGGCCATCACTGGCAGTCCAGCCAGGCAGCTCATACCGACCCTGTAAACCACACAGCTCTTTCTGATGCAGCACCCTTTTTGGAAAGCTGTTCTCTGTGTTCAGCAGCCCCTTCCCATGACCGTCAGAGTCAGTGCCTCTGTTTACATTGGTAGTCAAAGGTTGCTGGATTTAACACTGACTGTATTTGTCTGTTGAAACCAAAGAAAGAAAAGCCAAAAATACCCAAGAAAATTAAAAAACTGGTATTAGTAGGAATATTTTGGAGATTTTATTTCCTTCATAGTTCATGAAATTTTACTTCTAAGGAGTTGTGTTATTTAAAAACACACACACACACACACATTTGGCCTCTTAAGAGTGTTTGTGAGCCTGGGTGACATAGGGAGACCCCGTCTCTACAAAAAATACAAAAATTAGCCAGGTGTGACTCAAGCCTGTAGTCCCAGCTACTCAAGAGCCTGAGGCAGGAGGTTCCTTTGCGCTTGGGAGGTCAAGACTGCAGTGAGCTGTGATCGGGCCACTGCATTCCAGCCTGGGAGACAGAGTGAGAGCCTGTCTCCAAAAAAAAAGAAAAAAGGTATTTGTAACTTTCTTCAGTCATGATTCATATTTTTCAGCTTCAAATCAGTAAAAGTTGAAGTTTGAGGCTGGGCATCGTGACTCACACCTATAATCCCAACACTTTGGGAGGCCAAGGCGAGTGGATCACCTGAGGACAGGTGTTTGAGACCAACCTGGCCAACATGGTGAAACCCTGTCTCTACTAAAAATACAAAAATTAGCTGGGTGTGGTGGCATGCACTTGCAGTCCCAGCTACTTGGGAGCCTGAGGCAGGGGAATCACTTGAACCAAGGAGGTGAGGTTGCAGTGAGCTGAGATCGCACCACTGCACTCCAGCCTGGGCAACAAGAGTAAAACTCCGTCTCAAAAAAAAAAAAAAAAAAAAGCCGGGCGCGGTGGCTCACGCCTGTAATCCCAGCACTTTGGGAGGCCGAGGCGGGCGGATCACAAGGTCAGGAGATCGAGACCATGGTGAAACCCTGTCTCTACTAAAAAATAGAAAAAAATTAGCCGGGCGCAGTGGCGGGCGCCTGTAGTCCCAGCTACTCGGGAGGCTGAGGCAGGAGAATGGCGTGAACCCGGGAGGCGGAGCTTGCAGTGAGCCGAGATTGCGTCATTGCACTCCAGCCTGGGCGACAGAGCTAGACTCCGTCTCAAAAAAAAAAAAAAAAAAAAAATAGAAAAGAAAAAAAAAAAAAAAAGTTTATTTCCAGCCCTCTGACCTAGTCTCAGATTTTTATAAAAGCAGATCCCTAAGGGCCAATGCAGGGAGACTCAGCGCTTGCTCTTAGAACTTTGTTCTTTGCAAACCTCTCGGGCAGTGGAGGCACGGCTGCCCTTGCCTGGATCATTCTGATCAAGATGGCTACAGATACATGAGCCTTGATCAGAAGTCCAGCCCAAGGCCTTCGTGGTAACAGCGTGCACAGGTGTCAGTGATAGAGCCCACTGTGGTAGCCAAAACTTGGGATTTTTAGACACAGTATCTTCATATAGTGAGATATTTCTTTCTCACTATATGAAAGAAATTTCTATTTCTTTCTCTATTCATGAAAATATAATTTCATGAAATTTCTATATTCTTTCTATATTCATGAAAAATTTCTATTTCTATTTCTTTCTATATTCATGAAAATAGTGGATTTTTTTCTGACAGGCCTCACAAGCTTGGACACAGAAGGGGATATATGTTGTCTCCCTGTAAACCCTGCTTCAGGAGCCACAACAGGGCAGCTGGTGACTAGGGTGCCTGCTTGAGGCTCACTGTCATCAGCCCCGGCGTCTCGGCTGCACTGGTTGGCCTCATAGCCCGACACCATCATGGGGGCACTCGTGGTGCCTGGACACTCCTCTCTGCACCCCTCGGAGCCTCACTTTCACATCTTCAAGTTACTTCCTCATCTCTTTCATTTTCCTTCTTACTGAACTCCTTGAAGAAAAGACCTCTGCTCTCCATCTCCTGTGCACGCCTCGGCGCAGGGCTGGGCACCTGTCTCTCCAGGTCTAGACTGAGCCTGTCCCTCACCAACACGGTCTTGTTTTTGCTCCTTGGAGCTGATCCTGGGGCGGCACAGGTGCTCCTGAAACCACCTGTCTGAGGAGGACTAGTGAGGGACTGGGTGTGGTCATGGCTGACTTCTTGGCATTTGCCCGCCTGCCTTTCAGTGTGTCCTGTGCTCCTACCCTGGGTGGGGTCTCCTTCTTGCCCCTGCTCCCAACAGGGGATGTTCTCCAGGGTGCAGGCAGGAGAACTAAACCTTTCAAAGTGTGTTCATTGTAGAAATTTTGGAAAGGGGGCCGGGCGCAGTGGCTCATGCCTATAATCCCAGCACTTTGGGAGGCTGAGGCAGGTGGATCACCTGAGGTTAGGAGTGCAAAACCAGCCTGCCACCATGGCAAAACCCCATCTCTACTAAAAATACAAAAATTAGCCGGATGTGGTGGCACATGTCTGTAATCCCAGCTACTTGGGAAGCTGAGGCAGCAGAAGTGCTGAACCGGGGAGGTGGAGCTTGCAGTGAGCAGAGATCGCACCACCACTGCACTCCAGCCTGGGCGACAGAGCGAGACTCTGTCTCAAAAAAAAAAGGAATTTTGGAAAGGAACTTTGAATCATCTTCTTTTATGTTGGGGGACCTATAATTCCATCCAGAATTACAGTATTATGCAGTAGTTATGCAGTAGTGTTACACAGTATTATACAACTGTAGTATTACACTGTCGTTCTGTGACTCAGTAGCTGTAGAGAGTTTCATGGTGTGGTGCACTAATTTATTCCTATTGTCGGACATTTAGGCAGTTCCCAGTTTCCCACAATTTATTATAAACATTGCTGCAGTAAACACCATCCTTGTAGATGGATGGTTTCTCAAGCCCATCGTCCTGTTCTTGGGTAAGTTTCCTCACAGGGCTGCATCTGGCCACGCTTGTGTGTCCTCCTTGGCTTTGCTCTTTGGGTCGGCAGCCATGCTGGGTAGAGCAGTGTGTGCACCCATGCTGTGCTCTTCCCGGAGCCTGGTGATGTGCTCCTTTCTAGACTCTAGACTCACTCTATCCTTGAGGCACCTCTGCTGACACCACACGCCCAGGAGCCCCTCTTTCTCCTACGCTTCCACCGTCTGCCCTGCCTGTCTTCAAGCTACCCCCTCTCTCCTGGACTTTCACGGCCTTGTCCCTACAGCCAGTGGTCCCTATGAGACACAGGACAGCCCTTCACACCCACTTGCCTATATGACCAGACCACTGTGAGGTCCCCCAGCCGCATTTCAGCCTCTCCTTGAGGCACCTGGTGCCACCTTTGTGCCCTTGCACCTCCGCACTGGGTGCACACTTTTGTTCAGGGTCTGTTTTCTCTGCCTCTCTGCAGGCTTCCAGAGGGTGGCAGCACAGGCCCCCGCACCAGGGGAGGAGGGGCGTGTTTTCACCTGAAGTGTCCCCCCACACATACCTAGGGAATTTGTTCAAATTCAGTAATAACAGAAATAGTAACTGCCTCCATTTACTGAGAACTTCTTATGTGCGCAGACAGCTCTGCTCCTCCCATCAGCTCCCCAGTTACATGGGGAGGCTGGGACTCTGAAAGAACTTACAGAAACTTTCACTGCTACTTAGCTGCCATGCTGACAGTGGAGCCCAGGTATTTCTGATTTCAGAGTCTGCAATCTTCACCACTCATGGCCTCTTGGCCAGAAAGCCCTGCAAGACTTTCCTGGAAGAAGGGGTTAGGCCTGGTCTGTGCAGACTGGGCCTCATGGAGTGTGCTTGGCCCCCTGGGCACTGCACACCAGTCCTGCTCTCCAGGCCACATTGGACACACCCCCCAAGCATCATGTCTTGCTTAGCCCCTCAACCTGAACATGCACAGACACTAAGAGCGGCCACTGGTTGGGCAGAACCATCTAACATAATGCGTATCTTATAATAAAAAGTTGAACATGTCATGTAAATTATTGGACACCCCTGAAAATGGAAACATAGTTGTATGGGTATGTGGAGCATGGTTTTCCTACTAAACGCGTGTGTCTTTCAAACCATCATAAAGTCACAAAATTGTAAGTCGGGGCCACGTGTGGCTTATACATTTGGTCATTTCCCTTCATAGTTCCTGTCAGCTGATGCTTGTCCATATCATTTTATCAGCGCATGAGAGCTGTGATTTTAGGGTTCAGTCTCTGGTTCTTGGAGTAAGAAGCTGATGTCTTCTGTGTAGCTTCACTACAGCCTGCACAGGGTGGGACCAAGAGGTCATCTTTGAGATCTATGAGGTCATGATTTTATTTTATTTATTTTATTTTATTTGTTTATTTTCTTTGAGGCAGAGTCTTGCTCTGTTGCCCAGGCTGGAGTGCACTGGCGTGAACTCTGCTCACTGCAACCTCTGCCGCCTGGGTTCAAGTGATTCTCCTGCCTCAGTCTCTCAAGTAGCTGGGATTACACATCCAGCGCCCACCACCACACCTGGCTAATTTTTATGTTTTTAGTACAGATGTGGTTTCACCGTGTTGGCCAGGCTGGTCTCAAACTCCTGACGTCAGGTGATCTGCCCGCCTCAGCCTCCCAGAGTGCTGGGATTGCAGTAGTGAGCCACCGCGCCCAGCCAAGGTCATGATTCTTTCATGCAATAAATTTGGGAGAGCCTCCGCCTAGTCCCCTGTGTGAGATGCAGGCTGTGCTGAGGTCTCCATGACTCTTCTTTCCTGCCCTTCTGTGCTCACATTCAAACAGACTTAAGTGCTGCCAGGCTCAGTGGCATGGTCTGGATGGGCACCTGACGGGGTAGGGGTGCTTCCCTGAAGCAAGGGTGAGCATGAACCAGGAAGCCAGTGGAGGGGGTTCGGGTGGAGACCCGGGAGCACGACGGCGAGCTGCAGGGCACTACAGGGGGCACCAGGCATGCAGGGCTGTCCTCCTCTGAGCTGGGTTCACCTTTATGGTCCCTAGTGTCCCTGTGGTGTGGCCTCCAGGAAGTATTTGACGACACATGCTTTTGTAGGCACGTAGTTGGTATTTTGAGCTCTGTCATCTATGCATATTTTTTTTTCTGTCAGAGCCAGTTTAATAATGTTTGTTGGCCAGGTGTGGTGGCTCACGCCTGTAATCCCAGCACTTTGGGAGGCCGAGGCAGGTGGATCACGAGGTCAAGAGATCAAGATCATTGTAGTCAACATGGTGAAACCCCGTCTCTACTAAAAATACAAAAATTAGCTGTGTGTGGTGGCATGCGCCTGTAGTCCCAGCTACTCAGGAGGCTGAGGCAGGAGAATCGCTTGACCTGGGAGGCGGAGGCTGCGGTGAGCCGAGATCACGCCACTGCACTCCAGCCTGGCAACGGCACAAGACTCTGTCTCAAAAAAATAGTGACAATAATGTTTGTTAAATAAATGCTTTGTTTTCTCTGTAATCTTACACTTTCTACATTAAAACCCTCAGTGGGTTTATTCTTTTTTTTTTTTGTTTGTTTATTCTTTTTGTGCATTTTATTTTTGTTGTTTGCTGATTCATGCAGTGTCATATGACTCCCTGGGGTGTAGCTGGGGGCAAAGCATTTCAGTAAACACCCAGATCTAAACAGGTCTCTTGAAAATCACCAGTGCCACTGGAACCCCTGAATCTTCAGATTAGGGCCAGTCCGTCAGCAACCCTGGGCACACACTAACTGGTTTGTTGACCCTATGCTTTTAGTTCCACAGTAAATACCAGAACTATGATCCATGTACAAAAGAAATAATGGTCAACAGAAGTCATTAACAATTTGAACTGCGGGGTTCAAATGATTCTCCTGCCTCATCCTCGCAAGTAGCTGGGATTACAGATGCCCACCATCATGCCTGATTAATTTTTGTATTTTTAGTAGAGACCAGTCATCATGTGTGGATACTGCAGACTGATTTTTTGTTGTTGCCTTTCCTTATTTTGAAAGTTGTTTAGGACGGGGCATCTTGATGTGTCCCCACCATGTCCGCTGTGTCTAGCCTCTGACGCTTCCTTCCCAGTGGGAGTGGGTGGGAATACTCAGAGACACAGAATTGTGCCCACGCTGATGTGGGTGTCACAGCCACTGTCCACAAGGAAACAAACCCACCCACACATATTCACGAGTACCCCCGTGTCTGCAGTGTTGCTGCCATGCCGCTTTCCTGTTGCCCTCGTTATCCCTTCCATGACCCACTTACCCTTGCCACCCTGACCCTGTGGCCTCACCGCCTCCTGCCCTGTCTGGGCCCTCTGTTTGGATCCTTCTTCCCTGAGTCTACTTTCAGGACGTCCTCCCTCCTCTCCTGGCTCCCATCTTGTGAGGCCCCTACCTTGCCCTCTCCTTCCCTTAGCACTCCCTTTCCGATGTGCTATTTCAGTGATTCTCATTCTCTGTCCCCGCTGGAGTGCGGGCTGTAGGAGAGCAGGAGGTGTCTGTTTTGTTAAGGCTGTGTTCCAGGTGTCTGGATGGTTGCCCTCCTGGGCACTGGAGTCAGCTTCCCCTGAATGAGTAAATAGACGAGGGATCCCCAGCCTTTGATGTGTCAAACAGTAAAGCAGATGAAACGTGTGTGTTTCATGGGTGTGGTTTCTGCTCCTGCCCCCGTCACGGATCTGTGGGTCTCTGTGGGATGTGCTGTCCTGCCTGGCTAGGCCTCGCCCCCACCGGCTGTGCGTGTGGACCTGCTGTGTGCACAGATGGGAACAAAAGACCAGCACAGTGCTGGTCTTACCTTAGACATAGAGCTTCTACCCAGCTAGTGTGTTTCTCTATGTATGAGACTGGATGCAAGGCCTGCTGGATTCAGCTCATCACTTAGGCCTGTTCTTTGCCAGGTTACCTGTCCTGCTGCCGATTCCTGGATGACAATCAGATCGTCACCAGCTCTGGAGACACCACATGGTAAGTACCTGACCCGGGGCAGGCAGTGCGTTCAGAACCCCACACCCCTGGCACATTCCTCTTGAACATGGAGGAAATAAGGTTCTTGACATAATATTAGGCCATCTTTAATTTAAGTGGCCTTAAAATTTTAAACACATAGTAGCAATGTGTGAATTCATTATACTTTTTTTTTTTTTGAGACGGAGTTTTGCTCTTGTCACCCAGGCTGGAGTAAAATGGTGCAATCTTGGCTCTGTAACCTCCACCTGCCAGGTTCAAATGATTCTCCTGCCTCATCCTCCCAAGTAGCTGGGATTACAGGTGCCCACCACCATGCCTGACTAATTTTTGTATTTTTAGTAGAGACCAGGTTTTACCACATTGGCCAGGCTGGTCCTGAACTCCTGATCTCAGGTGACCTGCCCACCTTGGCCTCCCATTACAGGCGTGAGCCACCATGCCCAGCCTCATTATACTCTCATTATACTTTTAATAAATTTACAAAGTTTAATTTTCAGCAGCTAAGAACTAAAATACAAACTTTTTTTTTTTTTGAGACAATCTTGCTGTGTCTCCAGGCTGGAGTGCAGTGGCGTGATCTCGGCTCATTGCAACCTCTGCCTCCCGGGTTCACGCTATTCTCCTGCCTCAGCCTTCCGAGTAGCTGGGACTACAGGCGCCCGCCACCACGCCTGGTTAATTTTTGTATTTTCAGTAGAGATAGGATTTCACCATGTTGGCCAGGATGGTCTTGATCTCTTGACCTCGTGATCTGCCCACCTCAGCCTCCCAAAGTGCTGGGATTACAGGAGTGAGCCACCACGCCTGGCCAATAAAGATATTTTAACTACAATCAGGCTGAAAGTACCGCTCTTCTGTTTTTTTTCCCCTCTGTATGTCTGTACCTCCTTAGGTGATGTTAGGTGGGAGCAGGGTGGGTTTTGATTGTCCCTTTCTGATAGCACCATGTCACTGTGAACAATGAGCACATACTAAAACTAACAGACGTCACCATTCAAGCGATTCCATCAGACTTCATTTTTAGCGTTTTCACCTTACAGGTGAACGGAAACCCACTTAAAACGCTAGAAGTTTTTCATTTGTGGCATCAAAGTACTAAATTAAATGTCCAGATAGTTATTTTATGAGTCATTTTAGACTTCAGCTGGCCATGTGGGTTTTTCTGGTCTTCTGAGGCATGATTTGGTGGCAGGAGCTATGTCCAGGCCAGGGCACAGACCTCTAGTCACGCAGTTGGTGGGGTTCACCGAGACATGGGCCCTTAACCAACTTATCAGCAAAGCATCTGTGGTATTATAAGGTGTCTCGTTGTATAAATTTCATAGATTTACAAAAGATTTATCACCTAGATTGTCAATCTTGAGAAGACTTTATTTATTAGAAGATATTTTTAAAGCGCTTCTGTTCATTAATCATTTTTTTCAGACTCTTTTACGTATCTTGCTTCCCTTCTGCAGTCAGTCCCTCAGGCCCTAGAGAGGAGACTCCCTGTGCGGTGTCTGTTGAGATCGGCTGGTTGGATTTGCATTGCCAGGCCCAGCCAGGCTTTCCTCTGAGGCTGACAGGAACGGACAGTGCTCTCTGGTGTTGCCTTCCGTGCGTCAAGGCACAGGAGAATAGCAAATTTTTAGGCGTGTGGCCTTCAGAGCTGTCCTTACACCTAAGCCAGGCTTCTGCTCTGTGCAGGGCTCTGTCAGCGTCTCACCTTTTGACAGTTCGTTAAGCAGAAACACAATAGAATACCAGGTATGGCCGGGCGCAGTGGCTCACCTCTGTAATCCCAGCACTTTGGGAGGCTGAGGTGGGTGGATCACCTGAGGTCGGGAATTTGAGACCAACCTGACCAACATGGAGAAACCCCGTCTCTACTAAAAATACAAAAAAAAAAATTAGCCAGGCATGGGTGGCCCATGCCTGTAATCCCAGCTACTTGGGAGGCTGAGGCAGGAGAATCGCTTGAACCCGGGAAGCAGAGGTTGCAGTGAGCCAAGATCGCGCCATTGCACTCCAGCCTGGCCAACAAGAGTGAAACTCAGTGTCAAAAAAAAAGAAGAATACCAGATGTGATCACTGAGAACTCAGCTGCTCTCCCGTTTGTGATTCCAGGAAAGGGCAGGGGGACCTCAGAATTGCTGCGAGCCATTTGTTTACCTGGCATTGGCCTTCTGCCTGCCTGCCTTTTCTAAGACCCTGTGGAGGGGAGACCAGGGGAGGGCACAGAGGGAGCAGCCATAGGTAGAGTCGCATCCCCCTCCGCCATCCAGGGCCTCCCCATAGCTTCCTGCCACCCCCTCCATGCCCATCCATGACTGAAGAGTGGGACACAGCCTCAGTGTTGCTGCTTGAAAAGTGCCCCTAGCTCCCTGTTTGCTGGTGTTTGAGTTGAGGTAGTGATCCCGTCATTCTGAAACCCAGGCCGTGTGCTCATGTCTGTATAATTTTGCTTACTTTGCTTTGTTTCCCTTCCAAGTTGTATTACATTTAAATTTGTCTTTAAACAATTTACGTTTTTAAAGTAACAGTGCAGAGGCTCACTGTGGCCCTGGGTGGTTTGAAGGACAGACTGTCATATGACTAGCCACCCGAGAAGTTGAGACTGATGTCCCCTTGTCATTCGCTCCTGCTCCAGTGCCCTGTGGGACATCGAGACCGGCCAGCAGACGACCACGTTTACCGGACATACTGGAGATGTCATGAGCCTTTCTCTTGCTCCTGATACCAGACTGTTTGTCTCTGGTGCTTGTGATGCTTCAGCCAAACTCTGGGATGTGCGAGAAGGCATGTGCCGGCAGACCTTCACCGGCCACGAGTCTGACATCAATGCCATTTGCGTGAGTCTGGGTGAAGGTGTGGGGTCGGGGCCTCTGCTGTCTCTGCTAGCTGTTCAGATTGCTAAATTTTAAACTTTTCTGGATTAGATGTTCTCCTTTCTGATCCTTATACAACCTCATCTGCAGATGGGGATACAGAAAACTCCCTGTGGGAAACGTCTCTATGTTGACCATTTGTCTTATAGATATTCACAGGGTGTCTGTTATGTGCCAGTCCCCGTTCCCACCTGTACAGCTGAGCAGTGGTTGGGATCCTGGAGGGGAGAGACAGTAAGGTAGCTCAGGCCACCAGTTACTGGTTACAGAGCCTTACTGGTCAGGGGCACAGCTAACCAGGAAACCTGCTCTCCTCTCTAGCACGCAGATGGCCAGGCAGTGTTTCCAGCCCCTGGCCTTGTGAGGAGACTTGGAAGGATGTATCTGTTAGTTGGATAGAGCTCTGCTGCAGTCCTGACCACTGCCCTGGTCAGCCCACGTCGCTCCTTCCTCCATGAGATTAGCCCTGATGTCTGGCAGCTGCAGCAACATGCACACCTGTCAATGATGACTCCTTTCTCACTATTCCTTTGAAATAAATTCTACTCTTTGGGGACAGTAATCACAGTGTCCAAGATCACAGTGTTTATGTGCTTCCCCAGTGCAAATCCCCTTCCATCCCATTCCCCTGTAGTTCCTGGGAAACCTCCCCTGCCTTTTTTTTTTTTTTTTTTTTTTTTGAGACAGAGTTTTGCTGTTGTTGCCCAGGCTGGAGTGCGATGGCACAGTCTCGGCTCACTGCAACCTCTACCACCTCCCGGTTTCAAGCGATTCTCCTTCCTCAGCCTCTCGAGTAGCTGGGATTACAGGCGCATGCCACCAGGCCTAGCCAGTTTTATATTTTTAGTAGAGCGGGGTTTCTCCATGTTGGTCAGGCTGCTCTCAAACTCCCAACCTCAGGTGATCCACCCGCCTCAGCCTCCCAAAGTGCTGGGATTACAGGCGTGAGCCACCGCGCCCGGCCCATCCCTCTGTTCTTACCAGAGCACAGTCTTGCTGGTCTTTGCTGTGTTCTCTGCAGCCCTACCATTGAACAGTCCATATGCCCAATATTTCTTTCTGAGTGTTTACATGATGTCTTGATTTGCTTTCTCTTTCCAGTTCTTTCCAAATGGCAATGCATTTGCCACTGGCTCAGACGATGCCACCTGCAGGCTGTTTGACCTTCGTGCCGACCAGGAGCTCATGACTTACTCCCACGACAACATCATCTGTGGGATCACCTCTGTCTCCTTCTCCAAGAGTGGGCGCCTCCTCCTCGCTGGGTACGACGACTTTAACTGCAACGTCTGGGATGCGCTCAAAGCCGACCGGGCAGGTACGTGACCGGGGGGCTTTTCTGTGTCTCCTGGACATTTATGTGGCATCTTTAGGGCAGACTCAGAGTGGTTGATAAGCTGCAGTGTTTAGTATCAGTGGGACTGTGGCATGGTATAGCAGGAGTGATAGTCGCAAACTGATGGCCCAGCTCTGGCCCTCCAGGCAAGTGGACTCCGAGGAGCACCAAAAGATCTTCCCACATGTGCGGGGGAGGGCTCTGGGGAGGGTCAGTGGGCAGGAGAGGGTCAGCTGTGCAGGCTCCAGGGCCCAGTCCCATGCTTTCCCCTCTGAACTCTGCATCAGGGGGTGGAGCGCCATGCAGGGACACCTCTGGGTGCTGTTACAGTTAACATATCAAAGGTAAGCATGTTATTGCCAGGTGTATTAAAACACTAGATGTACAAAAGATGAGGCTTCCTTACTAAAAGTGGACATTTGGGCATTTCAATTTGAGAACTGTTGACACTTATAGACTCTTAGATTCATTCGTCTCAGTACCTGGGAGGACAGAAGAAGGGAGCATGGCTCCAGGTCTTGGCCCTTACCGGGGCTTCCTGCTTCCGGATGGGTGCCATTCTCATGTCCTGGTTAAACACCCTTCTTTTTCTCCCCAGCCTGGGGGGACCAAAGTGGAGCCATTTCCGGCCAAGTCCCATAGTCATAGTGCTGTTGAAGGGCGGTGGAAGCCAGCCCAGGTCTTGGCAGAGCACACACTGGCCCCTATGCTCAGCTGTGTGGTTGGCTGCAGGAGGTGGAGAAGGGTGGCTGAAATGGGCCTTCAGATCCCCCTGGGAGGAAGTGGAGCTTCTGGCTGGTGATGATCCAAGCCAAGGTTATTGAGTGTTGACAGAAGGCCCCCCTCACTGGTGACAGTGACAGTGCCAGTGGTCTCAGCCACCATCGCTACTCCTGTGTTCTGTGCCTTGTGCTGGGCTCTAGGGATCACAGACGAAGGAAAAACAGCTCATGCCTCTAAGCTTCTGTGTTACAGATTGCTTTGAGATTGGGGTGGTTTTGATTTTTCTTTTTTTTTTTTTTTGAGATGGAGTCTCGCTCTGTCGCCCAGGCTGGAGAGCACTGGCACGATCTCGACTCACTGCAACCTCTGCCTCCCGGGTTCAAATGTGATTCTCCTACCCCAGCCTCCCGAGTAGCTGGGACTATAGGCCCGCACCACCACGTCCTACTAATTTTTGTATTTTTAGTACAAACGGGGTTTCACCATATTGGCCAGGCTGGTCTCAAACTCCTGACCTCGTGATCTGCCCGTCTTGGCCTTCCAAGGTGCTGGGATTACAGGCCTGAGCCACCGAACGTGATGATGGTTTTGATTTTTCTGATTGTTGCCTTTGCTTATTTTTTGAGTTTTGTGAGTGCTGAGAAGTCAGTGCCGGGGGGGGCTCTGGATTTATTGATTGTGTGTGTGTGCGTGCCTTTGAATTTTAATAAGGCTGGCCATATGCTGCAGTCTAATTCCCACGTGGACGCAACTTTCCCTCCCTCCCTAGCCGTGGGAGACTCTGGGTCTTGTCCCACGAGGGGCTCACCATCCGCCCTCGTCACAACATGGCACACAGGTCACAGGTGAGATCGATACCTCTGGGCTTTGGTGTGATTCTGCTGTTGTTTGCTTCCAGGTGTCTTGGCTGGGCATGACAACCGCGTCAGCTGCCTGGGCGTGACTGATGATGGCATGGCTGTGGCGACAGGGTCCTGGGATAGCTTCCTCAAGATCTGGAACTAACGCCAGTAGGTAATGCAGCAGCCCAAATGTCCTTCTCTGAGGAGAACTGTGCGTGTTTCTCATAGAACGTGTGAAGTTGTCATTAACGGTTTCTAGATAAATGTTGATGTAGCACTGATTTGGAATTGTGTTGTGGGAAACGTTTACAGAAATCTGAAGTCACGTGCCCTCAGCCGCAGACACTCATGCAGCGGTGGGAAGAGCAGTGACCTGACTGTGCGTCTGCACTTAGATTCTCTGCCTCTTTTCACATTTCTTTAAACTCTGTTTAAAACAGCATGTGGATGCCATGGAGACTGGAAGACCATTCCAACTTGGACGCGTTACCATGAGAGCATATCCTATCCAACCGTACTAACGTGGACACCCTACACCTCCCCTCAGAACTTCAAAAGGGCAAGATCTTTTTTCCTTCACTTATTGCTGAAACCAAGAGCACAATTCCCAGTAAGAGAAGGATCTCTGTGCTGTAAAACTAAAACAAATTGTGCATTCCTTCCGGGGCCATCGTCTTTTTTTTCTTTTTTGTCTTGAATGAATTTTAAAAGGAAATATATAATAAAAACGTTAACCAGAAGGTAAACTTGAGTGTAATTGTGAGACAGACACACCTTTCCACTAGTTTATTTGAATTTTAGACCAGTGACCCTGTTTTGTGGCATTCACGCAAAACACGCTGAGGGCTTTGTTCATCTGGTCATCGTGTCCAAATTTCAGTCATGTTTGTAGCAAGATTTTGGAAGCATTCATATTTCCTTTTTAAAATATATTCCTTTGTGTTCAACAGTTAATCAAAACCAGAGAGTCGAGGGCAGCCTCTCTGGCATTGTCAGTGATGTAAATTCAGTCCCTGGTTTTTAATTTTCTGTCTAGTGTCACAGATCATTGTTGCACACAAACATGGCATAGAAAAGAACATGTTCAGAAGCCATGGGGCCAAGCACATGTGGGGACGGTCTCGAATGTGTGATCAGAGAATCCTTCACCTTTGCTGAAAAGTGAGCTCAGATCCAGCACCATGTTCCTCCTGACCCATCCTGTCTATCTTCTCAGTTGAGTTTTTAATCTCACTTTGGGTTTCCTTGTGAAGTTGGAGGGAAGTTTATAATAGCCTAACACTACCCCACCCCCAACTAGGAGGAACCTCTGTTTTCAAGAGAGATGCCTGTCCTGTGCTTGGATAGTCAGTCAATTATTTGTGTATGAAACAATGTACAAATCAATGTTTTGAAAATAATGATCTCAGACTTTCTAAGTTAAATTTTAAAAATTTTGATTGTTTGCCATATTGGGTGGGTTTACTCTTAGAATCGCATGCTGTAGAAATGCTCAAAAGTGCATATAGGACTCAGTCCTTAGGTGTTCTTTTTCTTTTAAGAAATAACCTCTTACAGTTGTAACCATTGCGGCTCTGTCCACTTCTCGTTGCTGCTCTGTGGCACATATTGGAAGCAGTACAGCGCGCGGCTCTACACGCTTGGGTAGCGGGATAAGTCACTGTTTTCTTTATTTCTTTGAAAAAAAAAGTTCTGTTGCAAACGACTGCTGTTGGATTCTGAGGGTGGGGAGGGAGGGAGGAAGGGAGGGGGAGGGAAGAGCCTGCCCTCCCTTATGGATTCTTCAGGGCCTCCGCCTCTTAGGCGGCTCATTCCCATCACACAGATTGTCCTGGTGTTCATTTCAAGGCCAGTGTTCAGCAGCAGCGTTTGGAAAGCAGGTTCTGTGGGACTCCCCCCCCACCCCACCCCCCGCACTCCTTCATAGCAGCAGTAGTGGCTTCTCCATCCTGTTTTCTGCAACATTCTATACAAAACTGTGCTGTGACCTTGCGGTAGGCCTGGATCTGGCAAAGAGAATACAAATGAAACCCCTTCTTTCTCTTTCCGTCCAACAACTCTGTAGAGCTCTCTGCACCCTTACCCCTTTCCACCTTTTGTATTTAATTTTAAAGTCAGTGTACTGCAAGGAAGCTGGATGCAAGATAGATACTATATTAAACTGTACTGTTATTTAAGATGTAATAAAGCAGTTTGACATGAGGGACTTTGGTGTGGTGATTATTTACGGGTCCATTTTCAGTTTACGACACGCCCACCTCCCTAGGCTGTCCCTGCTGCTGTGAGGTCTGACAGGTGTGGTCATGCCAGGCAGTGCCTTGGCCACCAGCACGTCACAGAATCCATGAGTGGCGCATTGGCTCCTCAGAGGGGTTCCTGGGAAGCTCCACCTCACAGGCCAGCAGAGCAGGGAGGTCCACCTGCCATCCCCCAGACCCCTCCCCATGCATAGGCCTTGCCCACAGCACCGTGGGAGTCTTCACAGGCGGCTGCCTTGCCTTTCTCCTCTGCCGTTTCCCTCCCTTAGAATGTCTGAGGATGTTACTCCAGAGACTAGCTTTCCTTGGGACTGAACCGAGTGTTCCTCTTGGTCTGAATAAAAACTGCATCTCATAAGAAAAAATATGAGCATTGACCACGGTAGAGTGGAACACCATGGCTGCACGCGTCCCAAATAGCCGCTCCTAGGTTCCGGAACCATCCACTTCCCTCCTTCCAAACTGGTGATTTTGTAAAATCTTAAATAGGCAATACAAAATTAGCTGAGCTTGGTGGCACACGCCTATAATCCCAGCTCCTTGGGAGGCTGAGGCAGGAGAATCACTTGAACCCAGGAGGCAGAGGTTGCGGTGAGCCGAGATCACACCATTGCACGCCAGCCTGGTCAACAAAAGCAAAATGACATCTGGGAAAAAAAAAAATCTTAAATAGGCGTATGTGGTGGCTCTCGCCTGTAATCACAGCACTTTGGGAGGCTGAGGCGGGCAGATCACTTGAGCTCAGCAGTTCAGGACCAGCCTGGGCAATGTGGCAAAACCTCATCACTATTTTATTTAAAAAAAAAAAAAAAAAAAGGCTGGACGTGGTTGCTCATGCCTGTAATCCCAGCACTTTGGAAGATTGAGGTGGGCAGATCACGAGGTCGGGAGTTCGAGACCAGCCTGACCAAACAGTGAAACCCCCGTCTACTGAAAATACAAAAAATTAGCCGGGCGTAGTGGCATGCACCTGTAGTCCCAGCTACCTCGGGGGGCTGACGCAGGAAAATCGCTTGAACTTGGGAGGTGGAGGTTGCAATAAGCCGAGATCACACCACTGTGCTCCAGCCTGGGTGACAGAGGGAGAATGCATCTCAAAGGAAAAAAAAAAAAAAAAAAAGATCTTAAATAATTGGTAAGGTTATAAAAAGGTAACTTTGGGCCGGGCGCGGTGGCTCACTCCTGTAATCCCAGCACTTTGGGAGGCAGAGGCGGCAGGATCATGAGGTCAGGAGATCGAGACCATCCTGGCTAACATGGTGAAACCCTGTCTCTACTAAAAATACAAAAATTTAGCCAAGCGTGGTGGCAGGCGCCTGTAGTCCCAGTTACTCCAGAGGCTGAGGCAGGAGAATGGCGTAAACCCGGGAAGGCGGAGTTTGCAGTGAGCTGAGATCATGCCACTGCACTCCAGCCTGGGCGGGTAACAGAGCAAGACTCCCTCTCAAAAAAAAAAAAAAAAAAAAAAAAGGTAACTTGGTAATTCCCGTGGCTCCAGCAACTGGAACTTTTTTTTTTTTTTTTTTTTTTTGAGGTGGAGTCTCACTCTGTGGTCCAGGCTGGAGTGCAGTGGCGCAATCTCAGCTCATTGCAAGCTCTGCCTCCAGGGTTCACGCCATTCTCCTGCCTCAGCCTCCCAAGTAGCTGGGACTACAGGCTGAGCCACCGCACCCAGCCAAACTCTTTCCTAGTAGGTGAAGAAGGCTCTCAACGGAAAGTACCTGCAGGCCCCCTCCTCTGCTGGGCACCAGAGAGCCCAGCAGCCCGTCTTCTAGGCTGGCAGTCCCTGGGTGGAGACGCTCCCAGAGGGCACTTGGGATTCATGGAGCAGGGCCCAGCCGCCTTTGTTGCTCCAGGCAGGGAGCTGATGTGTTTCTGATGCAACCAAGGGTGCCCACCTGCCACCACTGCAAGTGACAATATGGCACTGTCTCCCTGGTGGGGTGACCTGGTGCTGTTTTAGGCTGCTGAAGTGGGTGTGATTGGCAGGCTGAAGGGGGGGGTTTGCCTGGCTTCATCCTCATCCCCCACTTCTCCCTGAAATACATCAGTTCTTCATAGACATGCAAGTTCTTCACAAGCCCTAACCCTGCCAGCTGTCTTACAGAAGCCCCATTTAAAATGCTAGAGAGTTGAACTTGTCTTGGAGGCGTGAAAAGAAAAAAAGAATTAAAAATTAAATGCCAGAGAGTACCTGAGGCTCTTCCCCAGCGGGCAGTTCCTGGCAGGGAGGGGCTCCAGCAGCTGGGAGGCAGGGCGCCGGCCTGCAGTGGCCTATCTTGGTCCCTGCACAGAATAAATAAAGGCCGAGCGTCTCAGCAGGGCTGCCACACCCCCGACTGCACTGCTTCCCTGTGGGAATTCCTGTTGGCTTCTGTGTCCTAGCCTGGCATCCAGCTGACTGACAGAGCTGGCATGTGGGACCTGGGACCCTCTGGTGCCCCTTCCCCTTGGCTTTGGCCTGGAAGAGCCACAGCTGAGGGGAGACTCCTCCCTGGGGCATCCTGCCTGTCCCTTGGCAGGCATGGAGGCCACTGCCCCACTTTCTTAGCAAAACAGGAAATGAAAACGGGCGCCAACAACGTGCACTTGGACGGTGGCACTGGCTAAGGCACTGTGGAAAGAGGAGGATAATTCCACACTGGCTGAACGAACTGCATTTTCAAACTTCCCGTGTCCGGGTCACCTGGCTCCGCCCCGCGTGCGTGGGCACACCTGTCGCAGGTGGACACAGGCAGTGGAGTGACTGCAGCTCGCTCTGGTTGTGGACTGTTCCTGCAGGGCCTCGGCCCTCCTTTGACCACAGGGCGCAGGGCCGCCCCTGTGCTCCATGTCCCAGGGATGGAGGTCCCCCACCTCAATTTTACTCTAGCACGTGGCATGCACGTCCACACTTGAGCAGGACAAGGTTTCCGTTCTGTCCCCTGCGGGTCACGCACCTAGCAGAGGCTGGTCCTCCAGCAGGATGCGGGGGAGGCGTGCTCTGCCCACGCAAAACGGAGACACTAAAGCGTCCTGGCGCGGTGCCCGCCCCCAGCCGGTCCTGGGAGCCTGAGTGACTGGGGCCAATAGAAGGGCGGCCCCGGACCGAGGGCACCCGGGAAAGACCGCCCCTGCCCCTCCCATTACCCTCTGGCCTCGCCCTGTCCCCTCCCCCACCTTTCCTCACTGGGTGACCTTGAGCAAGTTACTTGGCCTCTCTGTGCCTCTGGCTCCCGCATAAGAAACGTGGACAATAAACGTACCAGGCTGTGGCTGGGTGTGGTGGCTCACGCCTGTAATCCCAGCACTTTGGGAGGCCGAGGTGGGAGGATTACCTAAGATGAGGAGTTCAAGACCAGCCTGGCCAACATGGTGAAACCCTGTCTACTAAAAATACAAAAAATGAGCTGGGTTCAGTGGCGTGCGCCTGTTAACTCCAGCTACTCTGGAGTCTGTGGCAGGAGAGTCACTGGAACCCGGGAGGCAGAACTTGCAGTGAGCTGAGATCACACCGCTGCACTTCAGCCTGAGCTACAGAGTGAGACTTCGTCTCAAAAAAAAAAAAAAAAAAAAAAAAGTACCAAGCTGCTTGGTAAGGATCTTGTGAGGTCAGAGTCCTAGTCATGCCAGGTGGTTACTGTTGATGATCCCCGCCCACCCTGGGCTCTCACCACCTCAGGGCCCTGGGTCTTGCGGCTGCCTCTGCCTGAGAAACACTTGTCCCTACTGTACCCCAACCCCTGCCTCCCCCCACCAATTCTGCTTCTAGTCCGTCTGCCCTGCTAGAAGGTGAACACCTGATGGACTTCTGTTTCCACTGTTGAGTCCTCAGTGTGCCTGGCGTCCTGGGAGAGAGGTCGCCCCTCGCCCCAAACCAGGTCAAACAGGAGACTATCATGTGAGCAGATCCAGACACTGGCCCCTACAGACGCCCCTATCCTGGCTCTCAGCCTGGGCAGGGCCTGTGCCAGGTGCTGGCTGGAGGCTGGACGAGATGACCAGATAGCCTGCCACACTGATGTCCTTCACTGGGAGCCTCAGTCCCTCCCAGCCACCCTTTCCCCAGGCTCCCGGCCACTTCCCCTTGTGGATTCTGGGCAGACTTCGTTCACCCGGTTCACTGGAGCCAGGCCACCTGAAGTCAACTTCCCTCCCTCCTCAGCCTCCCCAGGAGTGACCTGTACCCCTGTGCACCCCATCCTGCTCCACCCCTCATGACCTCCATTCCCCCTTCTCCCTCTACCCATCCCATCCCTGCTGGCCCCCAGAAGAGGATGGGTCCAGGTTTTGGGGGTTCTGACGTGAACAACATGGGAGCCATCCTTAAAGAATACAACAAGCAATGCAAAATTATGTGAAGAGTCCACCGCCACCTTGAGCAGTGGCAGCTCTGGGGCTGAGGAAGGGCAGGGCAGGGGATGCCACGCACTGCTGCCCCATCCCCGGGGCCTGGTCAGGCAGGAGGGGGCCTTTCCTGACCCTGAATCGCTTGGAGGCAGACCCTCCTCCTGAGCACCATCTGGTAGGGACCCTCTACTCCTGCCCCAGCCCCCATGACAGCCTTGGACCCTTCGGTTCCTGCTGCTGGGACATCCCTTCCCTTTGATCTCAGCCCAAGCAAAACTGCCTCTAGCACCATTCCGGGTGCCCTAAGCAGCCCTTCCCAGCTTTGGCCTTAGTTATTGCCAGTCAGGCCTGGGGTGAGGTGTGGGTGTGAGGTCTTGGCCCCTGAATCTTCAGGGTCATATCTGGGGCCTGCCCTGAGAAATTGCACAACCCGTCAGCTGAAGGAAACCACAGCCCTGGTTTTGTTTTCTCATCTCTGAAATGGGGAAGCTCTCCTGCAGGCAGTGCCCAGGCCCAGGGTAGACAAAGGGTTTCCATGCCACAGACGGGGCAGCTGCTGGAGCTCCTACACAGTGGGACACGCGAAGGGCGCCTGCTGTGTGACCTGGGGCCCACGACAGTCAGTGGATGCATCTGCAGAAGCGGGTGACTGCCTCTATTCTAGAAGATTCTACTGAGGCCTGGCTCAGTGCCTGGCTTGTGTGTGTGCCATCTAGATCAAGCATTATTATGCTAATGATCATATCCAAAAACTCAGCTCAAGCATTATTATGTTAATGATCTTATCTGCCCCTCTCTCCCCCCTAAAGAAAAAGAACTGGGCAGCTCAAGGCTGCTTCTGTGGGTGTGGCTGGTGGTCACTTCAAAACAGTTGGGTTTGCAAAATAACCCGGGGAGAAGTTACAGAGCTTAAGAAATCCCTCAAGTTCCCATGATCCTTGCTTCCCTTTCCAGTCGCCCTTGGTGCCCTGTACTTCACTGTGGTACTGGACAGAAGAGCTGTGTTTTCCAGGAAGACTCGGCCAGGCCGTGTTTCGGGTCTCTGGATTCAGGTCCCAGGAGTCCTGACCAGAGAGCAGGTATGCGGGTGTGGGGAAGGGCTGCAGGGGACTCAGGTCCACACCGACCCTGGGTCAGGTGATCCACATAGGACTATAAACAGGGACTGAACCTCAGAAAACAATGGCTGGGCCAGGTGCAGTGGCTTACGCCTATAATCCTAGTACTTTGGGAGGCCGAGGCAGGTGAAGTTTGAGACCCAGCCTGGGCAAAATGGCAAAACCTCACATCTACCAAAAAAAAAAAAAAAATGGCCGAGTGTGGCGGGACCTACCTGTAGTCCCAACTACTAGGGAAGCTGAGGTGGGAGGATCGCTTGCACCTGGGAGGTCACGGCTGCAGTGAGCCGTGAGTCCCACTGGACTCCGGCCTGGGGGACGGAATGAGACCCTCTCTCAGAAAAACAAAAGGGGGGCCAGCAGGTTAGAGCAGCTGGTCGTGTACTGCCAGTTTACTGACAGTGACTCGAGAGCTGAGAACTGGGCGCACGGCACATTGTTGGGATATCCGAGGCCTGAAGGCGCTGAGGAGCAGCCACCAGATCAGCAAGTGAGGGCTGGGTGGGGCCCGCGGTTCCAACAAACACTACAAAGTCCGCTCCTGTGGCTTCGGCCGCCTCCCCCAACTCCCCGGGTCCTCCAGCCTGTGGGGTGCGAAAAACACCACTTCCCGGACCCCTCGAGGAGCCCCGGGCCACCAGGGCCTCCCTCCACTGCCAACCTTGGGATCCCAGGCGCAGACCCGAGGCCGGTGGTGGGCGTGCAAGGCGCACCTGCCCGCTAGAGGTGGGCGTGAGGCCAAGCGCGATTCCCCCAGGCGCAGGGCCGCCCTCCCCGCCTCGACGGACAGCCCCGAGGGAGCGCAGCGCTGCCGCAGCTGCTCCAAGATTCGGTCCCCAAATCCGGCTCCGTGCACACCGTGTCACAGCCCGGTAATTAGGGAATCAGCGGCGGGCGGGGGGGCCGGCTCTCGCGGGGCACCTGCGCTCCCCTGAGCCGGCCCACGTGGTCCGGGAAGTCCCGCCCGCGGTGGCGGTGAGTGGGGGCGGGACGCCGGCCAAGGGCTGGGGTCAGAAGGTCGGGGGAGCCTAAGCGTAGACGTGGCGGGCGAACCGGGAGGCGCCCTCCGGACGCGGCAGGTGAGTGGGGACGGGAGCCGCGGGCCGCCCTCCTCGGGGCGCCGGTCCCTGCCTGCCCGAGTCGCGGACGCCCGCCTCGGTCCCCGCTGCCCGCCTCCGCTCCCGGGCCACCGCTCTCCACCGCGGTTCGCCCCTCCTCCCCGCCGCCCGCCCCTTCCCCGCCACGTCCGCCGCCTCCCGCCCGCGCGGGGTATCCCGGCGCGAGTGGGACCGGGCGGACCCGCGGGACGGCCCACGTGAGCGGCGGCGCGGCAGGGCGCGTGCGTGGAGGGTGCGCCTGCGCACTGGGCGGGCGCGGCGCGTTGCAGGTCGGCGGCGCCGGCGCCGGGGTCCGGGCGGCCATGGGGCAACGGGCGGCCGGGGCGCCCAGGGCCAGGTAGCGACGGCAGGTGGCGGCGGGGCGGCGGGGCCTGCGGGTTCGGTCCGGCATGTAGACGCCCCCGCAGGCGCCCGCGGCGGCGAACGGTGAGTGAGCAGCCCCGGCCCGCCGTCCGCCTGGGGTCGCCCGCCGCCTGGGGTCATCGCTGCCCGGAGCGCGCGGTCGGGCGGGGAGACACCGGGCCGGCCCTGCCCATCTGGCCTGCGGAGGACGCCGTGGAAGCGCTGCCGGGCCGCCGCTCGGTCCTGAACGGGGCGCCAGCACGGCCCAGGGCGAGGCTCGGCCTTGGGGACGGGTCTGAGGGAGGCCGCTGTGCGGCCTGGCTCTCCCGGGCGGAGAAGGTGGGGCCGCCCAGCCCGGACCGCGCTCGTCGGTCGCCGCTGCGTGGGCGGCCAGGCCCTCGGTGTCCGCCTTCCGTGAGTGGTTTCAGCAAGCAGGAGGGGTCTTTGACTCGTGAAAGCTTAGAGGGGCCCACACCTAGTGGGAAAGCAGGAATAAAGGGTTCTATACAGCAGTATTGGCGTGGGATTCTCTAAATAAACACATCTTTGATTTAGTGCCCAGTACTTGCCAGAAAATTCCGATAGTCTATGGTGATGTTCCTACCGGCGGCTGCCGTCCAGTAGCCCAGATGTCAGCACCGGCCTTGAGCTCTAGGTCATCGTTTTCTTTCTTAATTGTGGGAACAGGGCGTGCCCAGCTCCCAAGGCCTGGTGGAGTTTTCCTTCCCAGGCCAAGGACCACCCCAGCCCTCCCATTCCTCCTCCCGAAGCAGTGGAATTCCTTTTGGCTTCAATTCTGAGTAACAAGTTATTTTTCCTTTCTTGTTTGGAACACACTAAGTTTTACATTCAAAAGTTCATTATTCTTGGCTCTTGATGGGAATACATTTCAAAACTCTTCCTGTGTTCCACGTCTCTCTGACCGCCTTAGTTGGCCTGAAACTGACATGTTTGCCTTAATAAGTTTTATTTTTCCCCTTCTTATGTCATCTGGTCTAAGAAGTAAGTTACTTTAACATCTTGTTAGATAATTCCCTTCAAGTACTGAAATTCCCTTGAACATTGTCCTCCCAAGCCTCTGGAAATTTCTTGCCCGCTTGGAACTTCTGTGTATGGCCTGTTTGTTCTCAGCAATGGCTTCACTGGGACTTTTGCAGCCACTTCATGGCGTTAGCACGCAGGTTCGAAGCTACTTGAAGAATCACAGGTGCCACCACAGTACCCAACAAAATAGCTTCATCATTTGGAGGTGTCCCCTCGAGGTGTTTCTGTGTGTATATGTGTGTGTGTGTGTTAGAAACAGGGCCTCACTGCGTCCCCCAGGTGTGTTTATAGTGGTATGATTAGAGCTCACTGTAACCTCAAATTCCTGGGCTCAATTGATCCTCCCATCTCAGCCTCCTGAGTAGCTGGGATTACAGGCCTGCACCACCACACCTAGCTGATTTATACAATTTTTGTAGAGATAGAGTCTCACTGTGTTGTCCAGGCTGGTCTCAAACTCCTGGCCTCAAGATATCCTCCTGCCTCCACTTCCCAAAGTACTGATCTTACAGAGGTGAGCCACTTTGACCAGTAGTTTTGTGTTTTGTTTTTTTTTTTCAGACGGAGTCTAGCTCTGTCACCCAGGCTGGAGTGCAGTGGCACAATCTCGGCTCACTGCAGTCTCCACCTCCCGGGTTCAAGCGATTCTGCTGCCTCAGCCTCCCAAGTAGCTGGGATTATAGGCGCCCACCACCATGCCCAGCTGATTTTAGTATTTTTAGTAGAGACGGGGTTTCACTGTGTTGGCCAGGCTGGTCTGGAATTCCTGACCTCATGATCCGCCCACCTCGGCCTCCCAAAGTGCCAGGATTACAGGTGTGAGCCACTATGCCCGGCCTCACTTTGACCAGTCTTTTTGTTTGTTTTCTTTGAATTCAGAGATGGGTTTATGTTGCTTGAGTCAGTTGGCAGGCTGCTGTTCGGTTCCAAAACGGCATTTTCTTCCTACTGCTGTAAGCAGTTAGATTTCCAGGCTAGCACAAAATCCTGTTTGATTCATAAATGCTCATAGTGAGGGTGTCCCAGAAAGTTGGCCAAGTCAAGAGCAGTTCTTGTGGAGTGGAGGCGGTGAGCAAATAGGGGGAAAGTGGCGCTTGTGATGAAAACAGAAAACAATAGTTCATTGTATTGAGCTTCCCACTTGAGGAAATGTAGGTCTCACTTGGAGAATTAAGAGGCAGGTGGATGTTTGCGGGAGTTGACGGCCCTGCATCTGGATTACCTCCAGTCTGCAGGTGTGTTAGGATGACAGCAAGAGGGATCATTGAGCACACAAGCCCAGCACCTGCGGGGAGGCCATGTCCTGGCAGGAAGGTGCAGGGCCTTCTCCAGCAGCTCCACTTTCTAGTCCATATGTACCTGTTGACAGTCACTGCCCGGCTTCAGCCGTTCTGGACAAGCGGATGTCAGTAATGCTTTAGCTCGTAACCCCAGGATTTCATCTCTACTCTCTGTGCTGGTGGCTTATCATTTGTAGTCTTTCCTGGCCCACAGTTGGAAAGGTTCAGGCATGGGAATGGGGAAGTGAATAAAATGTGTGTTCTTCAGACAGATGGTGAAAAGTGTTCAGAGAAGAGGCGAAATGGAGCCAGGTGGGATGTGAGGATGCCACGCAAACTCTGTGCAACTGGAGAGGTGGGGTGGTGCCTGGCTCACCATTCAGAACTGTACAGACCCCTGTTTTCTTCATCTCCTGAGTGGGTGGAGCCACATCTAAAGAAAGCCCCCTTCAGACCTGTAATCTGCTTAGGTTTAATGAGGTCACAGGGTCAAGCCCTGTGGTCACATGGCTGTAGCACTTTCCAGAAAGTCTTTCTCAATTTATATACTGCCAGTGTGCATGCCAGCACTGGGCATTATTTACTGGGGGGAGATGAGATGGGTAATTTAGTGGGCAGTAAGTTTTTTCCAACTCAGGGTTAACTGAGGTTGAGTGTTTCCGCATTTCTGTTACTAAATAAATTTTCCTTTTTCATTTAGTGTTTCAACAAATATTGATTGAGTTCTTACATGGGAACGAACTCATGTATATTATGTTTGTATTTGTGTGTGTGTGACTTTTGTTCATGTTCTTTGCACATTTATTTATTGGCATCTTAATGTTTTCCTTGCCACTTTGTGTAAGTTCGTTATGAATATTTTCTTATTGTGCTCTAGTACTATTTTCTAATAAAACTTCCTAATACAGAGGTTTTTTGTTTTGTTTTGTTTTGTTTTGTTTTTCTGAGGTGGGGTCTCACTCTGTCACCCAGGCTGGAGGGCAGTGGCATGATCTCGGCTCACTGCAACCTCTGCCACCTGAGTTCAAGCGATTCTCCTGCCTCAGCCTCCTGAGTAGCTGGGACTACAGGCGCCGCCACCGCGCCCAGCTAATTTTTTTGTATTTTTAGTAGAGACGGGGTCTCACCATCTTGGCCAGGCTGTTATTGAACTCCTGGCCTCATGATCTGCCCTCCTCGGCCTCCCAAAGTGCTGGAATCACAGTTGTGAGCCACCGTGCCCGCCCTACAAAGGTTTTTTAAAATGAGATTCATGCTACGAGGAATTTGAATGCATTTTGGTGCAGCTAGCATCATGTGTCCTTTTAAAACAATTAACATCTCAAACAAACGAATTAAATGTCAGTCCTGATTCGCTGTTGTCAAAAAATACACTGGTGGTTGGGCCCAGTGGCTCAAGCCTGTAATCCCAGCACTTTGGGAGGCCAAGGCAGGTGGATCATCTGAGGTTGGGAGTTTAAGACCAGCCTGACCAACATGGAGAAACCCCTCCATGTTGAAGAATTAAGAGGCAGGTCTCCACTAAAAAATACAAAATTAGCTGGGAGTGGTGGTGCGCGCCTGTAGTCCCTGCTACTCGGGAGGCTGAGGCAGGAGAACTTGGGAGGCAGAGTTTGCGGTGAGCCGAGATCACACCACTGCACTCCAGCCTGGACAACATCAGTGAAGCTCCATCTCAAAAAAAAAAAAAAAAATGGCCGGGCGCGGTGGCTCACGCCTGTAATCCCAGCACTTTGGGAGGCTGAGGCGGGCGGATCACAAGGTCAGGAGATCGAGACCATGGTGAAACCCCGTCTCTACTAAAAATAGAAAAAAAAAATTAGCCGGGTGCAGTGGCGGGCGCCTGTAGTCCCAGCTACTCGGGAGGCTGAGGCAGGAGAACGGCGTGAACCCGGGAGGCGGAGCTTGCAGTGAGCCAAGATTGCGCCACTGCACTCCAGCCTGGGCGACAGAGAGAGACTCCGTCTCAAAAAAAAAAAAAAAACTGGTTATGGTATTGGAGATGCCTATTAAATATATGTGTGTGTGTGTGTATATATACATATGTGCATACACACACACACATAAGTGAAGATAATTGTTTAAAGTTGGTTTTAATATTACTTTATAAATTATCTTACTGCTTAGTCATCAAATTGATCTTCGCAAATAAATATGAACAGAGCTTCTCGGCTGGGTGCAGTGGCTTATGCCTGTAATCCCAGTGCTTTGGGAGGTCAATGCAGGAGGGTCACCAGAGCCCAGGAGTTCAAGATCAGCGCGTTCGATGTAACGAGACCCTGTCTCTACAAAAATTTAAAAAATTAGCCAGACGTAGTGGCACATGCCTGTAGTCTTAGCTACATGGGAGGATCCCTTGAGCCTGGGAGATTGAGGCTGCAGTAAGCTGTAATTGCACCACTACACTCCAAGATCCTGCCTCTCAGTCTCTCTGTCTCTCTGTCTCTCTCTCTCTCTCACACACACACACACACACAAACACACACAAAGTAGAGCTTCTAGGTAATGTAGCAGTAATAAGAATACATGTTTTTTTTTAACATTTCGTAATTTTGAATGGTTTTTTTATTAATATTTTTGTATATTAAACAAAACATCTTGCTGTGTTGCCCAGGCTGGTCTCCAACTCCTGACTTCAAGTGATTCCCCTGCTTCGGCCTCTGAAAGTGCTGCGATTACAGATGTGAGCCACTGTGCCTGACCTTTATTAACTGTTTATTTTGAAATAATCTGCTGAGTGCAGTGGCTCACGCCTGTAATCCCAGCACTTTGGGAGGCCGAGGTGGACGGATCACCTGAGGTCGGGAGTTCGAGACCAGTCTGGCCAATGTGGTGAAACCCCATCTCTACTTAAAATACAAAAATTAGCCAGGTGTGGTGGCAGGTGCCTATAATCCCAGCTACATGGGAGGCTGAGGCAGGAGAAGTGCTTGAACCCTGGAGGCGGAGGTTGCCAGTGAGCTGAGATTGTGCCACTGCATTCCAACCTGGGGGACAAGAGCGAGATTTCATCTGGGGGGAAAAAAAGAAAAAGAAATAATCATAGACTAGTTCATGGGAAGTTGTAAAAATAGTACAGAGAGACACCTGTGCCCTTCACCAGCTGCCTCTCTGTTAACATCTTTTTTTTTTTTTTTTTTTTTTTTTTTGAGACGGAGTCTGGCTCTTGTTGCCCAGGCTGGAGTGCAATGGCATGATCTGATCTCGGCTCGCCGCAACCTCCACCTCCCAAGTTCAAGTGATTCTCCTGCCTCAGCCTCCCAAGTAGCTGGGATTCTGGGGGCCCGCCACCAAGCCAGGCTAATTTTTTGTATTTTTAGTAGAGATGGGGTTTCTGCATGTTGGTCAGGCTGGTCTCAAACTCACAACCTCAGGTGATCATCCTGCCTCAGCCTCCCAAAGTGCGGGGATTACAGGCCTAAGCCACCATGCTGGCCCTTGTGTTAACATCTTACACCTCCATAGTACAATATTAAAACCAGGGAATTGAAATACTGCTAACTGAACTGTAGACCTTATTCAGGTTTCACCAGTTTTACATGTGTGTATATGTGTGTGGCTCTATGCAGTGTTACCTCATAAATTAATTATATAACCACCACCACTAGCAAGACCCAGAACTGGTCTTGAATTCCAGAACTCAAGCGATCCTCCTGCCTCGGTCTCCCAAAGTGCTGGGATTACAGGCGTGAGCCACCACACCCAGCTGTATTTTAATTTTCTTCCCAGTGTTTTGGCTAGGCACAGTGGCTCTCGCCTGTAATCCAAGCACTTTAGAATGCTGAGGCGGAGAGATTGCTTGCACCCAGGAGTTCGAGGTCAGCCTGGGCAGCATGGCAAAACTTCATCTCTACAAAAAAATACAAAAATTAGTCAGGCATGGTGGCACATGCTTGTAGTCCCAGGTACTCAGGAGGCTGAGGTGGGAGGATTGAGCCCAGTAGGTAGAGGCTCCAGTGAGCCATGATTGCACCCCTGTTCTCCAGCCTGGAGACAGAGTAAGACCCTGCCTAAAACAGAAAAAAAAAAGCAAAGATCAGTGTTCCATTAAGTATAAAAGATTTTAAACACCACTAAGACTTTTTCCAGCTGGGTGCGGTCGCTCATGCCTGTAATCCCAACACTTTGGAAGGCCAAGGTGGGAGGATCACTTGAGCCCAGGAGTTCGAAACCAGCCTGTACAACATAAGGAGACCCCATCTCCACCCCCCCCAAAAAAAAAAATTAGCTAGGTGTGGTGGTGCATGCCTGTAATCCCAGCTACTTGGGAGGCTGAAGTGAGAGGATTGCTTGAGCCTGGGAGGTTGAGGCTGCAGTGAGCTGAGATCACACCACTGTACTCCAGCCTGGGCAACAGTGAGAGATCCTGTCTCACACAAAAAAAGAAAAAAGCCAGGCATGGTGGCTCACGCCTATAATCCCAGAACTCTGGAAGGCCGAGGTGGGCAGATCACAGGGTCAGGAGTTAACCCCGTCTCTACTGAAAAATACAAAGCATAAGCCAGGCATGGTGGCGGACGCCTGTAATCCCAGCTACTCGGGAGGCTGAGGCTGGAGAATCGCCTGAACCCAGAAGGTGGAGGTTGCATTGAGCCGAGATGATGCCTTTGCTCTCCAGCCCGGGCAATAGTGTGAGACTCTGTCTCCAAAAAAAAGAAAAAGAAAAAAAATTCCAATGCTTTCTTCTAAAAAGTTTTGTAGTTTTAGTCCTCACATTTAGGTCTATAATCCATTTTGAGTTAATATTTGTATTTAGTATGAGGAAATGGTTGGGCTTCATTCTTTTAGACATGGCTGTCCAGTTGCTGAGAACTATTGGGTGAAAAGATTATCCTCCCCCATGTTGAATCACCTCAGCACCTGTCAAAAATCCATTGACTGCATGTGTGTGGGGTCTGTGGCGTCTGCCTCTGGGCTGGCTGTCCTGTTTCCTTGATGTGTATGTCCGTTTTGACGCTACCACGCTGTCGGGTTCCCATAGTTTTTCAACAAGTCATGAACTTAGCCGTCCATGTTTGTTCTTGTTCAGTTTTTTTAGCTGGTCTAGATACTTTACATTTTTATGTGAATTTGATCAGCTTGTCCTTTCCTTTAGAAATCCTGCTTGGATTTTGATGGTTCTGTTTGGATAACATTTGCAGATCAATTTGATGAGATCTAAGATCTTAATATTGAGTCCTCCAATCCATGAACGTGGTATGTCTCTCCATTTTATTTAGATTTCCTTTGATCTCTGTCAGCAGTATATTGTAGTTTTCAGTATGCAGTTCTTACATGTCTTTTGCCAAATATATCCCTATATATTTTATATTTTTAATGATATTATAAATCATTTATTTTTTTAAAGACGAAATTTCACTCTTGTTACCAGGGCTGCAGTGCAATCGCAGCTCACTGCAACCTCCACCTCTCAGGTTCAAGTGATTCTCCTGCCCCAGCCTCCCAGATAGCTGGGATTACAGGTGTGTGCCACCATGCCTACCTAATTTTTTTTTTTTTTTTTTTTTTGAGACGGAGTATCGCTCTCACCCAGGCTGGAGTGCAGTCCCGCGATCTCAGCCCACTGCAAGCTCTGCCTCCTGGGTTCACGCCATTCTCCTGCCTCAACCTACCGAGTAGCTGGGACCACAGGTACTGCCACCACGCCCGGCTAATTTTTTGTGGTTTTGGTAGAGATGGGGTTTCACCGTGTTAGCCAGGATGGTCTCGATCTCCTGACCTCGTGATCCGCCTGCCTCGGCCTCCCAAAGTGCTGGGATTACAGGCGTGAGCCACTGTGCCTGGCCTAATTTTTTATATTTAGTAGAGATGAGGTTTCACCATGTTGGTCAGGCTAATCACAAACTCCTGACCTCAGATGATCCACCCACTTCGGCCTCCCAAAGTGTTGGGATTACAGGCGTGAGTCACTGCACCCGGCCATAAATTATAGTGTTATTTTTTTTTTTTTTTGGAAAGAGAGTCTTGCTCTGTCGTCCAGGCTGAGGTGCAGTTGTGGGTTCTCTGCTCACTGCAACCTCCACCTCCCGGGTTCACGCCATTCTCCTGCCTCAGTCTCCTAAGTAACTGGGACTACAGGCACCCGCCACCAAGCCTGGCTAAATTTTTATATTTTTAGTAGACACAGAGTTTCACCGTGTTAGCCAGGATGGTCTCAATTTCCTGTTGTCTGTTGCTAGTATATAGAAATACAATTGATTTTTGTGTATTGAAATTGCCTCCTGAAACCTTGCTAATAAACTCACTCATTTATGTTTTTCTACATAGAAATGTCATGTCATCTGCAAGTATAACTTCACTTGTTCCTTTTCTTACTTTGTTTAACAGAGCTACATTCTATGCCAAACCTTTTCTGTCACTTTTCTGTACCTTTTACTTTTTTCTTACGTTATTGCACTGGCTGTGGCCTCTAGTATAGTCCTGAGTAGGAGTAATTATACCAGACGTGTTTTTGTAGGTTCTGGTTTTCATTGAATTTTTCATAGTTTTTTTTTTTTTTTTTTTTTTTTTTTTTAATTGAGGCAGAGTCTCACTCTGTCACCCAGGCTGGAGTGAGTGGTGCAATCTCAGCTCACTGCACCCTCTGCCTCACGGGTTCAAGCAATTCTCCTGTTCTCTTACCTCAGCCTCCTGCATAGCTGGAATTAAGGTGCCCACCACCACTGCGGGCTAATTTTTTTGTTTCTGTTTTTGTTTTTGTTTTTTTGAGTGCTGGGATTACAGGCAAGAGCCACCGTTCCCGGCCATTTTTTTGTATTTCTGGTCTTAATCTCCTTACCTCAAATGATCCACCCACCTCGGCCTCCCAAAGTGCTGGGATTACAGGTGTGAACCACCATGTCTGGCCGAATTTTTCAAGTATTTGGATGAAACACTGGTATGTCTTTTTTTTTTTTTTTTAAGACAGAGTCTCGCGCTGTCGCCCAGGCTGGAGTGCAGTGGCACAATCTCAGCTAACTGCAAGCTCCACCTCCTGGGTTCACGCCATTCTCCTGCCTCAGCCTCCCAAGTAGCTGGGACTACAGGCGCCTGCAACCACTCGCGGCTAATTTTTTGTATTTTTAGTAGAGACGGGGTTTCACCGTGTTAGCCAGGATGGTCTCGATCTCCTGACCTCGTGATCCGCCCGTCTCGGCCTCCCAAAGTGCTGGGATTGCAGGCGTGAGCCACGGCGCCCGACCTAAACACTGGTATGTCTTTTTTTCTTTTTTATTTTTCTTTTTTATTTTCCCATTTGAGATGGAGTCTTGCTCTGTCGCCCAGACTAGAGTGCAGTGGCATGATCTCAGCTCACTGCAACCTCTGTCTCCCAACTTCAAGGAATTATCATGCCTCACCCTCTCCAGCAGCTGGAATTACAGGCGCGCGCCGCTACACCCGGCTAATTTTTTTTTTTGTTTCTTTTTTTGAGACAGAATCTTGCTCTGTCTCCAGGCTGGTGCAATCATGGCTAACTGCAACTTCTGCCTCCTGGGTTCAAGCAATTCTCCTGCCTTAGCCTCCTGAGTAGCTGGGATTTACAGGCGCCTGCCACTGCGCCCAGCTAACTTTTGTATTTTTAGTAGAGACAGAGTTTCGTCTTGTTGGCCAGGCTGATCACAAACACCTGACCTCAGGTGATCCACCCACCTCGGCCTCCCAAAGTGCTGGGATTACCAGCTTGAACCATCGCACCCAGCCTGTATTTTTTTTTTTTTTTTTTTGAGATGGAGTTTGCTCTGTCTCCCAGGCTGGAGTGCAGTGGCGTGATCTTGACTCACTGCAAGCTCTGCCTCCCGGGTTCATGCCATTCTCCTGCCTCAGCCTCTCGAGTAGCTGGGACTATGGGCGCCCACCACCACGCCCAGCAAATTTTTTTTAGTAGAGACAGGGTTTCACCGTGTAGCCAGGATGGTCTTGATCTCCTGACCTCGTGATCTGCCCACCTCAGCCTCCCAAAGTGCTGGGATTACAGGCGTGAGCCACCGTGCCCAGCCCAGCCTGTATTTTTAGTAGAGACAGGGTTTTTCATCATGTTGGCCAGGCTGATCTCGAACTCCTGGCCTGAAGTGATCTGCCCACCTTGGCCTCCCTAAGCACTGGGATTACAGGCGTGAGCCACCACACCCAGCCTGGTATGTCTTAAGCTGGGAAGATACTGACCCACTGGAGCAGTGCTGTCAATTCTCGCTAAACATTGGAATCCTCCAGGGAGCTCTTTAAAGTGCCAGTGCCTGGGCTGTGCCTTCAGGTTCTCATCATTCAGCCTAGAGGGCACATAGGAATTGGTTTTGTTGGAAACTCTAAGGTGATTGTAAAATGCAGCCAGAGTGATAACCAGCTTTTTGGGTATTCAGAGAACCCCTTGACTTTGACCTTAGCGTAGGGCCCACAGTCTTGTCCATAGTTCCTGAACTTTCCTTCTGCCCACCTTGCCATCATCTCACATATTTTAGTTGTTTTATTTAGGCTACTGTAACAAAGCGCCACAGGCATGGGGCAGGGGGCGCAGAAACAACAGAAATGTTTGTTCTCACAGCTTTGGAGGCCGAGTGTCCAAGGTCGGGGTCCCAGATAATTTGGTTCATCGTGAGAACTCTTCTTTCTCACTGTAATGGCCATCTTCTCTGGCTTTACTTTTGTGTCCAGTGAGGGTGGGAACAGAGGTGCGGAGAGAACTCTTCCGATGTTTTGTTTTTTGTTTTGTTTTGTTTTGTATTTGAGACAGGGTCTCTATTGCCTAGGCTGGAGTGCAGCAGCACAATCACAGTTCACTGCAACCTCAAACTCCTGGTCTCAAGTGATCCTCTTGCCTTGACCTCCAAGTACCTGGGACTACAGGCATGCACCACTCTGTCCAAATCTTTTTGTTGTTGTTGTTGTTGTTTTTTCTTTTGTAGAAGCAGAATCTTGCTATGTTGCCCAGGCTGTTCCTGAACTCCTGGCCTCAAGTGATCCTCTTACCTCAGCCTCCCAAAGCCCTGGGATTACAGGAGTGAGCCACCATGCCTACCCTGGTGTCTCTTCTTACAATGATGCTGATTCTATCTGATCAGACCCCACACTTATGACCTCATTTTTTCTTTTTTTTTTTTTTTTTGAGATGGAGTTTCGCTCTTGTGGCACAGGTTGGAGTGCAATGGCACAATCTCAGCTCACTGCAAGTTCTGCCTCCTGGGTTCAAGCATTTTTCCTGCCTCAGCCTCCCAAGTAGCTGGGATTACGGCATCTGCTACCACTCCCAGCTAATTTTTGTATTTTTTAGAGATGGAGTTTCACCATGTTGGTCAGGCTGGTCTCCAACTACTGACCTCATATGATCTGCCCGCCTCAGTCTCCCACAGTGTTAGGATTACAGGTGTGAGCCACCGTGCCCAGCTGACCTCATTTAACTCCTTTCTTAGAGGCCCACCTCCATATTCAGCCACACTGGAAGTTAGGGCTTCAATGTAGGAATTTGAGGGGATTGCTGGGTGCAGTGGTTCACACCTGTAATCCAAGCACTTTGGGAGGCCAAGGCAGGAGGATCACCTGAGCCCAGGAGTTTGAGACCAGTCTAGGCAACACAGAGATCCTGTCTCTACAAAATAAAAATAACAAATAAATTAGGGGAGGATACATTCAGTCCATAATGCCACATTTATCCTTTTTAATGCCAGAATCTACCTTGTCCTGAGTTTATTAAGATTTATCTTCTTGGCTGGGCGCGGTGGCTCAAGCCTGTAATCCCAGCACTTTGGGAGGCTGAGACGGGCGGATCACGAGGTCAGGAGATCGAGACCATCCTGGCTAACACGGTGAAACCCCGTCTCTACTGAAAAATACAAAAAACTAGCCGGGCGAGGTGGCGGGCACCTGTAGTCCCAGCTACTCAGGAGGCTGAGGCAGGAGAATGGCATGAACCCGGGAGGCGGAGCTTGCAGTGAGTTGAGATCCAGCCACTGCACTCCAGCCTGGGTGACAAAGTGAGACTCCGTCTCAAAAAAAAAAAAAAAAAAGATTTATCTTCTTTAATGAGAAGGTATATTTGGCTTTATTTTATGTGTTTAGCCTCTATTGAGTGATTTTTTATTGTTTCCATGCATGGCCCCTCTTCTGTTCTTCTGAAGCTTGTTTTATTCTATTTCTAGCTTTATTGAATTGAGTGCTCAGTTCATGACTTCCCAGGGGTTGTGACCTAGCTTTGATGGGATTGAACCGACCCTGGCTGCTGTTTATATTGCTCTGACCTTCTGGATGTTCCAGGTGTTGGGTCCGATCTTCACTTTGATCCCTGAGTTGCTTAAGAGAAAGTTCAGAAACTTCCAAGTGGTTAAGGGCTTTTCTTTGTTTCTACTTTTATCTCTTCCTGGTTTTATTGTATTGTGGTCAGAAGATGAGGTTCTAGGCTAGGTGTGATTGCTTACGCCTGTACGGGAGTCCGAGGCGGACAGAGCATTTGAGGTCGAGAGTTCTAGACCAGCCTGGCCAACAAACATGGTGAAACCCCGTCTCTACTAAAAATAGAAAAAAATTGGCTGGATGTGGTGGCACATGCCTGTTGTAGTCCCAGCTGCTAGGGAGGCTGAAATAGGAAAATCACTTGAACCCGGGAAGCAGAGGTTGTAGTGAGCTGCGATCATGCCATTGCACTCCAGCGTGGGTGACAGAGTGAGACTCTGTCTCAAAAAAAAAAAGATGAGGTTCTAGGCCAGGCATGGTGGCTCATGCCTATAATCCTAGCACTGTGTTGGGAGGCTGAGGTGGGAGGATCACTTGAGGCCAGGAGTTGAAGACCAGCCTGGGCAACATTAGCAAGACCCTGTCTCTACCAAAGGAAGAAAAATTAGTGGACGTGGTGCTGTACTCTTGTAGTCCCAGCTACTTGGGAGGCTGAGGTGGGATCCTGTCTCAAAAAAAGAAAGAAAGAAGGAAAAAGATGAGGTTTTCTGTCCTCACTAGTTTTCTTTGAGGCTTAATATTGGTCAGTTTGGTAAATATTTCATTGGTGCTGAATGTACAATGCAGGGCATGGAGTTCACAGTATATCTGCTGGTTCCATTTTGTCAGCTTTTCTGGACTAGGGTATTTGAAATTGTACACTTCCTCTCTCTTATTAATGTGCTGTATTGTTTCCGAGAAAGCTTTTTTTTTTTTTTTTTTGAGGCGGAGTTTCTTTCACTCTTGTTGCCCAGGCTGGAGTGTAATGGCACAATCTCAGCTCACCACAACCTCTACCTCCCAGGTTCAAGCAATTCTCCTGCCTCAACCTCCCAAGTAGCTGGGATTACAGGCATGTGCAACCACGCCCGGCTAATTTTGTAATTTTAGTAGAGACAGAATTTCTCCATGTTGGTCAGGCTGGTCTCGAATTCCTGACCTCAGGTGATCTGCCCGCCTCAGCCTCCCAAAGTGCTGAGATTACAGGCGTGAGCCACCGCACCCGGCCGGAATCTTTCTTTTCTAGAGACAGGGTCTCTCTCATGGGTCACCATGCCTGGCTCATGTTTTTTTGGTAGAGAAGAGTTCTGTGTTGCCCAGAGTGGTCTTCAACCCCTGGCCTCAACTGACCCTCTCTCCCCAGCCTCCCAAAGTGCTGGGCTTACAGGCATGAGCCACCACACCTGGCCACACAGTGTGACTTTCTATTTTGTTCTTTTTAAAAACAATTATTTTTGTTAATGTTATTTTACAAAAAAATTTTTGAGACGAAGTTTCGCTGTAGTCACCCAGGCTGGATTGATCTCGGCTCACTGCAGCCTCCACCTCCTGAGTTCAAGCGATTCTCCTGCCTCAGCCTACCGAGTAGCTAGGACTATAGGCGCTCAGCTAATTTTTGTATTTTTAGTGGAGATGGGTTTTCACCATATTGGTCAGGCTATGCTGGTTTCGAACTCATGGTCTCAAGTGATCTGCCTGCCTCCATCTCCCAAAGTGCTGGGATTACAGGCATGAGCCACGGCGCCCAACCAAAAACCTGGAGTAGTTCTTAAATATCTTTGGGATGGAAACAGTCTGTTTTCAAAGTACTTTGGTAAATTGGACTTCAGCCATTTTTTCCCCTTGATGAAATGGAACATACGTATGTGTGAGTTATTATTGTTTCATACATATTTATTTACTTTATTTACATTATTTATTTTATTAAATTAAGGCATCAGTGTTTTTCTGACCGAAGTTCTCATTTCCTGACGATGGAAATGGAACAAGAAAAAATGACCATGAATAAGGAATTGAGCTCAGACGCAGCTGCGTACTGCTGCTCGGCCTGCCACGGCGACGAGACCTGGAGTTACAACCACCCCATCCGGGGCCGGGCCAAGTCTCGCAGCCTGTCTGCCTCGCCTGCCCTGGGGAGCACCAAGGAGTTCAGGTACAACCAGGAAGAATGGTTCCTCTTTTTTTTCTCGTCTGATTTCATAATATTCTTTCTTAAAACGATTACAAAGAGTTCTCCTGAGTAGTCTGTGTCGATGCGTCCGGAAGGTGGAGCTGGGTCCTTGCCCAGGTGAAGCTGTGCCCTTGACAGGGGAGCCTGGCCCGTGGACACCTGCCTGGCACACGTTCCCAGATGCCAGCACAGGCACAGGGCACCACCGTGTTTCTTTGTCTGTATCAGCACAGAACCATCCAACTGGCACCCATGCTGACCCTTGAGGTTAGACTGAAGCGAACTTGGAGAGGAAACTTTTCTTTTTGAGATGGAGTCTCGCTCTGTCCCCCAAGCTGCAGTGCAGTGGTGCGATCTTGGCTCACTGCAACCTCCACCTCCCGGGTTCAAGTGATTCTCCTGCCTCGTCCTCCTGGGTAGCTGGGATTACAGGTACCCGCCACCATGCCTGGCTAATTTTTGTATTTTTGTAGAGGCAGGGTTTCACCATGTTGGCTGGGCTGGTCTTGAACTCCTGACCTCAGGTGATCTGCCCGCCTCGGCCTCCCAAAGTGTTGGGATTACAGATGTGAGCCACTGTGCCTGGCCTGGAAACATTTGCTCCACATAAGTCACTGGGGTGTGAGGGGACATCCCTCTTGGCTCTGCTCGTTTTGAGAGGCGAAGGCTGGGGGGCTCTGCATGGTGACGCAGGGCTGGTGGAGGCAGAGTCGTGGGTGTGGCCTTGGGCGGGCCCAACCCTCTCACATGTTGGGGCAAGTGTCTCCCTCCTGTGCCCAGAGTGCCCACAGTGCTCACCTTTGCACAGTGCGGCTTGAGCAACAGCGCCCCGGGCTTCACATGACGGTGGCCGCACAAGTGCAGCTGTGATGGCGCCTGAGGACGCTGCTCTGGGTTCTGGTGACAGTAAATGTGGTGAGTTTTAGGTGGAAGCTTGCCAGAGCCACGCTGCCCGACAGAAGGATCACGCCTATCAAATGCGAGGGGGGCTTTTTGGTGAAAGAGAGTCTTAGAAAGCGCGCTGCCTCACTCGGTGAGATGGGAGAGCCTGCAGCGCCTCTCGCTTGGTGGCAGCAGTGGCGAAACAGGCTGCTCCCACGTTTTCTGTCTACAGAGTCACTGCCTGAGCCAGGAGGCTGTGAGGGCTGGTGGCTGCCTTCGCCCCACAGGCACCGCGTCACCAGGATGCCTCTTGTCAGTGGGTCATTGTCCTGTACCTCCAGGCCACCCAGCGCAGCCACTGCGTGAACAG
Source organism: Chlorocebus sabaeus (assembly GCF_047675955.1). Lineage (NCBI taxonomy): Eukaryota > Metazoa > Chordata > Mammalia > Primates > Cercopithecidae > Chlorocebus > Chlorocebus sabaeus. The sequence goes on from NC_132923.1 coordinate 134,983,867, forward strand.
AATTGCTTTGGTCTTTTTTTTTTTTCCCTGTCGGTTCTTTGGCATAACGCACCATTTCTGTTTCATTCTGAACCTGATGACAGCAGCCCTGGGTCAGAGGTCGCCTCCGTAGTGGGTGACAGGCACCTTTAGGGTGAGGTGGGGGAGGAGATGGCAGATACGCCCAAGCACAGCCCGTCTTTGGGAAGCAAACATTAAATCCCAACACCCACTTCGAGAAACGTTGTTTTCCGCAATAATCTTTTAATTTCCTAAGTAAATAAAGTTCTTATTTTGTAATGTACTTCTTTTTTTTTTTTTTTTTTTTTTTTTTTGAGGTGGAGTCTTGCTCTGTCGCCCAGGGTGGAGTGCACTGGTGTAATAATCTTGGCTCACTGCAACCTCTGCCTCTTGGGTTCAAGTGATCCTCCTGCCTCAGCCTCCCAAAGTGCTGGGATTACAGGCATGAACCACCTCGCCCAGCTAATTTTTTGTATTTTTAGTAGAGACGGGGTTTCACCGTGTTAGCCAAGATGGTCTCAATCTCCTGACCTTGTGATCCGCCCACCTCAGCCTCCCAAAGTGCTGGGATTACAGGCATGAACCATCTCGCCCAGCTAATTTTTTGTATTTTTAGTAGAGACGGGGTTTCACCGTGTTAGCCAAGATGGTCTCAATCTCCTGACCTTGTGATCCGCCCACCTCGGCCTCCCAAAGTGCTGGGATTACAGGCGTGATCCCAGGCGTGAGCCACTGTGCCCGGCCTGTACTTTACAATTTTTAAAAGGCCGAGGTAAACAAGTCCATGACCACTGATGGCCACGCCTGTGTCTGCTGTGGAACAGCCCTCGTGGCACAACGGCTCTTCAGGGGTTGTCTGACCCTGCGAGGCAGCGGAAAGCCGTGCTTCTGTGGTGGGACTTGAGGATTTTGTTGGGCCGTTGCTTGGCCGGCTGTGTGCGAGTTTTCTGGGTGTGTGATGGGACTGGGAGGCTCCTGGGCACCCAGGACAAGGGCAGCCTCAGCGCTGGACCCTGATGAGAGCAGGGGTCCTGACAGCATTCTCCCCAGGACATACGTGGCTACCACAGCCCCTGGCTGGGTGATTTGACTGTGACCTGGTCATGTTTAAATCACTAGAAAAGTTGTTGATCCATTCATCCAGGGTCATTCATTCATTTATGTATTTAGACACAGAGTTTCACTCTTTTCACCCAGGCTGGAGTGCAGTAGCTCGATCTCGGCTCTCTGCAACCACCACCTCCTGAGTTCAAGCAGTTCTCCTGCCTCAGCCTCCTGAGTAGCTCGGACTGCAGGCATGCACCACCACGCCCAGCTAATTTTTCTTCTTTTAGTAGGGATGGGGGTTTCACCATGTTGGCCAGTCTGGTCTCAAACTCCTGACCTCACGTGATCTGCCTGCCTTGGCCTCCCAGAGTGCTAAGATTACAGGTGTGAGCCACCGTGCCTGGCTGCTGACATGAATCCAGAGTGAACATTTTTGCTAGAATTTTAATCTAGACGATTTAGAGATGTTGTCTAAGGTTTTGAGTCCCAAATGCAGATCTAGAGAGGGGTCCTGGGGAGACACTGAGGAATTCTGATCTCAGGCTGGCCCTGGCCCTGGCATTTTCCTTGTTTGGGCTGCAGCTCTCCCCGACTTGGGTCATGATCTGAGGGGTGCGTGGCCATGCATGCTCCTCACAGGTGCTGCTCCAGTGCAGCCATGGACCTGGGCAGAACCTTCCAAGGGCTGTTGTGTGGCTGCTGGGCAGATGGAGTTGGCATCTTTCAAATTGCATGTATGCCTTAGCGTGTAACTTCCTCTGTATCTGTGTCTGTCACTGCATGTCTGGTTTCAGGCTCTGACACTGCCCTCTCCCCACAGGAGGACACGCTCTCTCCATGGGCCATGCCCGGTGACCACTTTTGGACCAAAGGCCTGTGTGCTGCAGAACCCCCAGACCATCATGTGAGTGCTGGGGGCCATAGGTCGGGGGGAGTCCTTGGGATGTGTGTGGAGTTGTGGGATCGCTGTGTGGAGGAAGATTCCAGCACTTCACCTAAGAAGTACATGTTTTAGTTTAGGTCATTTAAACAAAAAGAAAAAAGTGACACGGGCGTCTTCCCTGAACCCCCTGAGTGCAGGCGTCCGAGCGGGGGTTCCCTAGCCGTGGCTTCTCCAGAGGCTTTGAGAAAGTGGATGGCAGGCAAGCTGGGGTCATGGGCGGCAGACACCAGGCAGCCTGGAGACCGGGTCACAGCCCGTGGGCGCAGTGGTGTCCACATGAGATCCTCAGGGCAGCCTGGAGACCGGGTCACAGCCCGTGGGCGCGGCGTCCACATGAGATCCTCAGGGCAGCCTGGAGACTGGGTCACAGCCCATGGGCGCGGCGTCCACATGAGATACTCAGGGCAGCCTGGAGACCGGGTCACAGCCCGTGGGCGCGGCGTCCATATGAGATCCTCAGGGCAGCCTGGAGACCGGGTCACAGCCCGTGGGCGCGGCGTCCACATGAGATACTCAGGGCAGCCTGGAGACCGGGTCACAGCCCGTGGGCGCGGCGTCCATGTGAGATCCTCAGGGCAGCTTCTTTGTTTCTAAGAGAGAGAGTTCTGGGGTAGGTTGCATTTGCTGTTTGATGGTTCAGTCTGTCAACACATTCTGCCTGGAGGCCCATCATAGTGTCTTATGGGAAAAACGCAACAGTGATAGATCTGATATCTGGGCTTTATGTGTAAAGAATTATAATCCGGGCTGGGGACGGTGGCTCACACCTGCAGTCCCAGTACTGTGGGATCCCAAAGCAGGCAGATCTTGAGCCCAGGAGTTTGAGACCAGCCCGGGCAACATGGTGAAAGCCCATCCCTACAAAAAATACAAAAATTGGCCAGGCGCGGTGGCTCACACCTGTAATTCCAGCACTTTGGGAGGCCAGAGTGGGCGGATCACGAGGTCAGGAGTTCAAGACCAGCCTGACCAATATGGTGAAACCCCATCTCTACTAAAAATACAAAAATTAGCCAAGCGTGGTGGCAGACACCTGTAATTCCAGCTGCTTGGGAGGCTGAGACAGATAACTGCTTGAACCCGGGAGGCAGAGGTTGCAGTGAGCTGAAGATCGTACCATTGCACTCCAGCCTGGGCGACGGAGCAAGACTCAGACTCAAAAAAAGAAAAATACAAAAAGTAGCAGGCGTGGTTGCACACACCTGTAGTCCAGTTGCTGAGGAGGCTGGGGTGGGAGGATCACCTGAGCCTGGGAGGTTGAGGTTGCAGGGAGCTGTGATTATGCAAAGTGTGTTCCAGCCTGGGCAACAGAGCAAGACCGTCTCCAAAGAAAAAAAGTGAGCACCCAGCCAGCTCTGAGAGTTGTATTCTGCACCTGGTAGATGTCGTCACCGCCTCTTCCCCAGAGAAGCCTTTGCTTCTAGGACGGGTGCCTCCGCTCTCCGGCCTCTGTACAGAACGGGCTCTCTTCAGGGCCTCCTCCTTCACGGAGTTGTGCACACTTCGCTTTCTGCGAGGGAGAACCATGCGGGAGGGCCTAGTGCTCCGGTGCGAGGGCTGCTGGGGGACTGATGACCAGGAAGCGCAACGCGGCCGTGTCATTGCACTTTCTGGGCTACTGGGGGCGGCCGCTGCATGGCCCTTCGCTGACAGGCACCAGTGGGGCTGGGGGCGTACAGTAGGGACAGAGGCCCCAGCCAGCCCTGGGCCGTCACCGAAGGTCAGGTCCAGGCGAGCCATGGGGGGCCATCCGAGGAGCTGCTCTGCAAACTGGGGGCACCGCGGCTGCACGTGCCCCAGGCAGGATGGGGTCGGCCTTGCTGCCTCCAGACGCTGAGGGCAGCCCCTTAGGATGGAAGTAACTCGCACTCGTGCTTTTGAGGCCCAGCCCTCTCAGTGCCGCTGGTTCCTGGAGTGTCTGTGACCTGTCACCGCTGCCAGATGCCTGAGGCGGGGGACCTGACCCCTGTTTGCATTCCCCCATCCTGTCCATCTTCTGATTCTGTCACTTTGACCCCAAAATATACAAACAGCTCCCCTGCACTATTGCCCGGCTGCCCTCCGCTGTGAGGACTCCTGACCGCTTGCCACGGCCTCACCATCCCTCCCCTGCACAGCAGCCACGTGTGCGATCCAGGGTGCTCCACTGCCCTCCTGGCCCCGCCGTGGCCCCGTCCTGCCGTCCTGTGCTTGCTGTCCCTGGCACCGCGCCGGGCCCCCACCCCCGCTGCCTGGTGCCCTCGCTGCACTTCCTGGTCCTGGGAGAGCCGCTCCTTCATCATTCGCATCTCGGCCACTGCCTTCACCAGCCATCAGTCCCTCGGGCCGGGCCGGGGCGCCGGAAGGGTGCATGTTCTGCCTCGGCCCTCAGACCAGGGTGTACTTGGTGGTCCCTGAGCTGCCCGAGGTCAGACAGCCCAGCAGGAGGGGGAGGCGGTGGGGCTGTGGGGCAGCGTTGAGGGGCACGCAGCTTTCTTGGTCCCCCCATGGGAGCACGCCTCTCTGTCTCTGGGATCCTAACCTCCCACTTCCCATCCCCGCCGTGGAGGGCGGGGCTTCCCATGCATCTGACCTCACGTCTTCCCTGATAGCCCAGAGCAAGACCCTGTGGGGGGCTGGCGAGGAGGGCACCCGCTTCCTGTTCTGTTGTCCAGGGAACTGGTTGGCATGTGTTGTGGAGGTGCATGAGTGTCCGTGTGTCACAGTGTGTGTGGCCACCCATGCGTGAGACACTCAGTCGGAACTGGCCAGGCTGTGGTGTGCTGGCCTCACGCCACCCCCTGCTCTCTCTGCAACACCCACCGCCCTGTGTGCCTGCAAGGGCTGGTGTCCTGCTTTGCAGGTGATCCAGGAAGAGGTCGAGGCGCTGTTTGTGGTCACACAGAGCGGTGGGTGCCTAGGCCTGTGCACGACGCTGCTGCCAGTGGCTCTGACTGGGCTCAGCTGAGCCTCAGGGCTGGAATGGGTGTAGGCCGGGCCATTGGGTCGGTGGTGACCATGGGAAGGAGAGCAGCGGCCGGGCCATTGGGTCGGCGGTGACCATGGGAAGGAGAGCAGCGGACGGGCCACTGGGTCGGCGGTGACCATGGGAAGGAGAGCAGCGGACGGGCCACTGGGTCGGCGGTGACGGTGGGAAGGAGAGCAGCGGACGGGCCACTGGGTCGGCGGTGACCGTGGGAAGGAGAGCAGCGGCCGGGCCACTGGGTCGGCGGTGACCGTGGGAAGGAGAGCAGTGGGGTCATGTGCAGGGCGTGGGCGTTGCTGGCTGACCAGGCCAGAGGACTGTGAGCCACCTGCACGCCCTGGGGCCGGAGCCAAGCAGAGTGACGCAGCGGGCTGGGGGCTGGGAGGGGGCTGGGAGGAACGCCCTTCCACCTGACTGTGACCTGAAGGCACCTTCCCTGTGGCCCAGCCGGTTCTGCAAGCCTGAGTGGCTGGTACAGCGCTGGGCAAGGCTGGAGGCTGGGTACTTGGCCAGGTCTGAGGCCACGGGAACAGAGGGCTTGGTCCCGCCCGGCTCTCTCTTAGAGCAGGGAGCTGAAGTGTGGCCTCTTTGCTGCTGAACTGAGGACTTTTTTTCAGTAGGGATTAAGCAGGAAGACCATGTGACCAATGAGGAAACTGGGTTTGGTTTTGTTTGATTTTCATAAGTGTAGGAAGCTCTTGACTTAGGTGCTTTTACAACAGCTTTACCAAGTCGCATCATAATTGCGTTTTGCTTTGAGTTTTGAGTATGCAGAGCTTAGGCTTCTAGTGTGAGCGCACAGTCAGGACCATGCCGATGCGGCAGCCGTGTGTTCGCCAAGCGTGGCCTGGATGCTGTGGACATGCCGGCTGGCTCCCAGCAGGCAGGGGCCGCCTCGCAAGCCACATGTGTGACCCGGGACAGGTGCTGAGCTCACAGGGGATGGTATGAGTGACCCCACGCCTCCCAGTAATACCTGTGCAGGGTGAGTGCTGATGAGCGATGGGCTGAGGTCCATGGCCCTGTGGCTGCCATTGGCGTCTGTGTTGTGGTTCTGGGGGTTGTTAGTGGGACGGTCACACTCCCGGGGAAGTCACTGCTGGGAAGAGGCATGGCAGGCAGCAGCTTTCTCAATTGGGCAACTTGGAACTAGCTGGCCGGCGAGGTGGTTTAAGAACTCGCCCCGTGGGGCTGAGGACAGGTGGTAAGCGCTGACCACGGTGTCCAGCCCCGCTGCGCCTCCCTTGGCCTCTGGGAACAGGAGCAGGCTCCGTGGTGGGTGTCCTGGTTCTGGGCTGGGATGCTGTGACTGACGTGGTAATGGGAATCCCACCGGGGCTGGCCCTGCCTGTGGAGAAACACCGGGCACAGTGGTCAGGGTCGGAGCCAGCAAAGCGCAAGCGGCTGTGTCAGGGCTGCCATGGACTTTTAAACCTGTGATTTTTACTGTGACAGTGAGTGAGGTTAAAGTCCGTTCATGCGGGGATGCAGTGAGCTGTGTGCAGGGCAGGAAGCGGGTCCTTGAGGGGTCCTGGGCTCACGTGGTGTCAGAAACCGTGTGCAGGGGATCCTAGGGACGGAATCCCCACATCAACTGGTTTGGGTTTTTGTGGGGGCCTGAGGAGGGCACCAAGGAAAGAGTGGCCCGGCCATGGGCTTCCATGGACATTTCTGCCCCGCCAGCGTCACTGAGGAGCCAGGCAGGCAAGTGGCTGGGGGCTCTGAAGGGCAGCGGTGCATGCGCTTGGGTCAGTGCGGTGCCCGGGCGGGGAGTGTGGGCCTGAGCCTGCGTGTGATGGGCCAAGCAGCTGAGTGGTGGTCATTCAGGACCCTACTGACCCCTGACCCTGTCTCTGTGGCCAGGCCCCTGGCACCAGGTGGCTGGGGGTACCGGTGCGACCCTTGGCCCTGCCCGTGGCCACTGAGCACATTTCCCTGGGAGGTGAAAACACCTTTTTAAAGTTTTTTTTTCTTTTCTAAGTCGTACACCTTTTCCACGAGGTGGAGATCACTGCTGGTGTGAACTCTTTTCTCCTCCCCTAAAGGCACATTCAGGACCCTGCAAGCCAGCGGCTGACGTGGAACAAGTCTCCGAAGAGCGTCCTTGTCATCAAGAAGATGAGAGACGCCAGCCTACTGCAGCCGTTCAAGGAGCTCTGCACGCACCTCATGGAGGCACGCGGGGCTGGGGGGAACGGGGCCTGGGGTGCACACGGAGTTGTGGGGGGGCCTCCGTCCGTATCGCTGCCCCGTGAGACCACGGGAACCACCTCAAGTGCTGGGAAACGACTACTTGTCTGGAACTGGGGACTGAGCAGGGATCTGCCCACGTGTCTGGGTTTGTGTGTGCTGCCATGACAAGCACCAGACTGGGTGATCAACAATGAGCCGGATGGGCTCATGGCCCTGGAGGCTGGGAAGTCCAAGATCAAGGGGCTGCATCTGGCGTGGGCCTTCCTGCCGTGTCTTCTCTGCAGAAGAGCAGGCGTGGGGGGCGCAGCACGAAAGAGCTGGGAAACCGAAATAATAGCCTTAGTCAGTTCCTGAGCAGGGAGCCCCTCCGCCCAGTCATCTCTTAAAGGTGCTGCTGCTTAATCCCGGTGCATTGGTGATGAAGCTTCAGCGTCAGCCTGGGAGGGGCGGGCATGCAGGCCACGGTGCCAGGTCTCTGATTCCAACGCCCGTGAGTCGGGAACCTCCCTGCAGGAGGGTGGGGTCTGCAGGTGGAATGAGCAGATTGGCACTTTGCTTCCAGGAGAACAACATGATCGTGTACGTGGAAAAGAAAGTGCTGGAAGACCCTGCCATCGCCAGCGATGAAAGCTTTGGGGCAGTGAAGAAGAAATTCTGTACCTTTCGAGAAGGTGGGCTGGCAGCTCTGTCCTTGGTTTCTCCAGCACAGTTCCCTGCTCCAGTGGAAGCTTCTGGCACTGTTGCCCTCATCATTGGTGTCTGCGCACTGTACCACGGAGGGGCCGCCCTGTGACAGCCTCTTCTTGGTTTTGCTTTGTGTTTCCTAGATTATGATGACATTTCCAATCAGATAGACTTCATCATCTGCCTGGGGGGAGACGGGACGCTGCTGTACGCTTCCTCGCTTTTCCAGGTGAAGCGCTGACGTTTCCAGACGCGCACCAAGTTCTAGTCTAGGTGCTGCGTAACGAGGGGCTCGCAACCACGACTTCCGTTACTTTTCACCCCGTAGCTTTATGCGAGAGCAGTCATCTAGAGCGGCCAGCACCGACTCCCATGGTGGCATCCCGGTGGGGCGCAATGGTGGGGCTAGGGGCAGTGTGGACACGGTGCTACAGCTGGGGGTGGCCAGAGCGCCTGGGACAGGAGGGAGTGGTGCAGGGCAGCAGGTCCTGGGAGACGACCTTGCGTACTGGCCCATCCCCTCCAGGCCTCCCTTGAGCTCTTCTTCCTGGTTTCTCGGCAGCACGGCTCTCCCCCTGGGCTGTAGGGCCACACTGTGCGGGGACCCTGGCTCTGCCCTTGGCCCGCTGCGTTGGTGACACCCGGAAATGCCCGCAGCCCACCCCGCTCTCCTCCTCTTCTCCCCATTAGCACCTGTGGGGCGCGAGGCCCTGACCCCGAGGCCGCCTCCCACCCACCCCCGCTGGCTCCCCTGCCCTCCACGTCCAGGGGGCTGCTCAGCTCTGCTACCTTTGTTTGTCGCCAGCTCCCCACACCGACCTTGGCCCTGGTGGCCCAGCCCACCCTGGCCTGGGATGTCCCCCTCTGCTCGTCCACATGGCCATTCCCTCTTGCAGAGGGTCAGAGGTGCTGTCCCCACAGAGCTGGGTCCCTCCTGAGGTGCCGGTGGAAAGCTGGGTGGTGTGGGAGTGCACGGCCTGGGCGCTGAATGACCTCTCCATCGGCTCACAGGGCAGCGTCCCTCCGGTCATGGCCTTCCACCTGGGCTCCCTGGGCTTCCTGACCCCGTTCAGCTTTGAGAACTTTCAGTCCCAAGTTACTCAGGTGATAGAGGGTGAGTTGGAATGTTCTGGAGCCCACAAGCAGCTCTGATCCTGGGGCTGTCGTCTCGCTTGGTTGTGGAGGGTTTGTTTTATTTATTGATGCATGGAGCAAACATTGAAAGGTTTCTAGATTCAGGGATTTCTAAATCTTGAGTGGTTCAAACCTTTTTTACTAACACTGAGAAGTTTCAGCAGATCACAAGTTGAAGCTGCCCTGCCTGTTGGGCAGAAGTGAGCTGATTCTCACTCAGAAGGCACAGAAGTGTCCGCTGGGCACGGTGGCTCACACCTGTAATCCCAGCACTCTGGGTGGCCGAGGCGGGCAGATCACGAGGTCAAGAGATGAGACCATCCTGGCCAACACGGTGAAACCCCGTCTCTACTAAAAATACAAAAATTAGCTGGGCGTGGTGATGCGCACCTGTAGTTCCAGCTACTTGGGAGGCTGAGGTGGGAGAATCACTTGAACCCAGGAGGCAGAGGTTGCAGTGAGCCGAAATCGCACCACTGTACTCCAGCCTGGGTGATGGAGTGAGACTCCATCTCAAAAAAAAAAAAAAAAGGCACAGAGGTGTCAACTTGGGAGCAGAAAGGGACCCTGACCCCGCTGGCCTCCCTGGGCTGGGCCCCGACCCTGCCAGCCTTGCTAACACCCTCCGACACCCTGACTCCCACTGACGCCCTCTGACTCCTTCCAACGCCTTCCAACTCCCTCCAACGCCCTCTGACTCCCTCCGACGCCCTCCGACTCCCTCCGACGCCCTCCGACTCCCTCCGACGCCCTCCGACTCCCTCCGACGCCCTCCGACTCCCTCCGACGCCTTCCGACGCCCTCCGACTCCCGCTGACGCCCTCCGACTCCTTCCGACGCCCTCCGACTCCCTCCGACGCCCTCCGACTCCCTCCGACGCCCTCTGACTCCCCCTGACGCCCTCCGACTCCCTCTGACGTCCTCTGACTCCCTCCGACACCCTCCGACTCCTGCTGACGCCCTCTGACTCCTGCTGACGCCCTCTGACCTGTGCCCTCTGATGCCCTGTGACTCCCACCGGACCTCAGGAAACGCAGCTGTTGTTCTCCGGAGCCGGCTGAAGGTCAGGGTGGTGAAGGAGCTCCGGGGGAAGAAGACAGTGGTGCACAACGGGCTGGGTGAAAATGGCTCACGGGCTGCGGGCCTGGACATGGATGTCGGGAAGCAGGCCATGCAGTACCAGGTGAGTGGAGGTGCCTCAGCCTCGGTGAGGGGCCCGGGGTGGGGGGACTTGGGTCCCAGGGGCGAGGGCCTTCTGCAGAGCCTGGCTGGGTGGGATGGCCGTGTCTGTGAGCTGTGCGGCCCCACCCACCCTGAGTGTGCAATGCTGTCATCTCCTCCAGGTCCTGAATGAGGTGGTGATTGACAGAGGCCCCTCCTCCTACCTGTCCAACGTGGACGTCTACCTGGACGGACACCTCATCACCACGGTGCAGGGCGACGGTAAGGCCCGCAGCGCTGTCCTGGGGCCCTGAGCGTCCCTCGGGCGGGAGTGACGCCTGCGCCTGTCCCTGTCAGGAGTGATCGTGTCCACCCCGACGGGCAGCACGGCGTATGCGGCCGCGGCCGGGGCCTCCATGATCCACCCCAACGTGCCGGCCATCATGATCACGCCCATCTGCCCCCACTCGCTGTCCTTCCGGCCCATCGTGGTCCCCGCAGGGGTCGAGCTGAAGGTCAGAGCCAACGACGCTCCTTTTCCGGTTTGTGAGTCATTTGACCCCGTGCAGCACAAAGCCCGGACCTAGCGCTCGGCTCTGCCGTGCTGGCTTCAGCCTCGGACATGGCCTCACCATCCTAGGGCCGTCCGTGCCCTCAGAGGCAAGCCCTGCCTTGCTGGTGCCCGAGATCTGTCCACCCAGGTGCCCGGGGCCCGGGTCTGAGGGGCTTCCCGCCATTGTTGGTCTCTGGCGGTGCTGAGCTGGGCCAGTGCCTGTAAGATGCGCACTCCACCGTCCACAACGCAGGGTCAGAGCTGCCCAACCTTCGGCCTCTGGCGAGCACTCGGGGGTGGGTGCCTAGAAGTGTCCTCCCCACAGCTGGGGGCCCACCCCTCTCCCTGCTTGACCCTCAGATCATGCTGTCACCTGAAGCAAGGAACACAGCATGGGTGTCCTTCGATGGACGGAAGAGACAAGAGATCCGCCACGGAGACAGGTGCGGGCTGCAGGCCGGGCTGGGCACTGCCTGCCAACCTCCTCCCTGAGCCAGGCAGCGCCTGCCCTCTTGGGGTTGGCCTGTAGACACAGCTTGTCCCCTAGAGCACCACAGGGCCTGAGTCCCTGGGTCTTAGAGTGTCACAGTCAGGGCACCCGTGCAGGCGGCAGCAGGTCACATACGGTGGCACATGCAAGCGTGACCCCAGCAGAGGCCTGAGGGTGTCCCCCCCCCAGCACAGCTGCCCGCCCTTGCATGAGGGCTGCCCTCCCCCACCTCCTGGGACCTCACCCCTGAGGGCCCTGGGGCAGTGTTTGTCAGTTCCCTGCACCGTCCCCTCCAGGACCTGGGGCGGCTCTGTCCCAGCACCCATGGGGCACCCCTCAAGCCTGCCTCAGGGAGGGGCTGCCTGGCCACTCAGGAAAAGAGTCCCGGCCATTCCCGGGGAGGGAGGGAGGGTTCTTGGCTGGGGCGGGCCTTTCTGGAAGCCCTGGCTCAGGCAGCTGCTCTCCCGCCCCAGCATCAGCATCACTACCTCATGCTACCCGCTCCCCTCCATCTGCGTGCGGGACCCCGTGAGCGACTGGTTTGAGAGCCTCGCACAGTGCCTGCACTGGAACGTCCGGAAGAAGCAAACCCACTTCGAGGAGGAGGAGGAGGAGGAGGAGGGGGAGGGCTAGGTCGAGCCCTGTCCAGGCCGGAATCCTTCCGCTGTCTTCTTTTCTGCCCTCCAAGCTCCCTCTGGGGACAGACCAATCTGTGTGTGTGTCTGTGACCGCCTCTGTCTCAATGGCACGGCCACTTCCTTCCTGTAGCTGGGTCAGAGCCTGGGTCTGCCCTTTTGTCCAGATCAGCTGTTTTTTTTAACATTTTAAGTCTGACTTTTTTTTGCTTTTCTAAAGAAGCAGTGAGAAATGGGCTGGGAGTGCTTCTGTCCCACTGACCCCGTGGGGGTCCCTGGAGCACAGCCTCCAGCCGCCGTAATTCCACGCCAGGATATTTTTCCACAAATCAGTCGATTGAAATTCAGAGGGGTCGGAATGACTCGACCTGTCCTTCAATGTTGAAAATAAATGTCTCAGCCAAAAACCTTCCTTGAGCTGCGATGCTTTTCCCCTTGGCCTGCACCTCTTTCCTTAAAGCTTCTGCAGGGAAACCCCCGGTGGAGGCGCTGCTGAAAAGTCTGGTCTCGCCGGTGGTTGGCAAGAGGTGCTGGTGGTTTTGTTGTGCGCAGTTTCTGGGGAGGGTTGGATGCGTCCCCTGCTGTCCAGCCCTCCCCGCTCGAGGCCCCATGAGTCTGGGACCCTCAGTGGGAAGGGGGCTGGCATCGCTGGCGACCCACACATTCCTCACGCAGCTTCCGCTCCCAGGAAGGGGGTTTAAATCCTGTATAGACTTTTTAGAGATTCTTTTAAAGTTTCTGAAATGCTCATGTGCATCTTTTCTTGTACACACTTTTGTGAAGATTTCAAGGGGAAGGGAGTCGTCTGCCATTAAATGTTTACATTTGTGTTCTGCGAGACGCTGTCTTCGGGGACCATTCTGTTCAGTGCGATCCTGGTGGTCCGGGAGATGGGGATTTCCGGGGCTAGTGATCGTGATCCCTTTTATCTTGCAACTGTAATGAGAATCTTTGACATGAACACAGCGAGGGACTCAACACGCTGATTCTCCTCCTGCCTCTGCCATGAGTCTCCAGCCTGCAAAGCACCGGCAGCTGTGGCGCATGTGGGTGCTGCTACCCCGGCACGCGCCTCTTCCACGGGCACAGGTGTGTGGAGGCCGTGGTCAGAGCCTGGTGTCCTGGTTACTGCTGCCCGGGCATCTGTATTTTGAGTAACTGCTCTGAGTTTTGCACATGAAGTTGTCCTCATCTGCTGGAGGCTGATAAGAAAAAGAAGGCACAAAACATTCGCCGCCGCCGGTGAGCTTCCCGCAGCCACCCGGCCCCACCTGGGCACGTTCTCCGAGGCACGTGTCTCCCCGCTCACCCTCGTCTGGGCACCTCAGCATCGGCAGACTTAAGCATCCAAAAGCCCCGAGTGTGATTCTGGGCAGTGGGCCTGGCTTTAAGTCCGCCGTGACCCTGGGCACAGGGGAGGCCCAGCTGTGGGCTTAGGAGGAGAGAGGGACCAGCACCCAGTGTCAGGGCCGGAAGACAGCAGTGTTCAGAATTCCAGCCACTCATCTGAAGAAAAACAGTGTGAACTGAGCTCTAAAGCAGCACGAGACGGAAATGATCTAGAAAACTTTGGATTTTTGACGTAAATTTTAATGTTTCATATTAATTTCTTGAAAATTTATTAAATGTCATTGAAAGCCTTATTACGATTTTCAGATCCTTTCAATAAACAAGACTTGTAAAAAAGAAGCTGGGTTAATAACACCTTTCTTCTGACGCCTTGTAACCAACATAGAGGGGTTGGGCAGGGTCACCCCCATTAAATCCTGGCCCTGAAATGCCCATCCACCGAGTGTGGGGCCGGCAGGCCGTCCTCCCCAAGGGGCTGTGTGGTGCCCCAGGGGCTGGGAGTGCCGCTGGCTCTTCTGGGCAAGGGGGCACTGCCCTGGCAGGGGGAGGGGTAGACAGAGGGACTCAAAATCGTGGGATGGTGTTGCCTCGGGCAGGCTGTGTTTCTCCTGGAAGAGCCACTGAGACCAGGGGGAGTTGAGTCCCTGCATCCCCGGGGCCAGCAGGGCTGGAAGGGCCCCTCCATCCAGGCTGCCTAACTCAGGGGCAGCCACAAGCCAGGTGAGGACCCGCTGTCCCCTGGGCCCAGCCTGGGCACTGACATCGGCCTCCCTCCCTCCAGTGATGTGGTCCTCCCCCCAACCCCCCACCCCCGCAACCCCACACCATCCCTGTTGTCCTAACAAGGCCCAGATGAATGTGGCTCAAGGCTTTGGCCGGAGCCAATCTGTGCTACATGCGCGCAAGGCCAGGAGAGACCAGAATGACCACCCCATGGGCACCTGCACCACCAGCACCCTGCACCGTTTTGGGGATGTGAAAGCCTGGGCTGTGGGCCCCTCCCTATTGACCTGGAGCACCTCTGTCTCCCCGGCCTGGAAGAGGCTGTGGATCAAGCCTTAAGCTTCCCAGCTTTCGGGAGCACCGAGGCCCCAAGACATCCTGGGGGCTGCCGGGCTCAGGCTCTGGGGCTTGGAAACCTTTTCGATCCTGAAGCGGCGGCATCCAGGGTCTCTGCCGGGCCAGTGCCAGCCTGTACCTGGGGCACCTCTGTGCTGGGCCTGGCACCTTCACCCTGCCTCCCACAGCCATGGTGTCTCCTCAGGTCAGGTCAGAAGGGGCTGCAGCCAGGCCCAAAGACCCAGCCCAATTCCTGCGGCTCCCGCGGGGTCTGGGTGAGGCCTGTTCTGCTGGGAGCCCAGGAGGCTGCGACCCTGGAGCTGGAAGTCCGGTTGGGGGAGAGCAGGGTGGGGAGGGTATGGTAGAGGAGCTGGCCGGAGGAGCCCAGGGAAGGTTGGCAGTGCTGGCGATGTCGGGGACGGCAGGAGCTGGTACGTCACCGCGTGGTTCAGCCGTTTCCAGCACATCCCGTCCCAGAAGGATCTTGACCAGGGCATAGGCTGCCTTCAGGGTCTGGTAACACCAAGGAGCCAAGGCAGGCAGTAAACTGAGGCCACAACCTCCTTAGGAGCCTCCACCACCAGGACACGCACCGGAAAGAGGAAGGAGGCCCCTGCAGAGAGCAGGGTGGGCAGGAGTGGGTGGCCAGGACAGGCAGTACCCAGTGAGGGGTGGTGGGGACCCAGGAGCCACAGAGGAGCTGGCTCAGCCACCCTGTGCAGGAGGCACTTGGGGCCTGTGCTCGGGCCTCACCAGGGCTGCCCCACGCCTATATCCTGCTCATAAGCCCCAGGACCAGGATCCCCACCCAGCTGCTCTGCAGAGAGGACAGGAGGCCAGACAAAAAGATGGACAAACACACACACAGACACACCACACAGAAAAACAGGCGTGGGCACCACTGAGACACACACACGGGCACCACACACTCAGACACAGACACACACAGAAAAATACACATGGACGCCACTGAGACGCGCACACTCAGAGACACGCAGTGCGCTCTGGGAAACAGGACGGTTCCTCCAAACCAGCAAAGGGCCCCGGAAAGCATGGGTGGCCCTGAGTATGGAGGGTCTGAAGCCGCGGGAACTTGCCCATGAGTGACCTTGGCCTGGAGAACTCCCCGGCCTCTTTCCCCACCTGCTGATGAGGACAAATTGCAGGGGCATGAGAGGCTGCTGCTCCCTCACCGCCGGACAGGTGGCCGAGTGGTCTGCAGGCTGGGTCTCCAGGCGGGGACCCTCCTCGCTTCCTCCCCATCCGTGGGGCCTTGGCACAGACCCCATTCTCTGGGGCCTCTGTTCACACCCCACACCTCCCTGCTGTCCTCAACGCCCCTCGGGAAACTTCAGCTCCTCTGGGCCGGCAGGTCTCACCCTCCCTGCTGAGTGGGAGCCCAGACTGAAGCTGGCTGGGGGACATGGAGGAGCCTGTGGGCCAGGGGGACCCAGAAGGGGGCAGAACAGAGCTAGCCATGACCGCTTTCCTTCCTGCCTTCCAGAAGATCATCCAGGCCCTGAAGGCAGAGGAAAGGAATCCCACAGCCCATGGGCCCCTCAGCCTGGGGAGACCCTGCCCTGAGGTCAGCAGGCAGCAGAGAGGCCAGGGAGGACTCTGTGGAGGCCTCTACCCAGCCATGTCGCAGGCAGCACAACCCGGAAGGTCCCAGGAACCAGGGATGCACATTGGAGGTTTGAACAGCGCCTGGACCCATCAGCCTCCCACACAGCGAGGCTTCCTGACTCCTAACCGACTCCACATCATGTGGATAGAAATTCACTGAAATACATGACAACGGCATGCAGGCAGGAAAACATGTGCAATAATACAACAGCTCGATGTTCTCAATACAAAGCTCATAGAATTGACACAAAACACTAATAGAAAAATTGTCAAAGGCCAGAAACCGATGACCCAAGGAACAATATAAATAGCTAAGAAGTGCCAGGCTCGGTGGCTCATACCTGTAATCCCAGCACTTTGGGAAGCCAAGGTGGGTGGATCACGAGGTCAGGAGATTGAGGCCATCCTGGCTAACACGGTGAAACTCCATCTCTACTAAAAATACAAAAAAAAAAAATTAGCTGGGCATGGTGGCGGGCGCCTGTAGTCCCAGCTACTCAGGAGGCTGAGGCAGGAGAATGGTGTGAACCCGGCAGGCGGAGCTTGCAGTGAGCCGAGATGGCGCCACTGCCCTCCAGCCTGGGTGACACAGCGAGACTCTGTCTCAAAAAAAAAAGAAAGAAATTTAAAATTAAAATTATTAATACACGCCTCCCAGGCAATATAGCAAAGAGAAGTGGGGCATGGTGGCTCACGCCTATAATCCCAACACTTTGGGAAACCGAGGTGGGAGGTCCTTCTGGGGAGAGGAAGACAGGAAGGCACCCAGGCTTCCCAGACACTATTCCAAAATCATTAAACTGTACATCCCAAGCCCAGCACAGTGACGGCCACCTGCAGACCCAGCTCCTCCGGAGGCTGAGGCCAGAGAGTCCTGAGTTTGAGCCTAGCCTGGGCAAAGTAGTGAGATCCGCCATCTCAAAAATAAAATAAAATGCATGGTCCCTCATGAAATGTAAGGATTTGCTATAAAAATTTTGAGAGGCCAGGTGCAGTGGCTCACACCTGTAATCCCAACACTTTGGGAGGCCAAGGTAGGTGGATCATGAGGTCAGGAGATCGAGACCATCCTGGCTAACAAGGTGAAACTCCATCTCTACTAAAAATACAAAACAATTAGCAGGGCGTGGTGGTGGGCATGTGTAATCCCAGCTACTCGGGAGGCTAAGGCAGAGAATTGCTTGAACTCAGGAGGCGGAGCTTGCGGTGAGCTGACATCACACCACTGCACTCCAGCCTGGGCGACAGAGTGAGACACCGTCTCAAAAAAAAAAAAGGCCGGGCATGGTGGCTCAGGCCTGTAATCCCAGTACTTTGGGAGGCCAAGGTGGGTGGATCACAAGGTCGGGAGATGGAGAACATCTTGGCCAACAGGGCGAAACCCCGTCTCTACTAAAAATACAAAAATTAGCTGGGCGTGATGGCGCACGTCTGTATTCCCAGCTACTCAGGAGGCTAAGGCAGGAGAATCACTTGAACCTGGGAGGCAGATGTTGCAGCGAGCCAAGATCACGCCACTGCACTCCAGCCCGGGCGATGAGAGCGAAACTCCGTCCCCAAAAAAAAAAAAAAAGAAAAAAGGAGTACTTTTTATAAATCTGCTTTTGAAATCATTTGGATACTACAGCGACCCTGCTGACCACAACAGCCGAGACTAGTGGGCAAATCACCAGACATTTCTGGGTTTCCTGCAAAGTAGGAAAATCTACTTTGTAAACTGCTCTGAAATTTATGAACTCCGTGTGGATGGTGAACTCAGGCACCAGGCAGATTGCACCCCACTGCGTTAATTTCACTTCTGAGTCTTTTATAATTTTCTTTATTCCTTTTTTTTTTTTTTTTTGAGACGGAGTCTCGCTCTGTCGCCCAGGCCGGAGTGCAGTGGCCGGATCTCAGCTCACTGCAAGCTCTGCCTCCCGGGTTCACGCCATTCTCCTGCCTCAGCCTCCCGAGTAGCTGGGACTACAGGCGCCCGCCACTGCGCCCGGCTAATTTTTTTCTATTTTTTAGTAGAGACGGGGTTTCACCATGGTCTCGATCTCCTGACCTTGTGATCCGCCCGCCTCGGCCTCCCAAAGTGCTGGGATTACAGGCGTGAGCCACCGCGCCCGGCCATTTTCCGTATTTTTTGTAAAGACGGGGTTTCACCGTGTTAGCCAGGACCGTCCAGATCTGACCTTGTGATCCGCCGGCCTCGGCTTCCTAAAGTGCTGGGATTACAGGTGTGAGACACCGCGCCCGGCCTTTTTTTTTTTTTTTTTTTTTTTTAAGACAAGGTTCTCACTCTGTCGCCCAGGCTGGAGTGTGATCCTGGCTCACTGCAGCCTCGACCTCCCAGGTTCCAGCCATCCTCCCACCTCAGCCTCCCGAGTAGCTGGGACCACAGGCACCATCACCGCGCCCTGACCGGCTCCCGGGGGCGCTCCGCGCCCCTCCTCCTGCCCCACTCCTCTGGGACATCCCCACCAAAGACCCCGCGGGAGGAAACAGTCCCAGTCTCTGGCCCAACCGTGTTGCGGGCCCCACGGGGAAGCCTGGGGAAGGAGGCTGCCATCAGCGGACGCCCTGGCCAGGATCTGAAGCTTTACGAAGGTTCGTACAACGTAAAGAAGAAGAAGTGAAAGTTTAACGAAACGTAAAAGTAGTATTTATTTACTTACGAGATGGAGTCTCGCTCTGTCCCCCAGGCTGGACTGCAATGGCGCGATCTCGGCCCACTGCTACCTCCGCCTCCCGGGTTCAAGGGATTCTCCTGCCTCAGCCTCCGGAGTAGCTGGGACTACAGGCGCGCGCCACGAGGCCCGGGCATTTTTTTTGTGTTTTTAGTACTGATGGGAGCGGTTTTACCATGTTGGCCAGGCTGGTCTCGAACTCCTGACCTCAGGCGATCCGCCTGCCTCAGCCTCTCAAAATGCCGGGATTACCGGCGTGAGCCACCTCCCCCGGCCAAAAGTAAACTTTTCTTTATTCTTTTGAGAGGGAGTCTCGCTCTGTCGCCCAGGCTGGAGTGCAGGGGCGCGATCTCGGCTCACTGCAGCCTCCGCCTCCGGGTTCAGGCGATCCTCCTTCCTCAGCCTCCAGGGCCGGGACTACAGGCGCCCGCCACCGCGCCCGGCGAATTTTTGTATTTTCAGTAGAGACGAGGTTTCACCTTGTGATGCGCCCGCCTCGGCCTCCCAAAGGGTTGGGATTACAGGCGTGAGCCACCGTGCCCGGCCCAAAAGTAATCTCTAAAGAGCCCTTTAGCCGCAACTTCATTCCCGAACATTATTTGAGAAAGTAACGCTAGGAAATCGCTCCACGAAGTTCCAGAGCCAGAGTCCTCCGGGCCGCGGGCGCGCCCGCAGGTGTGTCTGCTCCGCACGCCCCCCAGAGCGCGGCGCCAGCCTGATGCGGAGGCCCCGCCCCCGAGCGCGCCACAAGCCAATCAGCGCCCTGAGGCGAGTCCCCACCCCGCGCGGCGGCCCCGCCCCCCCGGCAGTTTCCGTCAGGCTGGGCGGAGCCACTTCCGCCAAGAGGCGCCTTTGTGTCTTCTAAGTTGAGCGTATTCAGTGGATTTCTTATTCCTTGAACCCAAACCTGGGCGGTAAACCCTCTGGGGCTTAGAGAGCGGCCTCCACAGACTGGCCGATCCCGCCCTGAAGTGCCGGCGGTGGAACAGCTCGGGCGGAACCAACGGGCTGCCGCGGGGGTGGGGCCGCTGTTTCCCCCTCCCATGTTCCTGCAGTGGAACGGCCCGGGAGGAACCAACGGGCTGCCGCGGGGGTGGGGCCGCTGTTCCCCCTCCCATGTGCCTGCAGTGGAACGGCCCGGGAAGAACCAACGGGCCGCGGGGGTGTACTGAGCTCACCGTCTTCCCCCTCCCTCTGCCTGCAGTGGAACGGCCCGAGCAGAACTAAACGGGCGGCCGCAGGCAGCACTCAGCGCGCCGTCTGTCTCCCCCCCCCTCCCCCCCCGCCGTGCGCCTACAGTGGAACCAACAGGCGGCCGCGGGGAGTAAGCGCGCCGTGTCCCCACCGTGTGCCTACAGTGGAACGGCCCGGGCGGAACCAACAGGCGGCCGCGGAAGGCCACTAAAAGCCCCTCTTTCCATCCCCCCATCTGCCTGCAGTGGAACGGCCCGAGCGGAACCAACAGGGAGGGGCGCTGAGCGCGCCGTGTTTTACCCCCCGTCTGCCTGGAGTAGAACGACCCGGGCGGAACCAACGGGCAGCCGCGGGGGCGTTGTGGGCCGCGGCGCGGTTCCCCGCTCCCCGGCTCCGGGGCACTGAGGAGCGGCGCCCGCGGGGCAGCGAGGAGCCCGATGCCGGGTTCTGCGCGTCATTTTCGGCCCCGCGGGCATCCCGTGAAGCCCACCTGGGTCCGCCAGCCCTGTGACACTCCCCATAGCCGAGCTCCGAGGCCCCTCCGCGGCCTCGCATCCGGCCCCTCCAGCGCGCGCCTCTCAGGCCCCGCCCGCCGGCGTCCCTTTGTTGTGAAGGCGGCGGGGCCTAGACGGGGGCGCCCGAGCGCGGGGGCCAGCGCTATGCCTGCGGCGGAGACTGCATCAGGCTGTTGGTGGGTTCTGCGTGCTGGGTGCTGTGCTCGGTGCTCGGTGCTGGGTGCTGCGAGGTCGGTGCTGGGTGCTGGGTGCCGGTACTGATGCTGAGTGCGCGGGCGCCCGGGGTTCCCCTGCCCGGATTGGCTCCTGGGGGGTCCTTTCCTACGGCGGGCGCTGTGCGCGGAAAACGCTGGTGGCGTTTTGCGAGCTGGCTTTAAGTGTTTTCACGTTCGGGAGTCCACGGAGACCCCCACGCCCTGAAACCCGGGAACGCGGTGTGCGTGGCCGCAAAAAAAAAAAAAAAAGCAAAAATCTCCCGACAGCCGAGCTCCCGTTCGGTGGCTTTTTAGTTCTTTGTTTGTTTTTTTAACGGAGCGCAACCTACTTTGCTCAGGAAGCCTGCACATCACATTTTCAGGCCACACGAGCCCGTGTTTTAGGAAGGGTCGCTGAGGCAGGAGTAGGAAGGTTTTCCACGCCACTCACGCATTTTCAATGCAGGCAAATCAGAAAACGGAGGGCAGAACGAAAATGAGCGGATCTGGAGTCCAGGCTGCGCTTCGTCCACATCTGTAACAGATGTTTCCTGGTGGAGATGTGTAGGGCGCAGCGGGTCACCTGGGCGGGGGGGCACAGGGCACCCTCCTCGGGGTGCCTTTGGCGTTGGGCACTAGTGTGGTCTCCAGCTTCCGGGTGTTGGAAGGGAGTGTCCCCTGCAGCCTGAGCCTCTGCCAGATGGTTTCCTTGGGAGGAACTCCCAGGGGGAGGTCTGAGTTCCGGGGCATGGTTTGAAGATTTGGGACACGTTTTGCCTGAAATGCCTTTCTGGCTGTTTGAACCCACCTGGACTTCCTGACCAGCGGCACGGATTGTTAACCTCTGGTGCAGGGGCCTGGCTAGGAGAGGTCTGCACAGTTGGACGGGGTGCAAAGTGACACTCTGTCATAATCCGGCGCTCAGATTCCTGTGGTGGGACGAGCAGCTCCTGTGGCTTTATCCCATTTTAAATCCAGGTTTTCTTTTCCTTCTAGTCCTCGGGCTCCTCCCGGGGACCCTTGTCCAGACAGTGGAAGGGAAGGATGTCACTTCTGAGATGAGGTTCAGAAAGGCCAGGGCTCCTGACCTGGTTGCTGTCTCCCCCTCCCTGACGAGCTTGCTGGATGAAAGCTCCTGTCAGGCTGTGGGGTGTCCTGTGGAGAAACTGGCAAGAAACTGGTCTGGGGCCTTTCCACCTATAGCCAGCAAGGAACTGAACCCAGCCAGCATCCAAGTCAGTGAGCTCAGAGGTGGGCCCCAGCCCCAGCTGAGCCTTCGGATGAGGCCACAGCCCTGGTCCACGGTGTGATTACAGTTTCAGGAGGGGCCTTAAGCTAGAGGCGCCTGGCTAAGCTTCCCACAGATTTCTGCACCACAGGAGCCGACATCAAAAGCATTTGTTGTTTTGAGCTGGTAAGCGTGGAGTGACTGTTACAGGGCAGTAGAGAAGGAACATGTACCCTTTGTTCTTTTTATTGGCCTTTTAGAAGTTGTCCTCTGTGAATCGCTTGAACTTGGGAGATGGAGGTTGCAGTGAGCTGAGATGGTGCCACTGCACTCCAGCCTGGGCAACAAGAGCGAAACTCATTCTCCAAAAAAAAATAAATTATCTGTGAAATATGTTTTTTTTCTTTTTTTTTTTTTTTTTTTGAGACAGAGTCTTGCTCTGTTGCCCAGGCTGGAGCAATGGCACAGTCTCAGCTCACTGCAGCCTCCGCCCCCCAGGTTCAAGCGATTCTCCTGCCTCAGCCTCCTGCGTAGCTGGGATTACAGGCGCCCGCCACCACACCTGGCAAACTTTTGTATTTTTAGTAGAGATAGGGTTTCATCATGTTGGCCAGGCTGATCTTGAACTTCTGACCTCAGGTGATCTGCCTGCCTCAGCCTCCCAAAGTGCTGGGATGACAGGCATGAGCCACCATGACCGGCTGACTTTTTTTTTTTTTTTTTTTTTTTTTTTTTTTTTTGAGACGGAGTCTCGCTCTGTCGCCCAGGCTGGGGTGCAGTGGCGCAATCTCGGCTCACTGCAAGCTCCGCCTCCCGGGTTTACGCCATTCTCCTGCCTCAGCCTCCCGAGTAGCTGGGACTACAGGCGCCCGCCACCTCGCCCGGCTAGTTTTTTGTATTTTTTAGTAGAGACGGGGTTTCACCGGGTTAGCCAGGATGGTCTCGATCTCCTGACCTCGTGATCCACCCGTCTCGGCCTCCCAAAGTGCTGGGATTACAGGCTTGAGCCACCGCGTCCGGCCGACTTTTTTTTTTTTGCGCCTGTTTTTCTAATTGGTTTGTAGGAATTCTGTATACAGTCTGCATATTAATCCTTTGTCATGTTGCAAGTATCTTTTCCCAGGTTGTGGCTGTTCATTTCACTTTGAGGTATGTATATATATGTTTTTTTGTTTTTTTGTTTTGTATTGTTTTGTTTTTTTGAGACAGAGTTTTGCTCTTGTTGCCCAGGCTGGAGTGCAATTGTGCGATCTTGGCTCACCACAACCTCTGTCTCCCCAGTTCAAGTAATTCACCTGCCTCAGCCTCCTGAGCAGCTGGGGTTACAGGCATGCGCCACCACGCCTGGCTAATTTTGTATTTTTAGTAGAGACATGGTTTCTCCATGTTGGTCAGGCTGATCTCAAATTCCCAACCTCAGGTGATCCACCCACCTCAGCCTCCCAGAGTGCTGGGATTACAGGTGTGAGCCACCAGGTCTGGCCTTTTTTTTTTTTTTTTTTCCTTGAGACAGGGTCTCTCCGTGTCGCCCAGGCTGGAGTGCAGTGGCGCGATCTTGGCTCACTGCAACCTCTGCCTCCTGGGTTCAAGCAATTCTCCTGCCTCAGCCTCCTGAGTAGCTGGGATTACAGGTGCACACCACCACACCTGGTTAATTTTTGTATTTTTGTAGAAACAGGGTTTCACCATGTTGGTCAGGCTGGTCTCGAGCTCCTGACCTCAAGTGATCCACCCACCTTGGCCTCCCAAAGTGCTGGGATTACAGGCGTGAGCCACCGCGCCCGGCCCTGACCCTTTTTTTAATGGGTCATGCTTTTGGGGTTTGATTAGAGAAATTATTGTCCTGCCCCAAAAAGGGTCAGGAGGACATTCCCTTATATTTTCCTGACCATAAAGTGTGGTTTTTGTTTTTTTTTTTTTTTTGAGACGGAGTCTTGCTTTGTTACCCAGGCTCGAGTGCAGTGGCGTAATCTCAGCTCACTGCAAGCTCCGCCTCCTGGGTTCATGCCATTCTCCTGCCTCAGCCTCCTGAGTAGCTGGGACTACAGGCACCCGCCACCGCGCCCAGCTAATTTTTTTTATTTTTAGTAGAGATGAGGTTTCACCGCGTTAGCCAGGATGGTCTCAATCTCCTGACCTCATGATCCGCCCGCCTCGGCCTCCCAAAGTGCTGGGATTACAGGTGTGAGCCACCGTGCCCGGCCAGCATAAAGTTTTACACATTTAAGTTTCTCATAAGAACAGGCCGCCTGGGTTCAAATCCTGACGCGGCTGCTGTGAAGCCCTGTCTTACCTTTGTGTGTCTCACGTGGTGATAACAGCACCTTCCCCAGAGGGCTATTGTGTGGATTCACCGCTGTGCAGAGGGCCTCGGACCCTCCAGCAGCAGAGTCAGGGCTGCGTCCGTGTTACTCGTTGTCGCCATGTGTCTACTGATATGGGATCAGAATCCAGTTTTTCTTTTCCCCTGGCGTGGACAGCTGCCTGGTATCATAGACTGAATAAGACTTGCTTCTTCAACAATTGGTGGTGCCTCCATTCTGCACACGCCAGACCTGTTTCTTTTTTATTTTTTTTTTTGAGACAGTTTCACTCTGTCACCCAGACTGGGGTGCAGTGGTGCAATCTCAGCTCACTGAAGCCTCCGTCTCCCAGGTTGAAGCGATCCTTGTGCCTCAGCTCAGCCTCCCGAGTAGCTGGGACTGCTGGCACCCGCCACCACGTCCAGCTATTTTTTCTATTTAGTAGGGTTTCGCCATGTTGGCCAGGCTAGTCTCAAACTCCTGCGCCCGGCCAGCATATGCTAGGCCTGTTTCGAGGTCCTTATTCTTTTGAATTTGTTTACTCGCCCAGCCCTGCACCGAGGTCTCAGACTGAACTAGAAGTCCTCCTGTCTTGGGAGGACAGCTGCCGCCCCTCCCCGCCCCGCCGTCTCCTCGCAGGACGTGTTTGTTCTACCCGTCGTGTGTGCATAGTCTCCCTCTGTGATTGACACGTGCCTCATAGGGCTGGATCTATCTTGAGACTACATAGCCTCTTGTTTCTAAGCTTTTTTTTTTGAGACGGAGTCTCGCTCTGTCGCCCAGGCTGGAGTGCAATGGCTCGATCTCCGCTCACTGCAGCCTCCGCCTCCTGGGTTCAAGTGATTCTCCTGGCTCAGCCTCCTGAGTAGCTGGAACTACAGGTGCCCGCCATCACACCTGGCTAATTTTTTTGTAGTAGAGACGGGGTTTCACTGTGTTGGCCAGGATGATCTCGATGTCCTGACCTTGTGATCCGCCACCTCAGCCTCCCAAAGTGCTGGGATTATAGGAGTGAGCCACCGCGCCCGGCCGTTTCTAAGCTTTTACTCAGTAGTTTTAGTGTCTCTTGGTGACTCTGTTGTGATTGTGATTATTGTGATGGTTGCCACATGGTGGCTTCTCATTCCCTCACTCTGATGATCATGGATTGACTTTGTGCTGAAAGAAAGACTTCCCCTCCTTTGCCATTTATTCATCAGCATGGCCTTGTGGGCTCTTGTTTTACTGGGGGTTCTGATCCTTTACTGTGTTATTTACTCTGCCTTTCAAGCCCCCTCAGCCAGCTCTGAGTTCATTCCTGGAACACAAACTTTTGGTGCAGCTAACCTGACAGCTCCTCTGGCATCTTTCCCACCACAGCCCAAGAATCAGTCATTTTTCAAAGAAGCCTGGTTGGCTTTAGTGGAGAATGATATATATTATTTTTGGTTTTGTTCTGTTGTGTTTTTTAGACGGAGTCTTGCTCTTTGCCCAGGCTGGAGTGTGGTGGTGCAGTCTTGGCTCACTACAACCTCTGCCTCCCGGGTTGAAGCGATTCTCATGCCTCACCCTCCCAAGTGGCTGGGATTACAGTCACCCGCAACGACTAATTTTTTTTCTTTTGAGATGGAGTCTCCCTCTGTCACCCAGGCTGGAGTACAGTGGCCCGAGCTAGGCTCACTGCAACCTCTGCCTCCCGGGTTCAAGAGATTCTCCTGCCTTAGCCTCCCAAGTAGCTGAGACTACAGGCGCCCACCACCACGCCTGGCTAATTTTTTTTTTGTATTTTTAGTAGAGACTGGGTTTCACTATGTTGGCCAGGCTGGTCTTGAACTCCTGACCTTGTGATCTGCGCGTCTCGGCCTCCCAAAGTGTTGGGATTACAGGAGTGAGCCACCGCACCTGGCCTAATTTTTTGTATTTTTAGTAGAGACCAATTTTTTGTATTTTAGTAGAGACTAATTTTTTGTATTTTTAGTAGAGACAGGGTTTCGCCATGTTGCCCAGGCTAGTCTAGCACTCCTGAGCTCAGGTAATCTGCCTGCCTCAGCCTCCCAAAGTGCTAGGATTACAGGCGTGAGCCACTGTGGCCAGCCCCGTTAGTGGAGAGTGATATTTAGAAACCAAGGTTAGGGTGCTGGGGGCGCTGTCCATGTGTCGCTGTCTCTGGGCAGATGTGCTGTGTTCAGGTGTGTGCGTGCGTGCATGTCGCCTGTTCACCCATCTGTTGAAGCCCGTGCTATCTGGCCCAATAGCACCATCACAGGCGAACACCATGGGGGTCATTCCGTCCATCTTCCTTTCTTCTTTTTCTTTTTATTTATTTATTTATTTATTTTTATTTTATTTTATTTTATTTTATTTTTGAGACAGAGTCTTGCTCAGTCGCCCAGGCTGGAGTGCAGTGGCATGATCTCGGCTCACTGCAACCTCCATCTCCTGGGTTCAAGTGATTCTTTTTCCTCAGCCTCGCGAGTAGCTGGGATTACAGGTGCATGCCACTGCACCCAGCTAACTTCTATATTTTTAGTAGTGATGGGGTTTTGCCATGAACTCCTGACCTCAGGTGATCTACCTGCCTCGGCCTCCCAGAATGCTGGGATTATGGGCATGAGTCACTGTGCCCAGCCTCCTCTTTTCATTTTTTTTTAATTTTTTCACTACAAGAAGGACTTCCTTTCCTATTTGCATCTCTCTTCACTTACAGTATGAAGTCTGTCTGCCGTCATCTACAAAATATTTATGTGTTTGCCAATCCAGAATTCTAACCCATGACTCAGCAAAAAAAAGAAAAGAAAAGGGAGGCTGGGCGCGGTGGCTCACGCCTGTAAATCCCAGCACTTTGGGAGGCTGAGGCGGCAGATCACGAGGTCAGGAGTTCGAGACCAGCCTGACCAATATGGTGAAACCCCCATCTCTACTAAAAATACAAAAATTAGCTGGGCATGGTGGCTCACACCTATAATCCCAGCACTTGGGGAGACCAAAGCGGGCGGATCACCTGAGGTTGGGAGTTTGAGACCAGCCTGGCCAACATTGAGAAAACCCGTCTCTACTAAAAATACAAAATCAGTGGGGCATTCCTGTAATCCCAGCTACCCGGGAGGCTGAGGCAAGAGAATCACTTGAACCTGGCAGGCGGAGGTTGTGGTGAGCCAAGATCGTGCCATTGCATTCCAGCCTGGGCAACAGGAGTGAAACTCCATCTAAAAGGTAAAATAAAAGTACAAAAATTAGCTGGGTGTGTTGGTGGGTGCCTGTAATCCCAGATACTCAAGAGGCTGAGGCAGGAGAATCGCTTGAACCTGGGAGGTGGAGGTTGCAGTGAGCTGAGATGGTGCCACTGCACTCCAGCCTGGGCGACACAGCAAGACTCCATCTCAAAAAAAAGAAAAGGGAAAATCATGCTTAAAGCCTAGTATTTGGCGCTCCTTGTGTGTCTGGATCTCAGTGTGTGTCTGGATCTCAGTGTGTGTCTGGATTTCTGTGTGTGTCTGGAGCCCTTGTGTCCGTCACCTGTGCACCCGCCTCCAGCGTACGTGCACCCGAGTTCCCATGGCTTGTTCTGCTTCTCCCCTCGGTGATTGTGTCGTTCATTTGATTCATGGTATGGTTCATGCATTTGAGTTCGTATTCCATTTCAGAGACCCTTTTCCCCTACCCTTGTTGATTTAATTATTTTTGCTTTTTATGCAAGTGACATATTTTCATGGTTCCAGAAGTCAGACCTGGAGCCGCCCGCCTCACTCCACTCCACTCCTGCCTGCCCCGTCACTGAAGAGTCTCCTTATTCTTGGGTGTATCTTTCCTGTATTTTTTCTTTTTTTGAGACAGGATCTTGCTGTGTTGCCCATGCTGGAGTGCAGTGGTGAGATCACAGTCACTGCAGGCTCATCCTCCCAGACTCAAGTGATCCCCCCACCTCAGCTGGGACCACAGGCCTCAGCTGGGACCACAGGTGCATACCACCAGGCCCAGGCCTAATTTTTGTACTTTTTTGGTAGAGATGAGGTTTCATCATATTACCCAGGCTGGTATTGAACTCCTGGGCTCAAGCAATCCTCCTCCCTCAGTCTCCCAAAGTGCTAGGATTACAAGCATGAAACAACACCCCCGGGCAAAAAATGTTCCAACTTTTTTTTTTTTTTTTTGAGATGGAGTTTTTGCTCTTGTCGCCTAGGCTGGAGTGCAATGGCGTGATCTCAGCTCACTGCAACCTCCACCTCCCAGGTTCAAGCGATTCTCCTGCCTCAGCCTCCCGAATAACTGGGACTACAGGCGTGGGCCTCCATGCCTGGCTAGTTTTGTATTTTTAGTAGGAGATGGGCTTCACCATGTTGGTCAGGCTGGTCTTGAACTCATGACCTCAGGTGATCTGCCCTCCTCGGCCTCCCAAAGTGCTGGGATTACAGGCGTGAGCCACAGCGCCCGGCCAAAATTTTCCAACTTTTTATTTTGAGAAACTTTTTAGACTTACAGCAGAGCTGCAGAAGTTCACCCATGTGCCCTTCTGTCCGCTTGCCCTGACAGTAAGACCCTCGGGAACCTCAGTTCCACTCGCTGGCGTCACATGGTCCTGGCGACTCATCCACGGGCTGTGTGTTCAGCTTGGGCCAATCTCCTGCACGCGTCGCCTCTCTCTGGCATGAGCCGCCCAGGATCCCACGTGGCATCCTGCTGTCCTGGGCCTTGGGCTCCACAAGTCCTTGTCTTTCGTGGCCTGCAGATTTTTGGGTTTGCTTGACGTTTCTCACAGTTAGATGTGCGGTTACATATTTGGGGCAAGAGAACCTCGGTGGTGACGGAGACTTCTCCCGGCGTCAGGTCAGGGGGTGCAGGAAGTTGCTGTGTCTCCTGTCTGGTGACTTGGTGACTCTGGCCCTTGGTGAAGGCAGCGTCCGCCAGTTTCTCCAGAGTGAAGTTATGCCTCCCCCTTTGTAATCAGCAGACGTCTTGTGGGGAACTCACTGGAGAGGACACGTGTCCCTCTCTGAGTTTCATGGCAGGTCCTGTTTCCTCTTTCGACATCCTTTGGTTTCATGCATACCCCAGAGCTGATCCTGTTTGGTCTCATCCATGCCTGCGGGGCTCTTCCTGCCCGTTTTGGGACTTGTCTACCTGACGTGTTCCTTCTGTCTGAGAGCCTCTGGCCTGGGGCTGGCGGCCTCCTGGGAGCTTCCAGGCCACTGCGCCTCCGCCACTGCCACCACTCAGCCTGGCAACCTTTGACCTTCGACCTTCATCATTGATCATCTGTAAACATTCTCAGGCCTGACTTGTACAAGTTTTTGTCCAGAGAGGACTTGTTTCTCTGCCCACAGCTGGGTCCCCTGCAGGCCCCCAGATCAGCCTGGCCACCCCAGGCTCCCCTCTCTTCCTGTTGGGGGCCGGTCCTGGGAGCTCCCCTCCGTCTCAAGAGCACCAAGACCCCTTTGCAGCGGCTGCCGTCCAGGGTCCGGTTGTTGAGTTGGGGCTTCTGTGGAGCCGCTTGCCTGCCCCCACCGTGAGGCAGGAGACCCTGGTGAGGTTTCGCTTCCACTGTCCTGTTCTTTTTTTTTTTTTGAGATGGAGTTTTGCTCTTGTCACCCAGGCTGGAGTGCAGTGGTGTGATCTCTGTTCACTGCAACCTCCGCCTCCCAGGTTTAAGCAATTCTGCCTCAGTCTCCCGAGTAGCTGGGATTACAGGCTAATTTTGTATTTTTTTTAGTAGAAACAGGGTTTCTTCATGTTGGTCAGGCTGGTCTCGAACTCCCGACCTCAGGTGATCCCCCTGCATTGGGCTCCCAAAGTGCTGGGATTACAGGCGGGAGCCACTACACCCGGCTAGCCGTCCTGTTCTTAATTTACAAGGCCCACTTGGGTTGCAGCCAGTCCCCACTTACCGTGATCTGAGTTGTGATTTTCTGACTTTGTGACGGTGGAAAAGCCCAAATGCCTTCAGCAGAAACGCTGCCCTGAGCTCACAGCCGTCCTGTCTCTCACTTCCGGTGGGATTGTCTGAATTTCATCAGCTGCTCAGCACGCTTGTAGTCAGACTCCGCGTTAGGCGGCTTAGCCCGGGTGTCACTGATGTGGGTGTCAGCACACGGAGGTGGGTGAGGCACGTTCAGTGCCAAAGGACGGGCTGGGGCTGTCTGTGGAAATGTCGGTGGCCTTGAAAAGATGGTACGCTGGGGCACGTGTCTCACGGCGGCCGAGTGTGTGCCCTGCGGCCCACGCGTCTCCTGGGCTGTGCTCCAGACATGCGTGGACAGCAAGTGATCCTCCCTCCTCAGCCTCCCAGAGTCTGGGGTTCCAGGCATGGGCCACCGGCCCTGGCCAAACGTGAAGGTTTGACTGAAACAGGCACCTGTACCTGGAGGACTCCGAGACCCGGTTTCCGACCACGATGTTTTGCACTTGTGCTCGGATACGAAATGTGTTTGGTCTTTGTTCCTGGTTCCTGGCACAGAAGCTCCTCGAAGCCTTGGAATTTCCTGAGTGACAGGAGTGTTTCAGATCACACCTGAGCTTATGCTGATGAAGCGGGGGGGTTGGCCCCGGGAGAATGGGGTTTGGGGGGACTGGTCGCCAGTAGACCGGTGACCTCAGGATTGGAGGCTGGGAGCTTTCAGCCCCACCTGCCAACCTCAGGGACGCAGCGAGCGAGGGTGGAGAGCAAACGCTGTAAAAACCCGTGAATGAGAGATGAAAGAGTGGATGGTCTTTGGATTGCAGTATTTGAGGCGGCGCTGGGGGAAGGGGGTGGTGCCCAGAGAGGGCCTGAAACCCAGCGCCTGCCCAGGCCTTGCCTTCGTGTCTCTACATCCAGCTGCTCCTCTGTTTTGTTTGCAGTAACATAAGTGCTTTCTGGAGTTTTGGGCAGTCCTGTCAAACTAATTGATCCCGAGGAGGATGTTCTGGGAACCCTGATTGATTGATTGATTGATTGATTTTTGAGACGGAGTCTCGCTTTGTCGCCCAGACTGGAGTGCAGTGGCGTGATCTCAGCTCATTGCAAGCTCCGCCTCCCGGGTTCACGCCATTCTCCTGCCTCAGCCTCCAAGTAGCTGGGACTACAGGCGCCCGCCACCACGCCCGGCTAATTTTTTGTATTTTTAGTAGAGACGGGGTTTCACCATGTTAGCCAGGATGGTTTCAATCTCCTGCCCTCGTGATCCGCCCGCCTCAGCCTCCCAAAGTGCTGGGATTACAGACATGAGCCACCGCACCTGGCCAGGGAACCCTGATTTATAGCCATGGGTCAGAAGCACGGCCCACAGCCTGACTGGCATCTGAGGAGGGGGCAGTCTTGTGGGATCCTGCCCTCGCTGCTTCGGGAAGGAATTGAACCAGAGGGCACACAACTGGTGTCGGTGGAGAATTGTTCAATGTGGGAAAAGCCCACATCTCCTGTGGGAAGTGTTGTGTGGGAGTGCAGAGAAACCACGTGCCTCACAGGACTTTATTTATTTGTTTATTTATTTGTTTGTTTTTGGACACAGAGTCTCACTCTATCCCCCAGGCTGGAGTGCAATGTCTCAATATGTGCTCACTGCAATCTCCGCCTCCCGGGTTCAAGCGATTCTCTTGCCTCAACCTCTGAGTAGCTGGGATTACGGGCGCCCACAGCCACACCCGGCTAATTTTTGTATTTTTAGTAGAGACAGGGTTTCACCATGTTGGCCAGGCTGGTCTCGAACTCCTGACCTCAAGTGATCACCTGCCTCCAAAGTGCTGGGATGACAGGCGTGAGCCACTGCAGTCGGCCATTCACAGCAGTTTAAACGGAATTCTTTTCCTCCGTGTAAATCTTTTTTTTTTGAGACAGAGTCTAGCTCTGTCACCCAGGCTGGAGTGCAGTGGCGCAATCTCAGCTCACTGCAACCTCCGCCTCCCGGGTTCACGCGATTCTCCTGCCTCAGCCTCCCGAGTAACTAAGATTACAGGTGCCCGCCACCACGCCCAGCTAATTGTTGTAATTTTAGTAGGGATGGGCTTTCACTGTTGGCCAGACTGGTCTCGAACTCCTGGTGTCATGATCTGCCTGCCTTGGCCTCCCAAAGTGCTGGGATTACAGGTGTGAGCCACCGGCCCAGCCTTCCCCGTTAAACCTTGAACTCTCAGAACTGCTTAGGAAGGACCCTGGGCTGTGAACTCTCACAACTACTTAGGAAGGACCCCGGACCCTCCGCTGCTCAGCTGGGTTCCAGTACCCGAAGATACTGTTGCTTTCCCCTGGGCCCCGTCCCCAAGATGAGAGAACCAAGTGTCTTTCACTCTCAGGGACTTTCATCTTTTTACTTCGACACGTGGTGTTTCCTGCACAGCCGGCAGCGTGTGGTGGAGCCGAGTCGTGCGTTTCTGTCTGTGATTTGTCCCTCAGGCTCCCCCCCTGCTCTAGTGGGTTTGGGTTTGGGGTCCGCCCCTGGGACTGAGCCCCTCATTTCCTTTTTTTTTTTTGAGACGGAGTCTTGCTCTGTCGCCCAGGCTGGAGTGCAGTGGCCGGATCTCAGCTCACTGCAAGTTGCTCCTCTTGGGTCACGCCATTCTCCTGCCTCGGCCTCGCGAATAGCTGGGACTACAGGCGCCCGTCACCACGCCTGGCTAGTTTTTTTTGTTTTTTTAGTGGAGACGGGGTTTCACCGTGTTAGCCAGGATGGTCTCAATCTCCTGACCTCGTGATCCACCCGCCTCGGCCTCCCAAAGTGCTGGGATTACAGGCTTGAGCCACTGCGCCCGGCCGAGCCCCTCATTTCCATCGTAGCTTCAGCTCCGTCAATGTGGTGTTTGTTTCTACTGTTGACAGGCACTTAGGTTGGAATTCTTTTGGTGTTTGCTTTGTCTTGTTTTGCTGCTAACAAAAAATGCTGCATTAAACACCCACCTCCAAGACGTCTATAAGAAGGTGTGAAGAGCCCACCATTTTCCCGGGACCGCTTGGCCCTCTGTGACCCAAGTCAGCCTCGGTGAAGTGCTTTATTAATTTTCTCGTTTTTCCTTGCTCCCTGTCACCTGCATGACCTTTGAAAGGTTGCACCCAGCCAGGCACGGTGGCTCATGCCTGTAATCCCAGTTCTATGGGAGGCTGAGGTGGGCGGATCACATGAGGTCAGGAGTTTGAGACCAACCTGGGCAATATGGTGAAACCCTGTCTCTTCTAAAAGTACAACAGTTAGCCAGGCTTGGTGGCGCGTGCCCGTAATTCCAGCTGCTCAAGAGACTGAGGCATGAGAATCCCTTGAATCCAAGAGGTGGTGACTGCAGGGAGCTGAGACTGTGCCACTGCACTCCAGCCTGGGTGACAGAGTAAGACTCTCTCAAAAAAAAAAAAAAAGAAAGAAATGTCTTACTGGACAGCTTCAGGCGGGAATCTGTTTGCATTTGTACCATCTGGTGTTTCCAGCCTGAGAAGAGTCAGTGACAGGAACGAACCGTGGGTGCCTCTGTGGGGGTGGCTCCCAGCGGCTCCCGCCTGGTTGCCCTTGAGTTGGCTAAGGAGCTGAGAACTTGGACTTCAGGATTCTCTGACTTCACTGGTCTGACATGGAGCTCCCAGTGTTTGAATAAGAAGTGGCTGGGTGTGGTGGCTCACGCCTGTAATCCCAGCACTTTGGGAGGCTGAGGCAGGTGGATCACTTGAGGTCACAAGTTCAAGACCAGCCTGGCAACATGGCGAAACCCCGTGTCTACTAAAAGTACAAAAATTAGCCAGGCGTGGTGGCAGGCGTCTGTAATCCCAGCTACTCGGGAGGCTGAGGCAGGAGAATCGCTTGAACCTGGGAGGTAGGTGCAGTGAGCCAAGATTGTGCCACTGCACTCCAGCCTGGGCAACAGATCAAGATTCCGTCTCAAAAAACAAAAGAAAAAAATGGCAGCCAGCCTCAGCCATTTACGCAGGGACAGGTGTTTATGTGGGAGGAAGATTAGATATTAGATATCGCCTCCTCCTGTGGCCTTGGAGCTATGGGGACAGGGACGCTGGGGGTGAGGACAGTTCATGGTAGTAAAGTCCTATGAGAGTGGGAGGGGAGTGGAGGCCCCAGGACCATGTGGGTGCAACAGCAGGGACGGGACAGTCACCCAGACTGAGCCGGGGCAGGGCTGTGGGAGCACAGGTCAGTGTGACGTTGGCTGGGGCTCAGCATTCGTGACCCAGGGCTGGGCAGTTCCACTCCTGCACGTAGACACAGACAAGGATGCTCCTAGTAGCCCTACCCAAGTGCTTCTTGCCAGAATGGGCCCATTTGTCCAGTGGGCTGCTGTGCAGTGATTGGACACAGAACCTCATCCTGGCGCAGCTGTGCGGCGATCGGACGCAGAGCCTCGTCCTGGCTGCACGGAGAGGCCTTTGTTTGCAGTCGGCTTCTTGGTTAAGCTCTTTTAATTTTTTTAAACTTTTTTTTAAATTAGAGGCAGGGTCTTGCTGTGTTGCCCAGCCTGGAGTTCAGTGGCACAATCACTGCAGCCTTGACCTCTCCTGCTCAAATAGTCCTCCCACCCCAGCCTCCTAAGCAGTTAGGACTACAGGCACCACCGTGCCCGGCTACATTAAAAAAATTCTTTTTTTTTTTTGAGATGGAATTTTGCTCTTGTTGCCCAGGCTGGAGTGCAATGGCGTGATCTCGGCTCACCGCAAACCTCTGCCTCCCGAGTTCAAGTGATTCTCCTGCCACAGCCTCCCGAGTAGCTGGGATTACAGGCACCTGCCACCATGCCCGGCTAATTTTTTATTTTTAGTAGAAACGGGGTTTCTCCACGTTGGTCAAGGTGGTCTTGAACTCCTGACCTCGTGATCCACCCGCTGCAGCCTCCCAAAGTGCTGGGATTACACTCGTGAGCGGCTGTACCCAGCATTTTTTTTTTTGGAGATGGAGTGTCGCTCTGTCACCCAGGCTGGAGTACAATGGTGCAATCTCGGCTCACTGCAAGCTCCACCTCCCAGGTTCAAGCGATTCTCCTGTCCCAGCCTCCCAAGTAGCTGGGATTACAGGCGCCAGCCACCAGGCCCGGCTAATTTTTTTTGTATTTTTAGTAGAGACGGGGTTTTGCTGTATTGGCCAGGCTGGTCACGAACTCCTGAGCTCAGGCGATCCGCCCGCCTTGGCTGCCCAAAGTGCTGGGATTCCAGGTGTGAGCCACCGCTCCTGGTCCAGAACCTTAAGTTCTTGATGTACAGAGAACCGCAGCATCATCGAAGTGTGATTTCTGTTTTTTTGTCTCCACTAATTGTGAGCAAACATTAGGGTGGGGACTGGGCTGCTTGTGCGGGTCCCACGGGCTTCTTGGGAGCCCAGTGTCAGCAGAGAAGGGGAACAGGGGCCCTCGCTGTGGGGAGCAGTTTTGCCTGGAGTGCTGTGCGTTTCTCAGATGGAAACTAAGTGGACAGACTGTTCTGGCGAGAGAGAGAGGCGCAGCCGCGTGTGGGCTGGGAAGTGCTTGCCTTTGGAATTCCAGGTTTGCCTCGATGTCAGGTGGGCCATGACTGGCATCGTCTGCCCACGCCTGGAGCCCGGCGTCCTGTTCGTTGTTCCTGGGGGTGGGTTCTTGAGCGTTGCCTCCTTGCCATGTAAATGAATTTGGTTTTAGAAACTCGCTGGTGGTGGCAGAGTCTGCGTAGCAGGTGCTGTGACAGCGTCCCCAGTCGAGGTGGGAGGGAGAGGGCAAGGGCCGTGAGGCCCAGTGACGTGGGGAGTGAGATCCCAGCCTGCTGTGCAGAGCCCTGTCCCTGTGCTCTGTCCTTTTTGTTCTGCCGCACCCTTTGTTCTTGGATTTTCACCTTAGGAAAGCCAGGTAGCTGCTCCACCCCCAGCCAGGGCCCATCAGTCCGGGAAAAGGGCACAAAGTCTCCTAGCTCCCTGGCTCAGGGCCCAGCCAGTCCTAGCTCCAGGGAGGCTGCAGCCCACGGAGATTTAGCTCCCAGCTCATTGTCACCCCAAGCTAAGCCGTGGACCATGCTGCTGAACAGGAAGAAGGGAATGGTGTCTCTGTGGAGATCTGGCACTGTCAGTGGCCTGAGGAGTGGACGCAGTCGCCTTTTGTTATTCTGAGGCTATGGGAACTGGTGGAGGGGCTGACCTCGTCCCCACTGAGGCCTGGGGTGCCCTTGGAGGCAGCTGTCCTGGTGCACCGAGGGGTCAGGGCACACGTGGGTGGCCTGGGAGCGTCCGGGTGGCACTGAGCTAGCGGTGTGATGGGCAGATGGGGAGCCCTGGGTGCACAGACACACAGAGCAGGGGGAGGAGAGGGGAGAGGGGACGGTGGCAGAGGCCACGACACACAGAGCAGGGGGAGGGGAGGAGAGAGGGGACGGCGGCAGAGGCCCTGGCGTTGCCCCCACTGGGGAGAGGGCAGGACTACCTGTTCCCGGGTGTGGAGAGGCCGAGTTTCAGGCACCTCTGAGCACTGCTGGGCAGGTGAGCTGGGGGAAAGGCCGGCCTGAGCACCTGGGGGAAGTCTCGGTGGGGGAGGGGCAGAGTGCGTCCCTCAGCGTGAACACAGAATATATATACAGACAGCACGCATGCAAGTGCATAAACATAAACCTAGAAGGAGGTCATGGGTGAGCTGGGAACCCCAGTTTCCCGGGGGAGAAGTGAGAGGAGGAGGGGTCCTGGGTCGGGCAGCGCGGCCGGCACCACACGCTCCCAGAGCGCCACGTTGGTGAGACAGGGTGGGTGCCCCTTCAGATGCACAGTCAGCCCCCGAAGTAGGAAGAGGCCCAGGTGTGAGAAACAGGAAATCAGGGCTGCCTGAGCGCTGGGGTTGAGACCTGGGGGAGGTGGGGTCTCGGTGCTGCGGAGTCACGGTGGCACCTGCGCAAAGCCCGAGCTGGGGGGATGATTCCCACCGGCCCTTGGAAGGAAACAGGCTGTTCTGACCTTCCTGGAGGTTGTGGGAAGGGAGGGGGTGTCTCGCCTGAAAAGCCACAGTCACCTGAGTGTGAGGCGGGGGTAAGTGTGGCTTTGTACCACGGGGTCTGTCTAGAGAGTAGCATGGAATTAGTCCTGGGGCACCTGGCAGCGGCAGCCACAAAGCCCATCAAGAAGGTGCAGCTGCCAGCCAGGGCGTGAAGGACCCACAGCCCCAGGTCTGCCAGGAAGGTCAAGTGTGCCTGGAGACTGTCTCCCAAGAGCAAGGATCTGCCAACACGTGCAGAGAAAAATGGGATTCAATTGCTAAAACTCTCTGGACAGTGAATGATTGTATTTTCTTTTTTTTTTCTTAAGACAGTCTCACCCTGTTGCTGAGGCTGGTGTGCAGTGGCACCGTGTCGACTCACTGCAACCTCTGTCTCCTGGGTTCAAGCAGTTCTCCTGCCTCAGCCTCCCGAGTAGCTGGGATTACAGGTGCCCGCCACCACGCCCGGCTAATTTTTTTTTTTTTTTTTTGAGACGGAGCCTCGCTCTGTCGCCCAGGATAGAGTGCAGTGGCCGGATCTCAGCTCACTGCAAGCTTCGCCTCCCGGGTTTACGCCATTCTCCTGCCTCAGCCTCCCGAGTAGCTGTGACTACAGGCACCCGCCACCTCGCCCGGCTAGTCTTTTGTATTTTTTAGTAGAGACGGGGTTTCACTGTGTTAGCCAGGATGGTCTCGATCTCCTGACCTCGTGATCCGCCCGTCTCGGCCTCCCAAAGTACTGGGATTACAGGCTTGAGCCACCGCGCCCGGCCTTTTTTTCTTTTTTTGAGATGGAGTCTTGCTCTTGTCACCCGAGCTGGAGTATAATGGTGCGATCTCGGCTCACCGAAACCTCCACCTCCTGGGTCCAAGCTATTCTCCTGCCTCAGCCTCCCAAGTAGCTGGGACTACAGGCACCCGCCACCATGCCCGGCTAATTTCTTTTTGTATTTTTAGTAGAGACAGGGTTTCACTGTGTTAGCCAGGATGGCTATGATCTCCTGACCTTGTGATCCGCCCGCCTCGGCCTCCCAAAGTGCTGGGATTACAGGGGTGAGCCACCACACCCGGCCCCGCCTGGCTAGTTTTTATATTTTTAGTAGAGACGGGGTTTCACTGTGTTGGCCAGGCTGGTCTCGA
The DNA here is from genome assembly GCF_047675955.1 of Chlorocebus sabaeus. NCBI lineage: Eukaryota > Metazoa > Chordata > Mammalia > Primates > Cercopithecidae > Chlorocebus > Chlorocebus sabaeus. Next base: position 135,021,811 of record NC_132923.1, read on the forward strand.
ACTCCTGACCTCAGGTGATCCACCTGCCTCGGCCTCCCAAAGTGCTGGGATTACAGGTGTGAGCCACCGTGCCTGGTCCAATTGCATTTTCAGAGTAATTTTAAATTGGTGGTTGAAACCTTTGAGGACATTGAATGTTCAAAACGGGTAATATGTTTCCCTTTCTTACCGTTTTAGCGTCTGCTTCTGCGCTTTGCCAGGGAGAGGCCCTGGTGGCCTCGTTCCTGGCGCCCGGAGTCCCTGCTGTGGCCGCACCCCCAGGCGGTCCCGGTGACCCATGCTGCCCAGCCTGGAGGTAAAATCATTCCTGGCGGTGGCTTCAGCATGTCGTCCTCGGTGAAAACCCCAGCGCTGGAAGAGCTCGCTCCTGGCTCTGAGGAGAAGCCTAAAGGCAAGTCGCCTCTCAGCTGGGGCTCTCTCTTTGGTCACCGAAGTGAGAAGATTGTTTTTGCCAAGAGCGACAGCGGCGTGGATGAGAACGTACTGACTGTCACCATCACGGAGACCACGGTCATCGAGTCAGACTTGGGTGTGTGGAGCTCACGGGCACTGCTCTACCTCACGCTGTGGTTCTTCTTCAGCTTCTGCACACTCTTCCTCAACAAGTACATCCTGTCCCTGCTGGGAGGCGAGCCCAGCATGCTAGGTAGGCGGCGGCTCGCGCATGGTGGAAACCAGCTGCCCGGGAGGGTGTGCGGAGCCTGGGTCAGGATGGGGACCCGGGTCAGGATGGGAGCCCGGGTCGGGATGGGAGCCCGGGTCGGGATGGGAACCCGGGTCAGGAGGGGAGCCCGGGTCAGGAGGGGAGCCCGGGTCGGGATGGGAGCCCGGGTCGGGATGGGAACCCGGGGTGGAGCCCGCTGCAGGTGCGGGGGTCAGGATGGGGACCCGGGTCGGGATGGGAACCCGGGTCGGGATGGGAACCCGGGGTGGAGCCCGCTGCAGGTGCGGGGGTCAGGATGGGGACCCGGGTCGGGATGGGAGCCCGGGTCGGGATGGGAACCCGGGTCGGGATGGGAGCCCGGGTCGGGATGGGAACCCGGGGTGGAGCCCGCTGCAGGTGCGGGAGGGGTGATTCTCCCTCTTGGCTTTGGCCCCCTCCCTCCCGCAGGCGCGGTGCAGATGCTGTCCACCACGGTTATCGGGTGTGTGAAAACCCTCGTTCCTTGCTGTTTATATCAGCACAAGGCCCGGCTTTCCTACCCACCCAACTTCCTTATGACGATGCTGTTTGTGGGTCTGATGAGGTAAAGAATCTCACGCTTTGGTTGAGTGTCTCTTTTTCTTTAAATGTAAAGTCCTTGTCTTGTTACTAGAGAGGGGACTCTGCTGGCTGGTGAGTTTTCAGTGCAGAGTTTATAAAAGCGTCAGGGCCGTCCAGATTTCAGGACACCAGGTGAATGTGAATTCGTGGCTCTCACTGCCTCTTGCGCAGTCAGCTTCTTTCCAGGCTGGTGGTCGCAGGACAAGGTGCCTCCTTGTCTCTGGGGCATTTTCAAGGGGTGGCGGATGTCACTTCACGTTGGGCGCAGTGCCATTTCCTGGGGGCTCGACCTAAAGCGTCGCAGAAGCGGGTCCAGGCACCACGTTGGTGATGAGGAGGTGGGGAGAGGGGCCGACGTGCCCATTGACCGAGCAGGCCCCTTGGAGAGAGAACCTGCCCCGTGGCTGCAGGTAGACACACTTGTTCTAAGGTAATGGTGCTTTTGCTAATTTTTAGGTTTGCAACTGTGGTTTTGGGTTTGGTCAGCCTGAAAAATGTGGCAGTTTCGTTTGCTGAGACGGTGAAGAGCTCCGCCCCCATCTTCACAGTGATCATGTCTCGGATGATTCTAGGGGAGTACACAGGTGAGGCTCCTGGGCCCCACCATCCCAGGCCTCCATCCGCGGTGCCCGTCTTTGCCACCTCCCATGGGGCTCTGCCGAGAGGACCACTCAGAGCGGGGCCCACACTGGTAGTGCCTTCACTTCTCTCCTGAAACATTTTCCCCATGGTCACATGTGTGGGGGTGTCTTGGAGCCTGGTGTCTGCCAGGTCTTCTCACACTGGCATGCGGAGGTCAGGGCAGGGTTGTACCTCATGGCCCTAACTGGGTGGGGAGACAGTTGGGGACTGGGCAGATTCCTGGCAAGCAAGGTTACTGCAGGTGCCAATCACTGACCCGAAGAGGTTGGGCGGGGGCCGCCTTCGGCCAGCATCACGCAGATGGCTGTGGCTCCTGGTGTATGGGCCAGCCTGTGCCAGCACCCCACAGCCTCCCCAGCACCCGCCACCACAGGCCTGTCCTGGGCCCCAGCCCCTGACCTCAACTGCAACCCAGGCTCTTGCCTCTCCCACCTCTTAATGACTCACAGGCGATTTCCAGCGACATGTAGGCTCCATGTCGCATACCCAGTGTGGCTGCATGAAAACAAGCGAGGGACAGAGGCACCCACAGAGCGTGGCGTCTTGCACGGAGTGGGGGGTGGGGGGTATGTACACACGTGTTCGCCTGTTTAAGAAACGACAAGATCTTAAGGCCAAGGCAAATGTCTGTCTGCTTTTGGGGACAGGAGGAGGCCGAGGGTCCAAGGCGGGGTTGGGCTTGCCCCACGTGCACGTGAGACCTGCACACACATTTAGGTGATTATAACAAAATCAAAGCTTAAAAGTCAACTGCTTCTTTGTTTTTGTTTTTTTGTTGTTGTTTTTTTGAGGCAGGGTCTTGCTCTGTCGCCAAGCTGGAGTGCAGTGATGAGATCACGACTCACTGCAACCTCTGCCTCCCGCTTAGGTGATCCTCCCACCTCAGCCTGTTGGGTAGCTGGGACCTCAGACATGTGCCACCATGCCCGGCTACGTTCTGTATTTTGTGTGTGTGTGTGTGTATGTGTGTGTGTGTGTGTGTGTTTTAAACTGTGAATGTACGTTAGTCATTTTTCTTACAATTGAAACTTGAAACTCTGGGGATTCAGAATTAACAGCCTTGCCTGTGAGCTTCTTATCGACACCAGAAAAAGTTCCGACCTTGCGTTTCACATTGTTCTGCTGGGCTTTGTCCGAATGAACCCGTGTGAGCTGCTGCTGTCATTTTCATGAGGATTCTTCTGTCCACAATTTCACCTGGGAAGACCAAGTCCTCAAGGATTGTGACGTACGCGACTGTCAGACTGTGGATCCTGGGACACTTTTGCTTATTTTTTGTACACCTTTTTTGAGTTGGTTTAGACAGAATTCTCCTCTAAGCCATAGACAGCATACTTCCCAGTGAACTTTTTCTTCAATTCATGTACTAGCCAGACTTGGATTTTCTGGAATGATTTCAGTGGCAGAGCAGGAACAAAAACTATAACTTCCTTTTTTCCTTTTTTTCTTCTTTTTTTCTTTTTTTTTTGAGACAGAGTCTCGCTCTGTCGCCCAGGCTGGAGTGTAGTGGCACGATCTTGACTCACTACAAGCTCCGCCTCCCAGGTTCTCGCCATTCTCCTGCCTCAGCTTCCTGAGTACCTGGGACTTACAGGTGCCCGCCACCACGCCTGGCTAATTTTTTGTATTTTTAGTAGAGATGGGGTTTCACTGTGTTAGCCAGGATGGTCTCCATCTCCTGACCTTGTGATCCACCCACCTCGGCCTCCCAAAGTGCTGGGATTACAGGTGTTAGCTACTGTGCCCGGCCCTTTTTTTTTTCTTTTTTTGAGATGGAGGCTTCCTCTGTCGTCCAGGCTGGAGTGCAGTGGCGCGATCTCGGCTCACTGCACCCTCCGCCTCCTGGGTTCAAGCGATTCTCCTGCTTCAGCCTCCCGTGTAGCTGGGATTCAGGAGACTGCCACCACACCCAGCTAATTTTTGCATATTTAATAGAGATGGGGTTTCACCATGTTGCCCACGCTGGTCTCGAACTCCTGCCCTCGTGATCTGATCTCCCACAGTGCTGGGGTTCCAGGCATCAGCCGCTGCGCCTGGCCTGTGATAACTTTCTGACCACCAGCCACCTCCGTTTCCCTCGCTGCCGTGGTGATCAGCTCCCTGAGCTGAGCCCTGACGTCCGAGTTCATCTCCAGCTCCCGAAGAACTGAGAAGCCAAGAACAGCGGGGCCAACCCTCAGCGCATGTCTGAGCACCCCTGGCCTCATATGTGTGTGTTTTATAGAGATGGGGTCTCGCTATGTTGCCCAAGCTGGTCTTGAACTCCTTGCCTCACATGATCCTCCTGCCTCAGCCTCCTTAAAGTGCTGGGATTATAGGCATCAGCCGCCGTGTCCGACTTTAAAAAGCAATCCTGAAAATCATCAACAAAATGACACAGAGCAACCTTGTTGCCCATCAAGCCATGCAGAAAGGAGCTGTTTATTTCCAGCAAGTTTAAAACGTCGATTTGACCTCCAGCCATGGTAGATGAGATATTAGAAAACCAACTCTCTTGCTGACAACAGTGAGAAAATCTTGATACCATTTAGCAAAAAGAAGTCTGTGGGGGAGGCGTTGGAGAGTGATGGAGGTGCCAGGGCCTGAGGCACCCAGCTTCCGGAGCCTCGGGCAGCCCAGAGAAGTGACCCTGTCTTAAGGCACTACCCTCCCCAGTGCATTTGCTAATGGTTTCTGAGCAGAGCAGTCTCCTGGGGCTGAAGGGGCACAAGCTGGAACGGGCGCGCCACCTTGGGGACCCCCAGACTCCAGACCTTCAGCTGGGATGGGAATCTGGTGCTGGATAAAGGCGTCTGACGCCCCAGCGGCATGTCACCAGCAGCAGCACGTCCTCCTGGAAGGGTGAAACGGCGTTCAGTCTCCAGTTTTCTCTACACATTTCATAAATGTTGTCTGGGATTCAACCAGTTTCCAGCAGAGGACGAGACCAGGTGATGGCAAATGAGAGGATGCCCCTGTGGCTGGAGCCTGCCAGCACGGACTCGGGTCCCTCTGTTACGCCAGGGTCTCGGCCAGGCCGCATCTGCGGGTTTCCCACATTAACTTGACTCAGGGTTCTTTTTCTTCTTTTGAGACAAGGTCTCACTCTGTCGCCCAGGCTGGAGTGCGGTGGTGTGATCACAGCTCACTGCAGCCTCGGCCTCCCCAGCGCAGGTGATCCTCCCACCACAGCCTCCCCAGTAGCTGGGACCACAGGTGTGTGCCACCACACCCAGCTAATTTTTGTATTGTTTGTAGAGGTGGGGTCTCCTTGTTGCTCAGCCCTGGGCTCAAGTGATCCTCCTGCCTCGGCTTCCCAAAGTGCTAGGATTACAGGTGTGAGCCATGTTCCGTGGATTTTTTAAAAAATCCTTCACGTAAAAGTGTTTTGTTATGTTTCAAAAGGAACAGAAAAGCATCAACTCAATGTGGGTGTGCCCCTCCTGGTCCCCAGAGTCTCTTTCTCTGCAGTTCCCGGGGGACCATCTTCACACTCACCATTTCACATGAGCATCACAGAACCAGGAAGGTTTCTGGGGCTCGCCCGCGCGTGGCCGGGGCTCAGCCTCTGGGAGACGCAGCTCATGCAGAGTGGAAGGCACCACCTTTGCCGTGGGGACGGGACTTGTTCGCAGACGTGGACTTTGATTTGCTTTATCTTACAATGTGAAGGAACTGACAAGTATTGTTTTTGAATTGAAGGAAGCGTCCGTTCCTTTTATAAGAGGGAACGGAAACAGCCTGGGCCTCGGGAGGGAGCTTCCACCCGGCGGGTCAGCCACTCACAGGGCTGTCCTCTCGCCAGGGCTGCTGGTCAACCTCTCCCTCATCCCAGTCATGGGCGGGCTGGCGCTGTGCACGGCCACTGAGATCAGCTTCAACCTCCTGGGGTTCTCGGCCGCACTGTCCACCAACATCATGGACTGGTGAGTCACAGAGAAGGTGGGTGTGAGGGGGACAAGACCCGGTGCTCCCTTGCCTGCATCTGGGTGTGCAGATTCTCAGGTGAGCTGAGAATTCCTCCCGTAATCCAAAGCAGGTGCGTCCTATGCTGCGCTTTCCTAAAGAGCAAAGCAGGCCGGGCGCGGTGGCTCACGCCTGTAATCCCAGCACTTTGGGAGGCCGAGGTGGGCGGATCATGAGGTCAGGAGATCGAGACCATCCTGGCGAACACGGTGAAACCCCGTCCCTACTAAAAATACAAAAATTAGCCGGGCGAGGTGGCGGCACCTGTAGTCCCAGCTACTCGGGAGGCTGAGGCAGGAGAATGGTGTGAACCCAGGAGGCGGAACTTGCAGTGAGCCCAGATCGCGCCACTGCACTCCAGCCTGGGCGACAGAGCGAGACTCCATCTCAAAAAAGGGAAAAAAAAAAAGAGCAAAACAGCAGTTATCCTCGTAAGGTAACTTTCTCAAAAACAAGCCAAAATTTCAGGATGGACAGTCTTGATACTTAAAATACTAACCATGGAGACACAGTTAGTTGATAAATGCTGAAATGCACGGCATACGTTCAGCAGCGTCTCGCTCAGGGTGTCTTCATGCGGCTGCCAGAGCAGGGACAGTCCCGCAGCGGCAGGTTCTACCTGTACGGGAGCTGCGCCACCTCCAGGCCGGGCGGATCCTCTGCTTCCTTGGTGGCCATCGGTGTCCTGGTGTCACGATGGCAGAAAGGATGAGAGGCCGACGCCCACAGTGAGGACGGCACGTGGCGGGGTCCAAGAGGAAAGGGCCCTGTTATTCATGCCTTTGTCACTCAGTAGAGAGGAGCGGTGGACGCTGCACTTCGGGGCCTGTTCAGATTCACCCAGAATTGGGCGTCCACATCCCTGCTGTGCTGTTAATGGCCACACTCCAGCCCTGGCAAAACTTCCCCTTTGAGAATGACTGGCTTCTAGGCTTTTCCTGCTTTTGAGGAAAGAAAGGAAAAGACACCACCACCGGTGTCTAAGAGTTTATCATTATTACTAATAAGCAAAACAGGTTCATGGTGAGATTTTGAATAATACAGAAGTAAAAATAAAAATCTGTTGGGCACGGTGGCTCACGCCTGTAATCCCAGCAGTTTGGGAGGCTGAGGCGGGCAGATCACAAGGTCAGGAGATCAAGACCACCCTGGCTAACACGGTGAAACCCCGTCTCTACTAAAAATACAAAATATTAGCCGGACGTGATGGCAGGTGCCTGTAGTCCCAGCTACTCGGGAGGCTGAGGCAGGAGAATGGCGTGAACCCGGGAAGCGGAGCTTGTAGTGAGCTGAGATCTCGCCACCCCACTCCACCCTGGGTAACAGAGCAAGACTCTGTCTCAAAAAACAAAATCTGTTGGGCGTGGTGGCTCACACCTGTAATCCCAGCACTTTGAGAGGCTGGGGTCGGTGGATCACTTGAGGTCCACCAAGTTGGAGTTGGAGACCAGCCTGGCCAACATAGTGAAACCCCATCTCTACTAAAAATACAAAAATTAGCCAGGCGTGATGGTGGCACCACTGAGGTCTGGTCATTGTCGCCGTCGCTGCGTGTGAGCGCAGACACCTTGTCCCCTGATGTTTGGTGCTGAGGGCTAGTATTGATGCATCACCTCTTTTCTTTATTCTAGTTTGCAAAATGTTTTTTCGAAAAAGCTTCTCAGCGGGGACAAATACAGGTTCTCGTAAGTATTACTCGTCAGTGAAATCTCCAGGTCATAAGACGAAGAGGACTTCCTGCCCACTTTAAGAGTCAGAACACCCCACAGACCTGACTCCCTTCCTGTCTAGCTTGGGTGGTCTTTACAAGTACCTTGTCTAAGGTCGGGAGGGACCTGCCTGTTTCTCAGCCGCTCCCTTGAGCCCCTCAGCCAGCCTGGCGTGCGTTTGCGTTTTCATTTCTGGGAAGCTGCAGCGGCCCTCGTCCTGCCTAGAGAAAATGAATGTCTTGTGGGCTGGGGTGCTGGGTATTCTTGCTGTGAGGAGCTGCGTGTGGACCCAGCCTCTCCTGACACGGCGGGGGCCCAGCATGTTCTGTTGCCCACAGGGCCCCGGAGTTGCAGTTCTACACCAGTGCCGCCGCGGTGGCCATGCTCGTCCCGGCCCGGGTCTTCTTCACGGTGGGTTTCAGACACAGGTGTCCCGTCGTTACTCACCCGGCTGCCTTATCTGGTGGTTCAGGGGCAGAATGACTTCCCTTTCCAGGCCGTGTGCTGGCTGGTCGTGCCCAGCTCCGCCACGGCCCTGCTTAGCTGAGTTGCTCTGGGAGCCACTCGGGGTTTGCGCTCAGATTTTTGTGTGAAGACTTTTATTTTGTTTATTGTTTGTTTTGTTTTGATTCTTCATCATTCAACTTGGGGGGCTTTTAGGCTAGCTTAATTTCTTTTTTTATCACAAAAACTTTTTTTTTTTCCGAGAAGGAGTCTTGCTCTATATCCCAGGCTGGAGTGCAGTGGCGTGATCTCTGCTCACTGCAAAGTCCGCCTCCTGGGTTCATGCCATTCTCCTGCCTCAGCCTCCCAAGTAGCTGGGACTACAGTTGCATGCCACCATGCCAGGCAATTTTTTTTTTTTTTTTTTTTGAGATGAAGTCTCTCGTTGCCCAGGCTGGAGTGCAGTGGCACAATCTGGGTTCACTGAAACCTCTGCCTCCGGGTTCAAGCGATTCTCCTGCCTCAGCCTCCTGAGTAGCTGGGATTACAGGCGTGCACCACAGCCTGGCTAATTTTTGTATATTTAGTAGAGAGGGAGTTTCACCGTGTTGACCAGGCTGGTCTCCAACTCTTGATCTTAAATAATCCACCCGCCTCGGCCTCCCAAAGTCCTGGACAGGCATGAGCCACTGCATCTGGCCAAAAAACCTTTTTTTTTTTTTTTTTAGACAGAGTCTCGCTCTGTCACCCAGGCTGGAGTGCAGTGGCGCGATCTCGGCTCACTGCGAGCTCCGCCTCCCAAGTTCACACCATTCTGCCTCAGCCTTCTGAGTAGCTGGGACTACAGGCGCCCGCCACAACACCCGGCTAATTTTTTTGTATTTTTAGTAGAGATGGGGTTTCATGGTGTTAGCCAGGATGGTCTCGATGATCTGAGCTCGTGATCCACCCGCCTCAGCCTCCCAAAGTGCTGGGATTACAGGCGTGAGCCACCGTGCCCATCCCATGATAACTATTTTTAAGTGTAAAGCTGAGTGGCCATCACCATCACCCATCTGCAGAACTCTTCGTTTTGCAAAACTGAACCTTTGCCCTCATTCAGTACTCCCCGTTCTCATCCCCCAACTCTGGCACCCCCGTTCCACTTTCTGTCTCTGAATTTGGTGACCCTAAAGACCTCATACAAGTGGACTCATATCACATTTGTCCTTCTGTGTCTGGCTTATCTCACGTAGCATGGTGTTTTGGTATTTTGAGGTTTACATGTGGTGTTGCATGAATCAGTTTCTTCCCTTTGTATTTTTTGAGACTGGGTCTTGCTGTGTCACCCAGGCTGCAAAGCACTGCAGTTTCATAGCTCACTGCAGCCACGGCCTCCCAGGCTCAAGCGATTCTCCTGCCTCAGCCTCCCAAACAGCTGGGATGGCAGGCATGTGCCACACCTGCCTCATTTATTTATTTATTTATTTATTTTTATTTTTTGAAATGGAGTCTTGCCCTGTCACCCAGGCTGGAGTGCAGTGGGGCGATCTTGGCTCACTACAGCCTCCACCTCCCGGATTCAAGTGATTCTCCTGCCTCAGCCTCCCAAGTAGTTGGGATTACAGGCATGCGCCACCACTCTGGCTAATTTTTGTATTTTTAGTACAGATGGGGTTTCACCATGTTGCCCGTGTTGCAGTGGCACAATCTGTGCTCACTGCAGGCTGGTCTTGAACTCCTGACCTCAAGTTGTCTGCCCACCTTGGCCTCACAAAGCGCTGGGATTATAGGTGTGAGTCACCGTGTGCAGCCAGTTTTTTATTTTCTGTATTAACAGGGTCCTACTGCATTGCCCAGGCTGGTCTCAGACTCCTGGGCTCAAACCTCGGCTTCTCAAAGGCGGCTCCCACCTGGGATGACAGGCGTGAGCCACTGTGCTCAGCCTTTTTTTTTTTTTTTTTTTTTTTTTTAATTTTTTTATGAGACGGTGTCTCGCTGTGTCACCCCAGCCAGGCTGGAGTGCAGTGGCACAATCTCGGCTCACTGCAAGCTCCTCCTCCCGAGTTCACACCGTTCTCCTGCCTCAGCCTCCTGAGTAGCTGGGACTACAGGCGTCCGCCACCACACCTGGCTAACTTTTTGTGTTTTTAGTAGAGATGGGGTTTCACCATGTTAGCCAGGATGGTCTCGATCTCCTGACCTTGTGGTCTGCCCGCATCGGCCTCCCAAAGTACTGGAATTACAGGCGTGAGCCACCGCGTCCGGCCCCTTTTTTCTTTTTTAAGGTTGAATAGTACTCCATTGTGTGAGTAAGACCACATTCTGTTTATTCATCCATCCATTGTGTGTTCTTTCTGCCTTTGGCTGTTGCACATAATTCTGTAGTGAATGTGGGGATGCAAATATCCCTTAGAGACCCTGCTTTCAATTCTGTGTTTTAGTATCATTTTTAATAATAGGTACCTCTTTATTAACTCATTAAATAACCAGATCTAGCAGTAAGCCTAGTATCTATGGTAGTTTGATGTAGTGATGAGGGTAAACAGTATTTCAGGGTATCAGCAACAACTGCTAACAGGATATGAAAGTATCTGTAGTTTTGTTTTTTGTTTTTTGTTGTTGTTTTTTTTCGAGACAGAGTTTCACTCTTTATTACCCAGGCTGGAGTGCAGTGGCGCAATCTCAGCTCACTGCAAACCTCCACCTCCCAGGTTCAAGCGATTCTCCTGCCTCAGACTCCTGAGTAGCTGGGATTATAGCCATGCACCACCACACCCGGCTAATTTTTGTATTTTTAGTAGAGATGGGGTTTCACCATGTTGGTCAGGCTGGTCTCAAACTCCTGACTTCAGGGATCCACCTGACTCGGCCTCCCAAAGTGCTGGCATCACAGGCGTGAGCCACCGCGCCTGGCCTATCTGTAGTATTATAGTTTATTCCCAACATTCATAATTGAATGAAATGCTGAGTTTCAAGTAAAGGTTAGTAAAGATAAAGATGCAGTTTTTTCCCAGTTGAGTTCATGGACCTTCTAAATGCAATTTGTAGACTTCCCTAGAGTCCTCCACACAGAGGGTTCTCTGTGTGAGGTGCAGTTTCAAGTTCTTATCTTATTGTAGTTTTCTGGATTTTAATCCATTAGCTTTCAAGGCTGGCTGACTTGGCCATTCTCCCTGCGAGGAAGTTGTGGTTGCCGGCCGGGGCCATCAGTTCTTGTGGGTGTGTACCCAGCAGTGGAACTGCTGGATTATATAATAATTCTGTGTTTAATTTTTTTTTTTTTTCTGGAGATGGAATCTCACTCTGTTGCCCAGGCTGGGGTGCAGTGGTGCAATCTCATCTCACTGCAGCCTCCGCCTCCCTCCTGAGTAGCTGGGATTACAGGCGCACACCACCACACCTGGCTAATTTTTAGATTTTTAGTAGAGACGGGGTTTCACTGTGTTGGCCAGACTGGCCATGCCCGGCCCTTCCTTGGGGTTTCTGTTGCATTTTCCTGCTGATGGTGATGTTCGGCTGCTTTCATGTGCTTGTTGTCTGTTTGCATCTGCATGGTGAAAACTAATTAGTGCAAAAAATAATGGAAAAAAAAACAGAAAATGGATGAGTGCACAGTTCAGCTCTCCGCCCTAGAGGCATTTTCGTAGCTGTCCTCAGTGTCAGCAGCTTTACCCAGTGTCTGGGCAGGAGTGGCACTGGGCGTTTTTGGTGGATGATTAGTAAATGGAAAATGCAAACCAATAGAGTATCGTTTTGTTTTTGCCACATAGGACGTCCCAGTGATCGGGAGGAGCGGGAAGAGCTTCAGCTACAACCAGGACATGGTGTTGCTGCTTCTGACAGATGGAGTCCTGTTCCACCTTCAGAGCGTCACGGCCTACGCCCTCATGGGGAAGATCTCCCCTGTGACATTCAGGTGAGCAGAGGAACTTCCAGGAGCTGAGGGTGTCCAGGTTGTTTCGAGAGGAGACTAAAAATCTAGGTATTTTTATAAGAGACACATGTGATTCTCTTCCACGGGGATGACTGTGGCTGTGCACTGTAATTACTAGGCCATTTTATACCCATGCCGTTTGAAATGCTAATGATAGGCCGAGCCCAGTGGCTCACGCCTGTAATCCCAGCACTTGGGAGGACAAGGCAAGTGGATCATTTGAGGTCAGGAGTTCAGACTAGCCTGGTCAACATGGGGAAACCCTGTCTCTACTAAAAATACAAAAAAGTAGCCAGGTGTGGTGGTGCACCTGTAATCCCAGCTACTCGGGAGGCTGAGGCAGGAGAATCACTTGAACCCGGGAGCTGGAGGTTACAGTGAGCTGAGATCACGCCACTGCACCCCAGCCTGCATGATGAGAGCGAGACTCCATCTCAAAAAAAAACACAAAGAAATGATAAACCGTAAAATAAACTGTAAACTGTGTGAAATAGGTTTTTAGAGAAATCTCCGCTAGAAGTCTTTGCATTTGACGGTTTTTGAAATTGAGTGCTTTTCTGTCTAGAATAGCAGGGTGCCTCGACTAGTCTTGTCTGCAGGAATGGAATAGTCTCTTCTGGGCTGTCCAGTGCAGCAGCCACTGGCCACATACAGCTTCTGAGCACTTGAAATGTGGAGAATGTAACAAGGACCAGATTCTGAATTCAAGCTGATTGTCTTCAGTTTGAACTTGAACAGACACCTGTGGTCACTGGTTCCTGTGCCCCACAGCACAGCTCTAGAAACGGGGGTGAGGCTCCTTCGGCGTCTTTCCACTTCTGTAACTGAACAGATTGAAGTTGCAATTTATTTATTTATTTATTTTATTTGCCCCAAAATGGAGTCTTGCTCTGTCGCCCAGAGCTTGAGTGCCGTGGTGTGATCTCGGCTCACTGCAACCTCTGCCTCTGGGTTCAAGCGATTCTTCTGCCTCAGCCTCCTGAGTAGCTGGGATTACAGGCCAACGCCACCACGCCCAGCTAGTTTTTGTATTTTTAGTAGAGACAGGGTTTCACCATGTTAGCCAGGCTGTTCTCAAACTCCTGACCTCAGGCAATCCGCCCGCCTTGGCCTCCGATAGTGCTGGGATTATAGGCATGAGCCACCACGCCCAGCCAAAGGTGCAATTTGAAGACGAAACTAGCCGGGAGGACTGGAGGTCGAGGTGGGCAGATCGCCTGAGCTCAGGAGTTCAAGACCACCCTGGGCAACGTGGTGAAACCCCATCTTTACTAAAACACAAAAAATTAGCCAGGCCTGGTGAAATGCACCTGTAGTCCCAGCTACTTGGGAGGCTGAGGCATCAGAATCACTTCAGCCCAGGAGGCGGGTGTCGGAGTGAACCGAGATCGCGCCACTGCACTCCAGCTTGGGCTACAGAGTCAGACTCCGTCTCAAAAAAAAAAAAAAAAAAAAAGACTGGAGACTTTTTGGTGGCAAATACAAAGGAACGAGGTTATGTCACCAGCAGGGGTAGAAGTCCCCGCGACTGGCAGCAGCAGCCACCTCATAGTCCCTGTGACTGGCATCGGCAGCAGCC